>NC_063374.1:1830011-1863017 GCF_021869965.1 Rhincodon typus | reverse complement strand
ATAAGTTTGCCTAGGCTGAAGTTCTGAAACCTTTGCCTGCAGGCACCCAGGACCAATTCATATGCGCTTAGAATGACCCTTTTTACTTGTCGATAATCTCTAAAGTTTTCATCTGTTAGTGTTGCATAAATCTTTCTTACTTTAACAGTTAATTTACTTCGTATGGGCAATGTTCAATCTTCTCCTGGCCACCCCATTTGAGTTAGTACATTCTCAAACATGCTGAAAAATGCTTCTACGTCCTGTGCTCAAACTTTCGCAACTTTAAACATCCCTGACTAAACCGTAGATTATGACTAGGCCACATCTGTTCCATGGTCTCTCAAACTTCTGTTTTATTTTGCTTAAGCTGCATCATCAGTAATACAAATTCTCTTTTCTTCCCTTGTCTCTTTATTTCCAGTCCTTTTTTTTGATTTTTAAACTCAAATTCTGCTTGGAATTTTTTTTTTAATCCTTTCTTTCTGTTTTTCCTCCCTTTCTTTTACTATTGCTTTGAATTTTATCTCCAATTTTCTTATTTCTAATCGCCTGAACTGCAACTCAGCAGTTCTGATTTTTTTATTCTCCTCGTGCTACTTGGACAACTTGGCCTCTTTGATATTTTCATTAAAGCAATGTTCCAAAACATTCACAATTCCAAACCAAAAATGAGGAAAATGAAAAAAAAATGTGTAGGTCCCAAAATGCCTCCATCCTCAAAAGATTGAAACACCATTACAAAAATGCATTTCCTGACAAGGTTAGCAACACTCAAATGACAAATGAGGCACACAATTGATGTGCATTCAATTTTCCTTTCAATTAGATTGTTAATGGCTATACAAATTCCTTTGTTACATTCTTAGTTTTTCAACAGTTTACATTCGGAATAAAGCATCAGTAATTGTATTTGCTTTAGTGGAAATATATGTGCAGTATTTACTTCAAATGTTGCAGAGCAATTCCAATGGG
The DNA here is from genome assembly GCF_021869965.1 of Rhincodon typus. Classification (NCBI taxonomy): domain Eukaryota; kingdom Metazoa; phylum Chordata; class Chondrichthyes; order Orectolobiformes; family Rhincodontidae; genus Rhincodon; species Rhincodon typus. The sequence continues at coordinate 1,862,063 of NC_063374.1, read as the reverse complement.
GCGCTCTTGGAGTCAGTAAAAATCTGTCAGTAAAAGTTAAAGGAATATGGTTAATAAAAAATAAACAAAAGTCTCGTAGTTGCCATGTCGATCACAAACTGCAAAGAGTTGAAGAACTACTAACACTGCCAATAGTGGGGGACTTCTTTTCTGATGGCGATTCAAATTCTTGCAAAATTAACCAAGTTGTTTCTCTATTCTGGCCTTGGCATCATGTAAAAAATAACTGCTCTAATCCCTGCAAGGTTGAAAGTTTAAAGTTCAGTTCTCAATCTCACCTCACAATTCCAATCTCAAAATGAGGAAGATAAAAGAAGAATAGTGAAGGCCCTGGATGAGACAACTGTTACTCACCACCTGTTTGTGCAAGCTGGATATTGTTCAGGTGTTGATACATATGGATATGGACAGCTTAAGCATGTGAGAAATTGCAAATGCTGCTGAAATAATATTAAAATAAAAAGACCAAACATCGCCTCTTCTGAACTTTATAATTGAAGGAAGACCATTTGAAAGCAATTTATTTGGGCGGAGGATACCACGCTGAAGGACCTCTGGTGTAATGTTCTGTGGGCGGCGATAATTGACTTTAACAACGACTACCATCTCTCTTTGTGTTGGCCATTGCACCAATCAGCGTGGAATTGTCCCCTGATTTCCATTTACGTTGGTTTGGCTATGACTCTTTGATGGAAAATGTGGTCAAATTCTGCATTGACCTCAAAGGAAGTTATTCTCACTACCCCTCTGGTGTTCATATTTGGACTCAGACTGTAATACGGTCAGGCCCTGGCGAAATTTAATCTTAGCTTCAGTGAGCAGGTAAGTGCTGCTTTATAGAACTGTTGAAGGCTGCTTTAGACTGAAAGAATAGTAATTGGCTGAGTTATGTCCATCTTTTTCACACATATACCTCATCAGTTTTGCACATTACCTGTATGGGGAAGTAGTGGCCTAGTGGTATTATCACTGAGACAACAAGGTGCAGGGCTGGATGAACACAGCAGGCCAAGCAGCATCACAGGAGCAGAGAGGCTGACGTTTTGGGCCTAGACCCTTCATCAGAAAAGGGGGAGGGGAAGGGGCTTCTGAAATAAATAGGGAGAGAGTGGGAGGCGGATAGAAGATGAATAGAGGAGAGGATAGGTGGAGACGAGAGAGTTGCAGTGGGAGAGAGATCCCTTGAGGTTTGTTCGGAGGGAGGAGGGTTTGTTAATTCAGAGACCTGGGATGTTCTGGGGACCCGGGTTTCAATTCCACCACACAGATGATGGAATAACTTTATAGAAATAAGAGTCCAATGAAACCTTTGCCGATTGTTGGAAAAACTCATTTGGTTCATTAATGTCCTTCAAGGAAGGAAACTGCTAACCTCACTTGGCCTGCATGTGACTCCAGAGCACAGCAATGTGGTTGACTTTTAACTGCCCTCTGGGCAATTAGGGATGAGCCATAAATACTAGCCTAGCCAGCAACACCCTTGTCTTGTGAATGAATAATTTAAAAAAGAATGCAAGTAATAGCTGTACTGAAATAGCTTGGCTAGATGTGTGGCTACTTGAGGTACAAAAAATTTTGGTACTATTACTTGAATGTGGACAGGGTCAATGGATGTTGCAGTATCCAATACCTTCAGCCATTTCTTGATATTAAGTGCAGTGAATCAAATTAGTCATAGCTTAGCAACTGTGATGCTGGGACTTCAGTGATAAGGGCAAGATAAATCATCTACACAGCATTTCTGATTGAACATGGATACAAATACTTCAGATATCTTTATTGTACTGTTATGCTGGGTTCCGACAAACTTGTGAATGAGGAGCTTCCAGCTCCCATCTGTTGCTTATTTGCACACTACTATTCATAATTGGATCTCAGTACTGAAGAGCTTAGGTATGATCTGTTCATCAAGAGGTGGCTAAGTCCAGTCCATTTCTTTCTGCTTCTACTGTTGAGCATGAAAGTTGCCCTGTGTAATATCTTCACAAGATTGACATCTCATTTTTAGGTACGTATGTCAGTGTACCTGACAGGTCCTGTTGCAATCTTTGTTAAACAAAGGTTGATCTGTTAGTTTTACGGTAATGGTAGAGTTGGGGATATGCCAGATTTCTGATGTTGGCTGAGATCAGTCCCCCTATTAATGATGTCCTAGAGAGCCTCAGAAGTAGATAGTTTTGAGTTGCTAGATCTGTTCAAAGTCTATCCCATTCATCAAGTTGGATGCACAACATTTTTTTTATTTATTCATTTGTGGGATGTGGGCGTCGTTGGCTGGGCCAGCATTTGTTGCCCATCCTTAGCTGCCCTTGAGAAGGTGGTGGTGAGCTGCCTTCAAGAACCGCTGCAGTCCACAATGCTATTGGGAGGGAATTCCAGGGCTTTGACACAGTGGTAGTGAAGGAAAGGCGATACATTTCCAAGTCGGCATGGTGAGTGGCTTGGCAGGGAACTTGAAGGTGGTGGTGTTCTTATATATCTGCTGCCCTTGTCCTTCGAGATGGAAGGGTTTGGAAGGTACTGTCTGAGGATCCCTGATGAATTTCTGCAGTGCATCTTGACGGTAGTACACACTGCTGCTACTGAGTGTCTGTGGTGGACAAAGTGGATGTTTGTGGATGTGGTGCTAGTCAAGCCAGCTGCTTTGTCCTGGATGGTGTCAAAATTCTTGATTGCTGTTGGAGCTGCACCCACCTGACTCCCCAAAGCCTGTCCACCTGTCCACAAGGCACAAGTCAGGAGTGTGATGGAATACTCCCCACTTACCCAGGTGACTGACTTCCAACAACCAAGACCATGGATGATAATCTAAATTTGAGGCTGGGTCCTTGTATCCGCAGGGTCCAATGTATCTCCAACATGTATATCGGTGTGAACAATGTATGTATGTGTGTGTGGGTGGGTCCGGGGGTGTTGCTGGTTAGCACGGGGATGGGACAAGGAGCTTTGCATGGGTAGTTAGTGACAATCAGCAGGAGATTTTATTTGACCTGATCCCATGAGAATTATTGAGTCTGGGATCAATATTGGGAACCCTGGAGTAACTCAATCCCAAACATATACCTTCAATGCCACCACCTCTGATGGGTCTGATCTGCTGGTGGTGCAGGAAATACTCAGGAATACTGATGGTGGTTTTCTTATATAGAGAAGAATGATTATGTGAGTATGAATTGGCTGCTTGTCCAGTCTGTGTGTCAACTCTCCCAATTTTTGCACAGGTTCCCAGCTGTCTGAAAGGATGACTTTGCAAGGTCCCTCACTGGTGTCCTTTCTGGTGCGTATTGATGCCAAGAGGTCCATTTTGTTTCCTTCCTTTGTTTATACTTTGTAGAGGTTTTATACAAATAACTGACTTGCTTGGCAATTTCACAGGTCAGCTAAGAGACAACAACATTGCTGTTGGTCTGGAGTCATGGACAGGTCAGACCAGAAAAGAAAGGCTGATTTCCCTTGCTATGGCACATTTCATTTACATTGTTTTAGGGGTGTGATCATTGGCGAATAGGGTCCGTCCTGAATTGCCTTGAGAAGGTGGTAATGAGTCACTTTCTATAAACACTTTGGGGGAGGTGATGGCCTCATGGTATTATCACTGGACTGTTAATAATGTTCTGCGGACCCGAGTTCAAATCCCACCATGGAAGATGGTGGAATTTAAATTCAATTTTTAAAAAAATCTGGAATTAAGAATCTAATCTAATGATAATCATGAACGTGTTGTCGGTTGTCGTAAAAGCCCATCTGGTTCACTAATGTCCTTTAGGGAAGTAAACTGCCATCCTTACCTGGCCTGGCCTACATGTGACTCCAGACCCACAGCAATGTGGTTGACTCTGAACTGCCCTCTGGGCAATTAGGGATGGGCAATAAATGCTGCCTGGCCAGTGAAACCCTCATCCCATGAATGAATAAAAACAAAATCCATGTGGTACACTGAGAGACCTGGTATGAAGACGGTTATTGGAATTTGACCCTAGCAATATTAAAAGAACATTAATGTAATTAACAATCAAAACTATTTGGGATTTGGTGGGGAAGTTAACTGCAGTTATGCTTGCATGTATTTATCACTCATGTCCTTCGACTGGAAGAGTATACAAATTTGGAAGATATTATTGAAGGAAGATTGGTGAATTACTGCAGTGCATCTTGTGGATCATAAGCATTGCTGCCACTGTGCATTAGTGGTGAATAGAGCGAATGTTGAATATGGTAAATGGCATTCCAGTCAAGCGGACTTCTTTGGGCTGGATGACAAGAGCATTTTGCTGAAGAATTCCTGACCCCTGTCTTACTCATTTCGTTGGAGTGGTTGGTCCAGTCCATTTCTGGTCAATGGTAATCTAGACATAAGAACATCAACAGTGGGGCCTTTCCTGATGGTAATTGCATTAAACCTTGAGAGACAAGTTTGAATTCAGTTTTGTTGCAGATGGCAATTGCCTGGCATTTGTACTAATTGCCACTGTCCGCGCATGCCTGGTTGTTGTCTAAGTATATTTGCAAATGGACAGGGATAGTTTCAGTATGTGAATAGTCCCAAAAGTTCTTCAACATTATGCAATCATCAGCAATCATCACCGATTCACAATTTATAATGGAAGAAAGAACACTGATGAAACAGCTGAGCCTAGAACAATAATTTGATAAATGTAGGGATGGACATGTTTAGTCTCAATTTTAAATTCACCCGATGCTTCGTTCTATATCTGAATGTGTGTAAGTTTTGGCTATGAAGGTTTATTTGTTGATTTACTTATTTGTTATTTATGTATTTGTTTATATCAACTTTTAAAAACATCGTAGATTCCAGTTAGCATTCAAACATTTACAGTTCAAAAATTCTGAATTTGCAAGCCTTGAGCAATGTTTATTCAAGTGTTCCAGTTGAGAAGCATTTCAGTTAGAGAATCCAGTAAGTCAGTCAGATCAGCATTTTGTGTTCGCAGTATATAAAACTAAGCAATGTAATCCTACTCGGCACTTAAGTGTAACTTATACTGGAGTTCCACATATAAGTGATTCCATGTGTTAATCAGAGGAACAGAAAGCGTTATTCTACTGCTTTTATTGCAAGTCATTTTTTTTACTGCAGGAATTGATTCTTACTCAGCTACAGGAGAAGATATTGTTTAATCTGAATATCTGCTAAGTGATTAAGGCTTGTTTTTAAACTATTCTGAATATTGTAAACAGTATAGGAGTAGGTAAATATAAAGTTGAACAAAACAATTAAGTACTTTCTGAGAACAGTTTGAGAGTGACAATAATTACAATTTGTCCCAGTTGCAGTACAGAGAAGTCCCTGGAAACCACTTTGGCCCTGAGTAAAAACAATTGCAGCACATAAGCAAAGTTCGATCAGCTTCAACTCGAACTTTGTGAACTGGAGGATGAACTACATTAATAACTGATGTTATTTAGACTTAACACAGTATAGACTTGCCTGAATAAAATGAAGGCTGCAGGGAATGCACTATCTAACTATGGTACCATATTCAAAAATGATTCCATTCATACAGGAATAAGAAGGAACGTAATAGGAACCAATATAGAGTCATACAGTGCAAAAGAGTCTTTTGGGCTCATTGGATCTGCACCGACAAAAAAAATCTACCTACAATAATCCCACCTTCCAGCACGTGACCCAGGGTCTTAATGATTCGTAGTCATAGAGTAAGAGAGGCACAATGTGGAAACAGACCCTATGGTCCAACTGGTCCACGTCGACCATGTTCCCAAACTAAACTAGTCCCATTTGCCTGCATTTGGCCCATATCCCTTCAAACCTGTATGTTGTGACAAATCAAGTGCTCATCCATGTACTTTTTAAAGGTTGCCTGTTTGCATTACCCTCCCAGCCAGCACATTCTAAGTTCTCACCACCCTCTGGGTGAGAACATTTTTCATCAAATTTGCTCTAAAACACCTGGACTTCACTTTAAAATTATGCCCCATCTGTACTGAGTCTTAAACTACGGGGAACTGCTGCCCTGTATCATTCCCATCCATGCCCCTTGGAACCTCACAGACTTCAATTAGGAGCCTCCTCAGGCTGCACTACTGTAAAGAGAACAAGCTGAACAAACCTAGCCTTTCTTCATAGCTGAAATGTACCATTCCAGGGAATATCCTCGTGATTCTCCTTTGCATAGAATCCAGTTCAATCATATCCTTCTAAAAGTGAAACAAACAGAACTACACAGTATTTCATCTGTGACCTATCCAAAATTTTCTACAGCTCCAACTCAAAGCTCTTATAATCTATGCAAGACTGATAAAGGCAAGTGCTCCTTCTTAAATACGTTATAAAGTTTTCCTGCCACCTTCTAGAGATCTGTAAACAAGCACCATCAGATCCTACTCTGCCACTAGCTTCCTAGTGTTCTCCAATTCATTGATTACTTCCTTGTCTCATTACTTCTGCCAAAGTGTATCACCTCATAATTTTCAGGTTTAATTTCCATCAGCCAGTGATCTGTCCATCTGACCAACATGTCTCTATGCTCCTGTAAACTACGACCTTCTGCTTCCCCATTAACCACCCAACCACAGAAACAGGCCTTTCCCCCACCATGTCTATGCCAACCAACAAACATCAAACTATACTAATTCCATTTACTTTCACTTGGTCCGTAGCTGACTGTGCTCTGCCATTTTAAGCATTCTTCCAAATGCTTCTTAAATGTCACAGAAGTATCTATCTCTGACAGCCTGTTTCATTGATTGTTTTTATTTCCTCAGATCTCCTTGAATGCACTTACTTGTCACCTTAAATTTATGCCCTCTGGCCTTGGACAGGTCTATCATGGGGAAAATATTCTCATAATCTACTCTGTCTCATAATTTTGTATACCTCAATCAGCAACCTCATCAGCATCCTCTGCTCCAAGGTAAACAAACCCAGCCTATTCATCACCCAAATCCTTGCTAGATGCCTTTTCCCAGTTTCTAAGGAAATCTTTCCTGAAACTCAATGTGCCTTCTGACCAAGCCGTAGAACTACAAAAATAATTTTCACTACTCAGCAACTCCAAGAGAAATTTCACTGGGAAGATCATCTCCTGAATCCTCGCTAGGTGCATTCTCCCTGTCTCTGAGCAAATCTTTCCTGCCACACAATGTGGCTTACAATAAAGTTTATAGCATCAAAACTACACCTGTTCATGCATGGAATGCTCTTCAATGCTCTAATGACCTCCTCTTGTTCCTGTGTAACAAAGTCCAAGACCGTAGCCAGTTGTCGCTAAACAGGTTTGTGGTGGTGTTTGGCACAAAAATATCATAAAGGAAGCAGCACGCCGTTCGGCCACTTCAGTCTGCTTCACCATTCAAAACGAACATGCCTGATCTGTTTGGCGCTTTAACCCCATTTTCCTATCTGCCCCACATTCTGGACTCCTTTGATGATAAGGAATTTATCGAATCCATCATCGAATATGTTCAGTCATCAGTCTCCAGCTCTCAGTAAAAAAGGTAGATTCAATGCAAACAAATTTTTGAAGGAGGAACTTCCTCTTCAGCGTTGGATTAAATGGGACATCTCTAATTTTGAAATTGTTCCCCTTAGTTCTAGGCTCTCTCACAAAAGGAAGCACCCTCTCAGCATCCAAAATTCTATATCTCCTGCACTTCATCGGCAAACATCTAAGGGGATATTCCAGAAAGGATAGAATAGATACATTCCAACAAATAAGAAAAATTCTCAGAGCTGGACCCACTATTCTTGGTTAACTGAAAAAAGGTCAAAGAAAAGTCATATTGTGCAAAAGATATGGTGCAGGTCAAAGAATTGGCAGAACATGAAAAACAGCAAGGAGAAAAAGATACTCAAAGGTGAATAATGAGTTGAACATTAGAGTACGAGATAAATTTAGCCAAAAATAAAACAACAGATAGAAAAAGTTTCTTCAAATATTTGCAAAAGAAGAGTTTATTGAAAGTATTGGTTCTAAAGAACATAATTCTGTGGAATTATTAATGGAAGTAAAGAGATAGCAGTCATATTGAGTAGATAGTTTGTGTTGGGTGGCACAGCGCTAAGGACCCAAGTTCGATTCTGGCCTTGGGCAACTGTTTGTGTGGAGTTTGTACATTTTCCCCAAATCTGTGTGGGTTTCCTGCCACAGTCCAAGGTTATGCAGGTTTGGTAGATTGGCCATGCTAAATTGCCCACAATGTCCAGGGATGTGCAGGCTCAGTGAATTAGCCATGGGAAATGCAGGGTTACAGAAAGAGGGTGTCGGGGAGGGCGGGATCTTGGTGGGATGGTCTTTGGATGGTTGGTGCAAACTCAATGGAATGAATGGTTTGCTTCCAAACTGTAGGGATTCTGTGATTAGTAAACACAATGGACCCTGAAGACTTTGCAGGACCTGATTGTTTTTTTCTTGATTTGGTAGTCACACATTGTGTCTCTGTCCGTGTGCTGTAATTTGCTGTGGGCCCAACTCTATGCAATCTGAGTAGTTTTCTGTCTTGAGGATGTCAACAGTGACTTCACTGCTACTTACATGATGAAACACTGAACTCAAACTTATGAAGCTGGTGACACTTCCAGCCGATGTTTTTTTTTTCTGGGGCATAGGGAGTTCTCGCGATTTCATACATTGTATAGGTTGTACACTCCACTTGGCCCTTCTGATCTGCCATACGTTGACACTAAAAACTGTGTGTTACCCTTCGACAAAGTACAAGATCGCTATGAAAACGAACAAAGCTGTTTCTCAGAACAGGTAAAAACACCCAGAAACAAACATAAACTATTACCCAACTTCCATTTAAAATTTTAAATATTGGCCAAATCTATTCAACAATCAGCTGCTTTCTCTGCATTCTGCCATTGGTCTCAGTTGAGGTAGGCTTCTCGATCTATACCTTACTTTTTCTACCATTCATCTTTCTCTGTAGAAACTTTATTTCTTAATTAAAGAAATGTAGTTAATTTAATTTAATATTGATTTAAGGACCTCTTTCCCCTCTGCACTGAATTTGACAGTGGACCTACTGTCTAGTTACTCACATATATCTCAATCTCACTCTGGTAAAGTCTCCTTCACTTTGACTATACATCTTACTCTCAAAAAATGAAGCCAACCTGTATAGAGTACACCAGATGTGATCTCCCTCAGACCATGCTTAGCTACTTTTACGAATTGATTCCACTTGCCTTAAAAACTCAAATACCAATTCTTCTAGTCATCGTGGCTGCAGTTTCCTGGTGCTGAGGACTTCCTCCTGTTTTCATACCATAGATTCAAAGCTGAATGGTATTCTCCTGGGAAATGTAACATGTTTGAGTGGCAAAATGTGCAATAGGCTGAAAGCAACCAATGTACTCCTCCTAATCCAGTAAAATGGATTTTAGGGGTTGAACGCCCTTGTACTGGCATAATGTAAAAGAGGTGCGGAGTTCAGTGGCCTTCGCCTGTTCCTGCATAGCCATCTCCTAGTGTTCTGGTACTCCAACAGGCCAGACAGGCTGAATGACAATCTATTATTGCTAATAACAGGGTTGAGGACTTCCTCAATCCATTCTAGCTCTTAACTTAAAAACTCCCTTCTCTCTCCACCACTCCTGCTACAAAGTCCCAGCTCCTGACATTATCAGTTTCCATGTAAAGCCTGACTCCACCATTAACCCCTGTTCTCCCTCCCCTCAATCCTCTTACAGTCTTGTTATTTCTTCATGGCCATCTTTGGGAGGGTAGAAGTGCACAGAGAGATTCAATGACTCTTCATAGTCAGAAGGTTAATGCATGGACAATTGAATTTCAGCACCACGCTCACATAGTAGGGAGATGGTTTAAGATGAAATAAACTGACATGCCATACATGTAAATGTTTAGAGCTTTCTATAACTGACATAATTTACAACTTTCAAACCTGATATCATTTAGGACATTATTTCACTAATGTTATCATAGAATCCCTATAGCATGGAAGCAGGCCATTCAGCTCATCAAGGCCACACAAATTCTCCAAACAGCATCCCACCCAGGCCCACACCCCCACCCTATAGCTGTAACTCTGCATTCCTATGGTTAACACACCTAGCTTGCACATTTCTGAAGACTATGGGCAATTTAGCATGGCTAATCAGGGAGAATGTGCAAACTCCTCACAGACAGTGACCTGAGGCTGGAATTGAACCCAAGTCTCTGGTGCTGTGATGCAACAGTGCTAACCACTGAGCCACCGTGGCACCACTAAAAAACTGTTCACAGCAGACCATTTTAGGCCATTTTATTACTGACAGTATTTGGGGCATTCACGGCTGGCATTATGCAGAATATTCCGTAACACTCTTGTATTTGCAGCATCCTATGAATAGCATTATTTAGAACAATCCATAACTGACAATATTTGAAACATTTTTTTGTGGAATTCTCCTGTGACATTCTTGAGCTGACCTTATTTATAATATTCCCAACCTGACTTTCTTTGTGGAATTCGAGATCTATCAATTTGGAAATTTCAACAACTATGAAAACTGGAAAAATCAATAAATGACATAACTGTGGACATTCTAGAACGGAACATTTTCTCTGATTAAGAACCTGAGGAAAGTTGTCACATTTCAGCGAAAAGGAGAAAGAAATTGCTTTTCCCAAGAAGAGGAACCTTCCATTATATCAAAAAAATAGATTGGAGAGATTGGGACCATTTTTTTCTTGAAGAGGAGAAGGCTGAAAGGAAATTTGAAAGTAGTTTTCAATTCATGAAGGAGCTGGGATGGACAGGAGAAAGAGAAACTGTTCACCCTCACAAAATAATCCTGAACAAGCAGTATCAGAATAAGATAGAAATAACAATAGATATAAAGTAATTTCCAAAAAATAAGCTGCATGAAAAAGAAATAATTTATTCAAACAAGGGCGTGATCTGGAAACACGTTTTTTACAATTGTGATGAATGCAGATTTAGTTGTATTGTTTTTAGTAGAATTAGGTGGTCATCTAAATAGAAAAATATATGCAGGGTTTGTGTATAAAAGGCAGGCATATGGCACAATACCATGACAAGCTTTTGAACAGGTTGTCTCAACATGATGGGCTGAATTACCCCCTGTTCATGTCAGAGTTCTGTGAGCCCTATTTCATAGTGACCCTAGGTGTCAAAATGGTGAATACATCTTAAATGATCTTGCATTTGTTCCCAACATAGGCTGGATGATAATGTAGACTAAAATTCAGAAATTCCCAACCTCCATTTTCCATCATCAGACTGGGAGAGAATTCTTCACACCTGCAACATTTCAACCATTGCCTTAAGGACTGGAGAATTGTGATCTGCAACTGTTCTCTCATAAACTCGAGAACGTTAATTTTCTAGGAATCAGCTGTTCTGATTAAGTCACTGTCTGTTTCAGAAGCAGGTTTTTGTTGCAATTTGCATTTCATGTTGAAATAATTTAGACCTTCTTATTTATTACATCAGGTACAAATATTTCAACACATCCTTTTCTGATGAAGGGTCTAGGCCGGAAACGTCAGCCTCTCTGCTCCTATGATGCTGCTTGGCCTGCTGTGTTCATCCAGCCCTGCACCTTGTTGTCTCGGATTCACCAGCATCTGCAGTTCCTACTATCTCTGGGCAATAATCGAGTTCCTCCACCATGTTGTAACCCCGTTTATCCCATTTGTCCTGATTGTGCTGCTCAATGTTATAACTGTCAGACATATTTTAGTCAGCAGCAAAGCCTGTAAGAGACTCCAAGCTCGCAGCAATGGGATGAGTCGCAGAGACCCAGAGATGGAGGTTCGAAGGAAATCCATCATTTTATTATCTCAGCCAACTTTGTCCTATTGTGGTCAGTCCTATATGGTGGCGTATATATCATTTAGCATACCTGTTTTTTCAAGTAGAACGTTTTGTGCAAGAATTGGGCTTCATGCTGCAGGTCACAAGTTGTTGCACAAACACTGCAATTTATGCAGTGACCCAAACTAAGTTTAGAGAGGAGTACAAGAAAGCATTAAAATGTCTTTTCAATCGAAGTTTTCAACTAATCAAATTCATTCATAAAGCTGGCACTTGAGCTTCTATTAATGTTATTAACATTAGAGTATGGGAGTCATAACAGACTGAAGGGGTACATATGTGCTGGAGTTACAGAATGGGGTTAAACCTTTTGGCTGGGGCCTGTCACAGGGGATCATGTGGAGGGTGTTTTGACTGTCGCGATAGTAACATTTTTGTTTGACAATTGGAATTAAAACCTACACCATTCCCAACATTGCCCACACCCAACCCCATTCTTGTTCATACTCTCCCCCACAAACAAATTGGATAGATCCTTTTATCATTCGGAATTACATCCACTACTGTTCTCCCAATCAAATTTGCGGTAACTGCAGGGTTTTAATTACATTATTATTTATCTGGTTAGCTTTAAGAGAGATATGTTCCGTGCTGTTTCTCTTGCAGAGAGGTATTGCCACAGTGGTGGCAGAATGTCTGCTTCAGAAGCAGTGGATAAACAGCTTTGAACTCCCTGAGTCTTTTAATTTTAAATTGGACAAATGAAGAATGAGTAGGTGGAGTCAGGTTCACACAGACCTGAGTTTTAGCTTTGCTTTCAGTTCGGGTTTTTGGAGCTGGCTGTTGAGACTGACGGATACAGCTTTCTCTGCTGCAGCAAAAAAGCTTGCATTCTTTCTCTCTGCTGTATTGTTTCTTTTGGTGTTCCTTTCTTCCGGCAGATAACATATGAGGAAAATCTGTTTTGCTGAATTTGCCTTTGCTAAGGGTGTCTTTATGGAATGCTGCTATATTGGAACAGTTGATGACGTTTTGCTGATTCTTCTGTTTTCGTTTGTATTTTAACTGTGTTGTAAGAATAAAGTGTGTTTTGCTTAAAGCCTCGTGGTGTACCAATCGAATCACATCTAGAGCACAGCATCTTATACTGGCCTTAAAATAAAATAAAATGTTTGGGTCTAGGCCATCTCCTTAATATATTTTGAAGGGGTTTGCTCTGGTCCATAACAAATTGGGGAATCAATGACCTGGTGGTATTATTGCTTGACTGTTAATCCAGACCCAGACTGTTAATCCAGAGACCCAGATAACCTTCTGGGGACCTAGGTTCGAATCCTGCCACAGCAGATGGTGGAAATTGAATTCAATTAATATCTGGAGTTAAGAATATAATGATGACTGTGAATCCATTGTTGATTGTCGGAAAAATCCATCTGGTTCACTAATGTCCCTTAGGGAAGGAAACTGCCACCCTTACCAGGTCTGGCCTACATGTGACTCCAGACACACAGCAATGTGGTTGACTCTTAACTGCCCTCTGGGCAATTAAGGATGGACAATAAATGCTGCCCCACCAGCAGTGCCCTCATCCCGTGAATGAATAAAGAAAACGAAAATTGGGGGCTCTTGTCAGGATCAAAATCTCCGATTCCAGGTTGAGTTGAGGATTATTGGATTTAAAGACAGTGAGTGGTCAGTGTTGGCATCCTCTTATCCAGTGTTGTATTCAGTTGGTTTAAATAGAGTGCGCCTTGTGTAATAATGGCTCATTCAGTAGCAAAGAGTTTTCTCGGTGTGGAAGAAGTCACTTGGGATGTTTTACAGAAAGTAAGTAAGGCAAAGGTTTTGGAATTGGCTGACATTGGAGTGGCTTAAGTCTGTGAGGAAAGGGAAGGCAGTTGCAGCAACAGCTCAGCATTTACAATCGGCAGGACTGCAATCAGCATTATCGGAAATGGCTAAAATTCAATTGCAAAGGAAGCAGTTTGAATTTGAGAAAATGGCCAGGGACAAAGAATGAGACAAAAGCAAAAGAGAGAGAGAGAGTTGCAGTGGAACAAAGAGCAAAATAATTAAAACAGTTTCAATATGAAAGGGAAATAGACCAGTGTGAGTTACAGTTGAAGGCTGAAGAAAACAAGGGTAGACGAAGCAGAAGGAAGGGTTCAAGAGAGAAAAGAAAGAGATAAAGAGAGAAACTTTGAACTTCGTGAAGTGAAAAGTGAGAATCAACTTAAAATGGTGGAGGAAAAGATAAAAGGTGGGAATAGTGATAAAGAACAAACTTATCGTAGCCAAATGCCTGGTGGGGATCTGTTTAAACATGTCCAAGCATTTTGGAGCAATATCTTTGCAGGTAGGTTTGCTAGTGCTGTTGGGAGGGGTTTAAACTAATCTGGCAGAGGGAGGGGACACAGAGTAACAATGAAACAGAGACACATCATGCAACAGCAAAGGAAGCAAGTCACAGTGAGTTCAGCTATATTGAGTGTCAAGAGAGTAAAGTAAGGCTGGATGGTCTTTAATGATAGGAGTGTAATAGGTAAGGCTGATGAGTTAATGGTGTGGATTGACACACAGAAGTGTGATATTGTTGCCATCACAGAAACATGGTTGAGGGAAGGGCTGGACTGGCAACTCAGTGTTCCAAAGTATAGGATCTTTAGGCAAGAGAGAGGAAGGTGTAAAAAAAGTGATATTGTAGCACTATTGATTAAGAACTCAATTACTGCAACAAGGAGAGATGATATTTTGGAAGGGTTCTGAAACCAGGCTTTGTGGGTAGAAGTTAGGAATTTTAAGAGTCAGCCACTTTACTAGGAGTGTCTTATAGGCCCTCAAAGTGTCAGCAGGAAATAGAGAACAAATATGTGGATCGTTTACAGAGGTGTGTAAGAGTAATACTAGGGGATTTCAATTTTCCCAACATAAATTATGACAGTCATAGTGTTAAGGGTTGAGACAGCATGGATTTCTTGATTAATATCCAGGTTTTTTTTGTATCAATATGTAGAAGGTCCAACAAGGGACAGTGCAGTGTGCTGGTTCTGGTTCTGGGAAAAGAAGTCAGAAGCCAAACGTACCTTCCCCAGCCCGAGCCCCCTTGTCTCTATTTATTTCAGAGCCTCCTTCCTCTACCCCATTTCTGAAGAAGGGTCCCAACCCGAAACGTCAGCTTTCCTGCTCCTCTGATGCTGCCTGTCCTGCTGTGTTCTTCCAACTCCACAGTGTGTTATCTCAGACTCCAGCATCGGCAGTTCTTACTATGTCATAAATGTGTTTGATGTGGCAGGTGGGGAACATTTTAGTGGTAGCAACCTCAACATGGCACTGTTCAAATTTATTCTGGACAAGGAAAAAGATGGCTTTCAAAAGATGGCTTTCGATTAGGGGAAGGCAAGTTTTATTAAAATAAAGCAAGATGCGACTGCAGTAGCTCTTTGTGGGTAAATCAACAGCGGACCAGAGGCATTTAAAAAGAAACTGGGGAGGGTACAGGTCCAACAAATACCCTTTAGAGAAAAATGTAGGAGCAATAAGTTTAGAGAACCCTGGATGTCTAGAACAATCCAGGACTGGATGAGGAAGAAGAGAAGGGCTTTTAGCAGTCCAAAGGCAGCAACTGAACTGCAGCCCAAGAAGAATACAGGAACTGCAGCTGGGAACTTAAGAAAGCAATTAGAAGAGAAAAAAGGGGTCAGGAAAAAGGACTTGCAAACAGGATTAGGGAGAATCCTAATATCTTATCTAAATCCATGAAAGGGAAGAGGTTAACCAGGGAAAGAGTAGGGTCTTTAGAGATCAAGGGGGCAACCTGGGTATGAAGCCGCAGGATATTGGAAGGGTCTTAAATAAATACTCCTCTTTAATTTCACTCTGAAACAAAAAGAGAACATAGATTTGGAATTCAGGAAAAGGGACTGTGAGGAGCTTGCATAGTTTGACATGTGAAATGGGAGGTATTGGAGGCTCTTTCGGGCTTAAAAATGGACAAATCCCCTGGCCTGAACGAATTGCATCTCAGGTTGCTGTGGGAGGAGAGGCAGGAAATTGCAGTGTCTCAGAGAAAAAAATATTAATTCCTCTCTGGCCACGGGGGCATTGCCAGAGGAGTGGAGGATGGCTAATGTGGTTCGACTTTTCCAGAAGGATGGTAGAGATGAACCAGTAAATTACAGACCGGTGAGTCTCATGTCAGTGGTAGGGAAGTTCTTGGATAAAATTCTGAAGTGGCAAATTAATCCTGTTTGAAAAGACATGGGTTAATTAGGGATAGTCAGCATGGCTTTGTCAGAGGGATATCATGCCTAACAAAGTTTTAGAATTTTTGAAACTATGATCAAGTGTGCGGATGAGGGAAGTTCCCATTCATGTAGTTTATATGGCTTTTAGCAAAGCTTGTGACAAGGTCCCACATGGGAGACTGATGAAGAAATTTAAAGTACATGAAATTGAGCCGAAACTTGGTGAGATGGATATAAAACTAATTTAGTGGTAGGACACAAAGAGTACTGGTAGAAGGCTGTTTGAGGGACTGGATGCCAATGTCCAGTGGTGTACCGCAAGGATCAGTACTGGGACTCATATTGTTTGTATATGCATAAATGATATAGATGAAAATGTGGGTGGAATGTTAAGCAAATTTGCAGATGACACCAAGATTGATGGAGTGGTTAGTGGTGAAGAAGAGGGTTGTAGGTTACAGGAAGATATGGATGGGTTGGTCAGAAAGGCCAACCAGCAGCAGATGCTATTTAACCCTGATAGATGCAAGGTAATGCACTTTGGAAGAAGATAAAGAATGGGGTGTATTTAGTGAATGCCAGGACACTGGGTAGCTTAGAGGTTCTTGGCGCAATTTTCACAGATCTCTGAAGTTGGCAGAGCACGTGAATGGGATAGTTAAGAAGGCAAATGGGACGCTTACTTTCGTTAATTCTCGCATGAAATATAAGAGCAAGAAGGTAAAGTTGGCATTTTACAGAGCGTTGGTTAGGCCACATCTGGAGTACTGTGTGCAGTTCTGGTCATTGTACTACGGGAAGGGTATGATAGCGCTAGAGGGGTACAGAGAAGGTTCACCAGGAAGTTGCCTGGAATGGAGAAATTGAGCTATAAAGAGAGAGAAGATAGGCTTGGATTGTTTTCTTTAGAGCAGAGAAGACTGAGGAGGAACATGATTGAGGTGTATAGGATTATGAGAGGTATGGTTAGGGAGGATAGAGAGCAGCTTTCCTCTTGGTTGAGAGCTCAATCATGAGACAGCATAGCTTTAGGGTAAGGTGCAGCAGATTCATAGGGGATTTGGGAAAAGAAACATTTTCGTTCAGCAGGTGGTGGGAATCTGGAATGCCCTGCTTGAGAAGGTAATGAAGGCCAGAACACTTACAAATTTAAAAAAAAACTTAGATGAGCACTTCAAATTATCATAACATTCAAGGATATGGGACAAGTGCAGGGAATTTGGATAGTGCGCCTTTAGTGGTAGTTACGTCAGTATAAACTCAATGGATCGAATGGCCTTTCTGTGGTGTATGAATCTCTCAATGAAATAGTGCTGACAAGGTTCGACTCCAAGGACTTAGAAGCCCTTTTCATTTCATTTCAGAAAGTGACCAAAGAAATGAAATGACCACTGACCATGTGAGTATTGTTGATTCAAACAAAGTTCGTAGGAAGAGCAAGAGATGTTTGCATCACTATCAGAAAAAGTATCTTGGGTACATAATGAGGTGATAAAAGTAATCTTAAATGCATATGAACAAGTGTCAACAGCCTACAGAGAGCAGTTTATGAATCAAAGGAAGGAACCTGGTCAAAATTATTTGAAAAGATCAAACAAACTAACTTTGATAGGTGGGTAAGGGCATTGAAAATAGATGAAACATATAACGTTCTTAGAGAAAGAGACAACTACTTTGGAGGAGTTCAAAAATTCACTTCCTGAAGTGAATTTAGGCCACAGCTAACTTTTGGATGGTGCGGTGGCTCAGTGTTTAGCACTGTTGCCTCACAGAACCAGGAACCCAGGTTCGAGCCCACCCACAGGCAACTGTCTGTGTAGAGTTTGCACGTTCTCCCTGTATGTGCATTGATTTCCTCCCACAGTCCAAAAGTGAGCAAGCTCGGTGGATTAGCCGTGCTAAATTGTCCTAGTGTGCAGGGTAAGTGGATTAGCCGTGGGAAATGCAGGGATAGAGTGGGGGGGAGGGGCCTCTTTCAGAGGGGCAGTGATGACTTGATGGGCTGAATGGCCTACTTACACATTGTGGGGATTCTATGATTCTTCTATGAAGTAGTGAGAACTCATGTGGAAGAACAGAGAGTTAAAACTGCAAGATTGGCAGACGATCATGAGTTAGCACATAAATCAAAGGTCAATTTCTGACATCAATTTCAATCAAGGAGGAATAGAAATCCTCAGGTGGTGAGGGAAAAGGGGGCCTCATTGATCATAGTAAAGACAGTTTACCACATTCATAAAAGAAGCCCATGTTGGGGGCAGAGAATTCAAAAAGTCTCAAGCGTTTTCACTGTAATAAACTACAACACATGAAGTTGCAGTGTTGGTGGTTTAAAAAAAAAGCAAGGAAGATGGATGTGATAAAACAGGATAAGCCAGTGGGGTTTGTTAAAGTAATAAAGGATATCGCAGTTGAAGCAAAACAACTGCAAAGAAATATACAGTTTGTTCAGGGGTTGGTTGACAAGAAAGTGCCATAGCTCTTTAAAGAATTTAGTTGCATGGGTAAGGTTCACTCGTGCACCAGGAGGAGTAGGTAAAGAAATTACAGGAGCATCACTTGATAGTGATGGATAAGGAGATATGTGATTATGAAGGAATATTGCCAGAAAAGGTGGTGAGAAGAGTCATGTTCCATTGAATATGGTGAGTTTGGAGAGTCCGATGAAAATTGATGAAGTGGTGATAAGAGTAACAGAGAAATTCTCAGTTCTGGAAATACAGATTATTCTCGGGACTGATATAAGTGGATCACAGGTGGGAGTAATGGCTACTGCGGTTGAAATGCCAGTGGAAAATCAGAAAACTGAAGTGTTATCGGAAGTGTATCCTGTGACTTTTTTCCTGACTGTTTGGTAACAAGTTAACAAGGTCACAATGCCACAGGTTGAAACAGGAGGAGAAATCCAGAGTGAAGATAAGGGAGTTGAAGTTCAATGAGCAGGTACTGTGTTTGATTGAATGGTTGCAAAATAAACAGAAACAGGTAGAGGACAAAATGGATATTATTAGTTCAGAGAAGTTATCTGAATTACACTGGGAAGCTGAAAAATGAAGCAGTTGTGTCAAAAAGGTATACACAGACAAATCTGAGTGTATCCCAAAATGTTGCAATCTTAAAAATAAAGTTTGGATGAAGAAATGGAGGTCATTACATTTTCAGGCAGATTAAAAAAGGGTCAGCCCTTCATCAAGTATATTACTGCGGGTTATAGAAAGGAGGGGTCATGGGTAGCACATGAAAAACCAGTAACAGGTCATTTGGAAGTAAGGAAAGCTCAAGCCAAAATATAATTTTATTTTTCTTGGCCTGGACTGCATAAAGATGTCGTTGAATCTTACTGGAAACATCACACACGTCAGGTAACAGGAAACCTCAGTAATGATAAAACCAGTACTCTTAATACCCATTCCAGCATTCGATGAACCTTTTTACAAGAATATTAATTGTTTGAGTAGGACCCTTCCCCAAAACTAAAAGTGCGAATCAATATTTGTTGACCGCAATCAATGTGTCTACAAGATTTACATAGGGCATTCCATTAAGCAATATCATGGCTAAAAGGATCGATGAAGTGTTACTTAAATTTTTTTGCTAGATACAGAATACCCATGTAGAATCAGTCTGATCAAGGATCAAATCTTACATTGAAGTATGGGCAACTTAGGAATAAAACAATTTAAATCAATAGTGCACCATCCAGAAACACAAGGAACATAAAATCAGTGCCATCAAACTTTAAAGGCTATTTTGAGGGCCTGTAGTCAAAAGTATCTAGAGGATTGAGATAAAAGTACATTTGTACCTTTTGTAATTAGGGATGCAACTAATGAATCAGTTCAATTCAGATCATTTGAATTAATTTCTGGACATGAGGTGAGAGGATCATTTAAATTAATTCAGGAAAAATTGGTGAGTCAGATTTCAGAGACGGCAATTAAAGCAGAGGGCAGTAGAGACGTCACTGAGAGGAATTCTGGGAGATGGCACAGCAGTCACCACGACTGGCGAACGGATCGCCACAGGACACCCTCACTGATCGATGCAAGGAAGAATATCCAATCAGAGGATGGCAGAGACATCACTGGAAGAGGGAAGAGATCCTTTGAGGACAATTCAGGGAGATAGGTAGGGAGCAAAAAGGAGGACTACCAGGGTAGGTGGGGCCTGTATAAGAAGGACAGTTTGCACCTGAACTAGAGGTACACCAATATCCAGGGCAGGAGGTTTGCTAGAGCTCTTTGGGAGGGTTTAAACTAGTGTGGCAAGGGGGTGGGAACCAGAACAATAGGCCAATAAATGCAGGAACTGGGGACAAAAGGGAGACTGAGTTATGCATAGTGCAGGGTAAGACCAAGCAGAGGGAAGTCATGGGGCTCAGAGGGACTGGAGGTCTGGAGTGTATTTACTTCAGTGCAAGAAGTATAACAGGTAAACCAGATGAACTAAGAGCATGGACTACTGCATGGAATTATGATATTATTGCCATTACGGAGGCATGGTTAAAGGAGGGACAGGACTGGCAGCTTAACATTGCAGGATATTGCTGTTTTAGACGGGACAGAAAGGGAAACAAATGGGGTGGGGGAGTTGCATTGCTGATTAGGGATCACATCACTGCTGTGTGGAGGGAGGACAGATTGGAAGGATCTTGCAGTGAGGCATTATGGGTAGAGCTCAGGAATAAAAAGGTGAAATCACAATGCTGGGAGTTTTCTATAAACTTCCCAACAGCCCATGCGAGACAGAGGAACAGATATGTAGTCAGATATTGGAGAGGTGTAAAAAAAGCAGAATAGTTGTGGTGGGTGACTTCAAGTTTCCTCTTATTGACTGGGCCTCCATTGGAGCCGGGGGCTTGGATAGAGAGCAATTGGTTAAATGTGCCCAGGAGGACTTTTTGAGACAGTATGTTGACAATCCAACTAGAGAGGAGGCCATTTCAGACTTGGTATAAGGAAATGAGCCAGGAAAGGTGATTGATATTTCAGTAGGAGAGCATTTTGAGCTTATTAACCATAACTTCTTAAGATTTCGAGTAGTCATGGACAAGGACAAGAGTGGCCCTTGGGTGATGGTGTTTAATTGGGCAAGGGCCAATTATTTCCAAATTAGAGAGGAACTGTGGACTGTGGATTGGGAGGAGTTATTTGAGGGCAAATCTATGTTTGGCATGTGGGAGACTTTTAAAGACCAGTTGATTAAAGTGCAGGACATGCATGTCCCTGTAAAACTGAAGGATAGGAGTGGCAGGATCCAGGACACATGGATGACAAGGGAAATTGTAAACTTAGTCAAAAGGAAAAAGGAAGCGTACGATAGGTCTAGCAGCTACAAACTGATAAAGCCCTTGAGAGTATAGAGAAATTAGGAAGGAACCTAAACACAGAATTAGGAAGGCTAAAAGGAGCCATGAAATTTCTTTAGCAAACAGGGTCAAGAAGAATCCCTCGGCTTTTTATGCATATATTAGAAGAAAGAGGGTAGCAAGAGAAAGAGGAGGTCCCCTCAAGGACAAAGGAGGGAAGTTATGTGTGGAGCCACGGGAAGTGGGAGAGATCCTTAATAAGTACTTTGTATCAGTATTCACCAAGGAGGAGGACATGACCGATGTTGAGGTCAAGGATGAGTATGTGAATACTCTAGAGAATGTCAATATATTGAAGGAGGAAGTTTTGAGTATCCTATATTGCATTAAGGTTGACAAGTCCCCAGGGCCAGATGGGATCTATCCCACATTAATGTGAGAGGCAAGAGAAGAAATAGCTGGGGCATTAGCAGATATCTTCACATCCTCTTTGACCACAGGCAAGGTTCCAGAGGACTGGAGATTAGCCAATGTTGTTCCCTTATTTAAGAAAGGAAGCAGGGATAATCCAGGAAATTATAAGGTAGTGAGTCTCATATCTGTGGTGGGGAAGCTCTTGGAGAAGCTACTGAGGAACAGGATATTTCCACGTTCGGAAGAAAATGGACTAGTTAGTGACAGGCAGTGTGGTTTTGTACGGGGAAGGTCATGTCTCACCAACCTGATCAAATTTTTTGAAGAGGTAACAAAGATAATTGATGAGGGAAGAGCTGTGGATGTAGTTGAGATGGACTTTAGTGAGGCATTGATAAAGTCCCACATGACAGATTGGTACAAAAACTAAAATTACATGGGATTCTGGGTGGGCTGGCGAGATGGATACAAAACTGGCTTGGTCATAGAAAACAGAGGGTAGCGGTGGAAGGGTGTTTTTCAGAATGGAGACTGTTAACCAGAGGTGTTCCACAGGGATCAGTCTTAGGTCCTCTGTTGTTTGTAGTATATATCAATGATCTGGAGGAAAATGTGGGTGTTCTGATTATTAAGTTTTCAGATGACATGAAGATTGGTGGATTTGCTGTTAGTGCCGATGATTGTGAAAGAATACAACAGGATATAGTTAGATTGATGACTTGGGCACAGAAATGGCAGATGGAGTTTAATCCAGACAAATGTGAGGTGATGCATTTTGGAGGATCAAATTTAGGTATGAATTATACTGTAAATGGCAGAACCCTTAGGAACATTAACATACAGATGGATCTGGGCATGCAGGTCCACAGTTCCCTAAAACTGGCAAACAGGTGGCCAAAGTGATTAAGAAGGCATATGGCATGCTTGCCTTCATTGGCCAGGGCATGGAGTACAAGAGTTGGCAAAACATGTTGCCACCTTGCCTGTGGTCAAGGAGGATGTGAAGATATCTGCTAATGCCCCAGCTATTTCTTCCCTTGCCCCTCGCAGCAACCTGGGATAGATCCCATCTGGCCCTGGGGACTTGTCTACCTTAATGAAATTTGGGAGAGCCAAAACTTTCTCCTTTTAATATGTTGACATTCTCTAGAGTATTCACACACACATCCTTTGTTAGGCCAATTTTGGAGTATTGTATGCAGTTTTGGTGACCACATTACTAGAAAGATATGGAAGCTTTGGAGAGAGTTCACCAGGATGTTGTCTGGTCTCGAGGGCATTGGCTGTGAGGAAAGGTTAAAAAGGCTAGGATTGTTTTCACTGGAAAGACGACAGCTGAGAAGAGACCTGATAGACGTTTACAAAATTATGTGAGGCATAGATAGCATGGATGGTCAGAGGCTTTTTTCCCGGGATTGAAATTTCAATTACAAGGGGGCATAGGTTCAAGGTGAAAGGGAAAGAGTTTAAGGGAGATGTGCGAGGAATGTTTCTCAAGCAGAGAGTGATAGGAATCTGAATGCACTGCCAGAGGAGGTGGTAGGAGCAGGTACATTGGCGACATTTAAGAGGTACCTGGATGGTTACATTAATAGGGAGGGAATAGAGAGATAAGGACCAAATAAGGGCAGAAGGTTTGTTTTTTAGTTTAGTCAGGACATGTTGCTTGGCACAGGTTGGAGGGCCAAAGGGCCTGTTCCTGTCCCACACTTCTCTTTTCTTTTGGTACATTATTGGACTATATATCAAATGTTAGAGAGATATTAAATAGAGCAGATGAGTTGGCTAGACAGCATTTAAAAGTAGCACAGCATGTGATGAAACAGGAAGCAGACGAGATCAATATTTTGTAGTTTCACTAGTGGAGATAAAGTGTTAGTATTACCACCAGTGGTAGGTGAACCTTTAAAAGCAAGATTTAGTGACCATTATCAAATCAAAAGGAGATTGAGTGAGGTCGATTATTTGATAGGAACATCAGAAGTAAGGAAAACTCACAGAGTATGTCATGTGAATATATGAATATTTTGATAGGGAAGGAAAACAAAAAGAGAATATCTTACCTGTTACAACTCAAAGTGAAAAACCAAATCCAGATGATTCTGAATTTGACTTTCTTCAAATTAAATTGGACAATGAGGAAGTTCTCAAAAATTGGGATAAATTATCATGTTACCTTCCATAGGAAAATAAAAATGACCTGAAAGTGTTTATTACAATCACATGGAGAGATATGTGGGTACAAGCTGGGAAGTAGTAAGCTGATGATGTATGATGTAGATATGAAAAATGTTTTTCCAATTAAGCAACATCCTTCTAGGCTTAACACGTTAAAATCAGCACAGGTTCAAAAAGAGATGAAAATCATGCTCACAGATGATCACCCATAGTGATGGCATCAAAACCAGATTGGTACCCAATGATTCTGTGTGGACTATCGCAAAGTCAATGCAGTTACAAAATCCAATTCATATCATATTCTAAGTTTGGAAAACTGTATTGAGAAGGTGGGGCAAGCAACTTATATTTCTAAGTTGGACTTACTGAGAGGGTACTGCCAAGTACTTTTATTCAAAAGTGTGAAGGAAATTGCAGCTTACGTGACACCGAATGGACTTTAACAGTTTCAAGTCATGACATTTGGTACAAAGAATGTGCCAGCCATATTTCAAAGACTAATCAATAAGATCATTTCAGGTTACCCAGTTGTGTGGTGTACATAGATGATCTGGTGATTTTTAGTCAGACGTGGAAGGAACATTTGGAGATCTAGTGGAGGTGTTCAGGAGGTGGGCTTGGTGTTAAACCTGGCTAAGAGTGATTTCATAAAACCCCAATCATGTTCCCATATCATGATGACTGTACAATGACTAATGATGAATAATGTTAGACTATATCATTGGACAAGGACAGATGGCCCTACAGGATGTGAAAACAAATGTTGTTGGGCAGTTTCCCATACCATTAATGAAGAGCGAAGTACTAAGATTCCTGGCAGTAATGGTTTTTATCAAATATTTCTCCTGAATTTTAGCAGAGTGGCTGCTCCACTGACTGACACTTTGAAGAAGTGCAGAAATTTTTGGTGGATGGAGAAATGTCAGAAGACATTTCACAGCCTGAAAGCTGTGTGGACCACTGCTCTGCTGTTAGCAATACCTAATTACACAAAGCCATTCAAGTTGAATGTCGATATAAGTGAAGTGGGTGTCAGTGTTGTGTTCTTACAAGAAGAAAATGAAAAAGAAATTTGTACAAATACATGGATAGGAAAGATTTAGAAGGATATGGACGCATTACAGGGAAATGGGCTTAGCATGGATGGACATGTTGGTCAGCACAGACCAGTTTGGGCCAAAGGGCCTGTCTCCATGCTGTAGGACTCTATGACTCAATAAAACAAGAGGATGGAAAGACCTATTAGGTACTTATCCCGAAAGTTGAATTTTCAGCCATTGAGAAAGGACATCAAGTTTGGTATTGATGTTGCAACATTTTAACATGTGCTATGAGGGTCAAGGATGTCTTAGGAGTGGAGGAGGAGTGGACCATGGTGTCTTGGAAGGAACAGTCCCTGCGGCATGCTGACAAGGAAAGGAGAATATGTGTCTGGTGGTGGCATCCTACTGGTTGTAGCAGAAAAGGTGGCTTATGATTCTTTGGATGTGGATGCTGGTGGGGTGGAAAGTGAGGTCCAGAAGGACCCTATCAGTGTTCTAGGAGTGAACAGAGATGGTGAGGGCAGAAGAGTTGTAAGGTGGATTCATTGGAATGTATGTGATGGAAACAGATACTGGGAGAATGGAATGGAATCTTTACAGGAAGCAGGATAGAAGGATGTATAGTCCAGGTAACTGTGGAAGTCATTGAGTTTGTAATGGGTGTCAGTGGCCAGTCTATCCACAGAAATGGAAACAGAAATGTCAAGGAAGGACAAGGAGAAATCAGACCAGTTGAACGTAAGAGCAGAGTAGAAATTGGAAGCAAAATTGACAATTTTTTTCCAATTCTGGATGAGGGAGGGAAGCAGCAGCAGCCATGTCATTGATATACCAGAAAAAGAGTAGTAAGAACAGACCCAAGGAGGATTGGAATAAGGAATATTCCAAGAACCACACAGACATAACCGGGACCCATTTGGGTGCCCACTGCCACACCTTTGACCTGATGAATGTGAGAGAAGTTAAAAGAGGATATGTTTAACGTGAGGACAAGTTTGGCCATGCGGAAGAGGGTGGTGGTGAATGCAGACAGTTCAGGCCTTCTTTCCAGGAAGAAGACAAGGAATGGATGTGCAATGGATTTCAGGTCCTTGGTGAAAAGGAGGTGGCTGATGCTCGTGAACTGGAAATTCTGAAACTAACTTTTTAAAGTGTCAAAAGAATCGCAGGCGTGAGTGGGAAGGGTCTGGACGAGATCGATTTGATGTAGGAATGGATGGATTCTGTGGCAGGAACAGGCGGAAACAGTAGGTCTGTCCATGCATGGTACTGAGTGTGCACTTCTGGATGTGGCAAGAATGCCTATCTGAAGAGTATTGATCATCACAGAGATATCTGTGATCCTGGGTGGATACCAAACTCAAAGGATGAAATGGTTGGTGACTATTTGCGGAAGGCAGTTACTGAGGAATGTAGATTTCAGGAAGAAGGTACATGTGTTGCTTTGGAGGACTGTGAGCTTGGAGTCTGTGGTGGGCGAGGGGATGGGGTGGAGCCACTAGACAAAATGAGATGAGTGACTGTCCTGGGCAGAATAACATGGTGTTCCATGATGGGGTCATACTCCAGGGGTGATAGGAGGAGGTGCCCAAGAGCTGGTGCTCAGCCTCAGAAATATAGAGGTCAGCATGTCAGACAAGAACAGCACCGCCCTAGTTGATAGTCTTGGTTAGGATGTCCTGGTTGGATCTGAGAGCATGGTATGCAGTCAGTTCAGAGGCAGTGGCTCAGTGGTTTGCACTGCTGCCTTACAGCACCAGAGACCTGGGTTCGATCCCAGCCTTGGGTGACTGTCTGTGTAGAGTTTGCACATTCTCCCCATGTCTGTGTGGATTTTCTCTGGATACTCTGGTTTCCTCCCAGAATCCAAAGATGTGCAGGTCAGGTGGATTGGCCATAGGAAATGCAGAGTTACAGGAATAGGGTTAGGGGGATGAGTCTGGGTAGGATGTCATCCAGAGAGTCAGTGTGGACTTGTTGGGCCAAATGGCCTGTTTCATACTAGAGGGAATCTATGGAGATAGATTTGAGTGGACAAAGACGCTAACGCAATGCCACATCAATGGTTGTCAATAAAATATGTATGAAAGGACTGAAAGCAAACGTAACAAACATGGAAACATAGAAAATAGGAGGAGGAGTAAGGCATTTGGTCCTTTGAGCCTTGTCAACAATTTATTGTGAAATTTTTGATCAACCAACAAATCTGTTCCTATTCTTTTTTTCCAAATGCTGTTTGATACTTTTGGTACTGAGGATAAAAGTTTCAATGGAGAGTGCAGGGGGGCCTGCCAGAACCTAAAAATAAGTTGTCAACCTGGTTAAGTTGCCAAACTTGTCTACTTGAATGCCAAACAGCATAAGCAGCGAGTAATGGACAGATTTAAGCCATCCCATAACTAAAGGATTCGCAATCTGCAATTTGCAAACCTGCCACATCCAGCCTTGATTGGTGGTGGACAATTAAACGACTCACTGGAGGAGGAGGATTCACAAATGTCCCCATTCTCAAAGGTGGGAGAGCCCATCGCATCAGTGCAAAAGAAAAATTTGAAGCATTCGCAGCAATTATCAGCCAGAAGTAACAGATTCACAGAGCTGTACAGCACAGAAACAAACCCTTCCATCCAACTTGACCATGCAGACCAGATGTCATAAATTAATCTAGTCCCATTTGCCAGCATTTAGTAATATCCCTTTAAATCCTTCCTATTCATGCACCCATCTAGATGTTTATAAATGTTGTGATTGTGCCAGTCTCCCCCATTTCCTCTGGCAGTTCATTCTATACACATACCATCCTCTGCATGAAAAAGTTGCCCCTTAGGTCCCCTTTAAATCCTACCCCTCTCACCTTAAAACTATGCCTTATAGTTTTGGATTCCCCTACCCTGGGGAAGAAACCTTGGATATTCACACTATCCACACTGCTCATGAGTTTGTAAATCTCTATTAAGTCAACCCTCAGCCCCTGACACTCCAGAGAAAATAGTCCTAGCTAGTCAGTCTCTCCCTGTAGCTCAAACATTCCAACTCTGGTAACATCCTTGTAAATCCTTTATGAATCCTTTAAGATTAACCACATATTTCCTATAGCAGGGACAGCAGAACAGAATGCTGTATTCCAAAAGTGGCCTAATCAATGTCCTGTACAGCCATGACATGACATCTCAACTCCTATTATTCAATGCACTGACTAATAAAGGTAAGTGTACCAAATGCCTTCTTCACTACCCTATCTACCTGTGACTCCAATGTCAAGGAACTACAAATCTGTACCACAAGGTCTCTGTTCAGCAACAAAGGACCCTACCATTAAATGTATATGTCCTGCCCTTACCAAAATGCAACACCTCACATTCATCTAAATTAAACTCCACCTGCCACTCCTCAGTCCATCTGCCCAAATACACAACTGCTTCCATCTAGAAGGACAAGGGCAGCAGATACATGGGAACATCATCACCTACAAGTTCCTCTCAAAGCAGCTCACCATCCTGACGTGGTAATATATCGCTGTTGCTGGTTAAAAATCCTGGAACTCCAATCCTGGGGGCATTGTGGGTCAAACTACAGCACATGGACTGAAGTGGTCCAATAAGGCAGATCAACAATATCTTCTGAATGGCAGAAATGATGGACATTAAATGCTGGTCAGCCAGTGACGCCCACACCCCAAGAGTGAAAGAAACTGTGCCCCCACAGTTTCCTATGGTAAGGAGTTTCAAAGACTCACAACCCTCTCAGAGAAATAATTCCTCCTCACCTCAGTCTTAAATTTGCAGCCATTTCTCCTAAGACAGAGCCCTTTGATCCTACATTATCATATCAGGGAAGACATCTTTTTAGCATTTATCCTGTCAAAACAGTTAAGAATCCTATATCTTTCAATCAGATCACCTCTCATTCTTCTAAATTGCATTGAGCCGAGTCCAAGCTCTTTATATTTTACTCATCAGACAATCTTTTCATAACAAGGATCACTGCATTCTCCTAACAACCTCCAAATTTTAAAAAAAAGTATCTTTCCTTGAATATGGGGACAAAAACCTCTCGCTTATTCCTGTGTTGGCATGACTAATGTATGACAAGTGATTGCGTTGGTTCAGACGATATTCATTGCAGTCCTGAAGAACAGTGGCAGTAGTATCATGAAAACCTTTAAAATCTGATGAAACTAGTCAGGCT
This sequence comes from Rhincodon typus, assembly GCF_021869965.1. Taxonomy (NCBI): domain Eukaryota; kingdom Metazoa; phylum Chordata; class Chondrichthyes; order Orectolobiformes; family Rhincodontidae; genus Rhincodon; species Rhincodon typus. The sequence goes on along the minus strand of NC_063374.1, from coordinate 1,832,922 downwards.
AAATGCAGGAAGGATGAGATTGACGACTGCAGAATTTAGAACCAGGAGTCACATATATGAGATTATCACTAATCGTTTATCACTGCCATCTTCTCCCCCAGAAGTCACACAACATCAGGTTATAGTCCAACAGGTTTATTTAGGGTCATAAAGTTATAGAGATATACAACATGGGAACGGCATCTTCAATCTAACTAGTCCATGACAAGCAGATATCCTCTATAAATCTCGTCCTATATGCCAGCATTTGGCACATATCCCTCTATACACTTCCTATTAATATACTCACCCACATGCCCTTTAAAAGTTGTAATTATACCAGCCTCCACCACTTCCTCTGGCAGCTCATTCCATACACGTACCACCCTCTGCATGAAAAAATTGCCCCTTAGGTCCCTTTTATATATTTCTCCTTTCAACTTAAACTATGCCCTCTAGTTTTGGACTCTCCCACTCCAGAGAAAAGACCTTGCCAATCTAGCCTGTCCATGCCCCTCATGATTTTATGAACTTCTATAGGGTCAACCCTCAGTGTCCAACACTCCAAGGAAAATAACGCCAACCTATTCAGCCTATCCCTACAGCTCAAATCCTCCAACCCTGGCAACATCGTTGTAAATATTTTCTGAACTCTTTCAAGTTTCACAACATCCTTCCTACAGCAGGGAGACCAGAATTGCATACAACACTCCAAAAGTGGCTGAAATTATGTACTGTACAGCCACATCATGACCTTCCAACTCCTACAGACAATGCATTGACCAATAAGGGCAAACATACTAAATGCCTTCTTCACTATCCTACCTACCTGAGACTCCACTTTCAAGGAACTATGAACCTGCACTCCAAGGTCTCTTTGTTCAGCAACACTCCTCAGGACCTTATCATCAAGTGTATAAGTCCTGTCCTGATTCACATTTCCAAATGCAGCACCTCACATATATCTAAATTAAACTCCATCTATCACTCCTCGGCCCATTGGCCCATCTGAGCAAGGTCCCCTTGCACTCTGAGGTAACCTTCTTCTCTGTTCACTACACCTCCAATTTGCAAACTTACTAACGGTTCCTTCTATGTTCACATCCAAATTATTTACATAAATGACAAAAAGCAGTGGACCAAGCACTGATCCTTGTGGCACACTGCTGCTCACCGGCCTCCAGTCGGAAAAGTAACCCTCCACCACCACACTCTGTCTCCTACCTTTGAGCCAGTCATGTATCCAAATGGTTAGTTCTCCCTGTATTCTGTGTGATTTGACCTTGCTAACCAGTTTACCATGAGGGACCTTGTTGAACACCTTACTGAAATCCATACAGATCACATCCATCTCTCTGACCTCATCAATCCTCTTTCTTACTTCTTCAAAAAACTCAATTAAGTTAGTGAGACACAATTTCACAATCATGAAGCCCTGTCAACTAGTCCTAATCAGTCCTTGCCTTTCCAAATACTTATAAATCCTGTCCTTCAGCATTCCTTATAATAACTTGCTCACCACCGATGTCAGGCTCACCGGTCTACAGATGCCTGGCTTTTCCTTACCACCTTTCTTAATAGTGGCACAATGTTAGCCAACCTCCAATCTTCTGGCAAATCATAAGCTTTTGGAGCACTGGTCCTTCATCAGGTGAAGTCACCCTTATCCACACAAGCCCAACACCGGCACGTCCATATCTTCTCCGTCCATAACCTTGCATATTCTTTCCATTATTCATTCATGGATATGGGCAGTTTGGGCTTCTTATGCTGGACCAGTGTCTATATTTCATTGCCGATTGAGGTTGAGAAGGTGGCAATGTTTATTTTAGGAGTTTGTGGTTACAGGTACTTATTATAGACTGTTGGCAATTTGTAATAATTACCAGACAGTGTATTGAGTTTGTTTAGATATGATACAATAATTAATAATATGAAGAAAAGCTTGCAACTGTGACAATCATGGATTCACTGATAACAGAGGACAAGCTGTTAATATAAAATGGGTTGACGTCATTAAGGTTGGGAAAATAATATCCCCCTCGCTAGCTGAGGTGCTAAGGAACTCTTACATGGGTCTTGTTCCTCTTCTCTAGTTGATCTTCCAACTGGATAAAATAGTTCTCAGGTTATCGCCTGATGAGGACCACGTGATGAGAACTTCCAAAGGAAGATTGCAGCCTACAAGGTCTGTCTGATGAGCACTGCCCTCTGCCCAAGCATGTGTTGACATACTCTATAATCTGTTCTGAAGAATGGCCATTGGAACCAAAACATCAGTTCTGCTTTGTCTCCATAGGTGTGACCAGATCTGTTGAGTTTCTCCAGTAATTTGCCTTTGTTTGATATACGCTATGTCTAGAAACAGTTATTTTACTCTGTATCAATTAATTGTCTCAATTCTTTTGGCCAATGACCATAGGAGAGCTACTCATGACATTGGATAACCATTAGTCCCTTTCCCACCTCAATTTGAAGGTTAATTCTCATTCCTTCTGATTAATGTTTCGTTTACGCTCATAGAAGTTCAGTTACTAATATAACAATTAAATGTGATCTCACATTATTCAGAGAGTAATAAGTTTTGGAATGCAAAAAGCACACAGTTTTAAATTGGACTCCAGTTTCCAACATCACACCCCCACCTCCACCCAACCCCTTCTACTTTGAGAAGGAAATATTCTTATTGACTTCTCTCTTATTTATTTCTAAGATGTGAATTTGTTCTCTAGTCCTTTGATTATGTATTTCTAGTAATATAACAAAGTTACTAGAACTGTTAATATCAAGCTTTGAACAGCTACTAAACAAAAAGCAAACAACTTCTCCATGGGATTCACAAGGTGTAGAGCTGGATGAACACAGCAGGTCAGGCAGCATCAGAGGAGCAGGAAGGCTGACGTTTCGGGCCTAGACCCATCTTCAGAAAAAA
>NC_063374.1:1795840-1829611 GCF_021869965.1 Rhincodon typus | reverse complement strand
CCGGCATCTGCAGTTCCTACTATCTCTCCATGGGCTTCAACAGTTGTGATAAACCAGCTCATAGCAGGCACATTCTTCTAGTTTTTGAATTTCCCTTCTGTTTCTTAGCTCAGTTGGACCACTAGATTCTCTTTTTGGTACTGATCCTACTTAGGGTTGACCTGAGGTTTAGAGATAAGGGGGGAATTGAGTTGTCAATTTCAGATATGGCGCTAATGCTTCATTCTGTCAGACGATATTTACTCTTTCATAGCTGTCTCGGTTGGAAACAGAAGGTAAACTTCCAAATGGGGAAAATATCTCCCCCTCCCCCATCCCTTGGTCTCCTGTTTTTGGCTTTTCTATCCCCCCTTACATTGAGTTGATGGATATTGCCCTTTCTTCACCCTCATTTTGCAGTGAAACTATGTCATGATCCATTGAGGACTTTCACCTCCTTAGCTGCCTAAGTTACATTCAATGACAGCAACAGATTATGTATTGACTTAAAACATTCTCCAGATCTGCCTTTAGTAGTGCACTTTTTTTTTCTTATTAAGCCTCGACTATGTAATATATGAAAAATACTATGGTGATTTAGTGATGGGAAAGAAATAACTGTTCCAGTGTGTGAAAGAGCACTCCTGGACTCAAAAGAACCCAAAAAGAAACTACATTTTCAGAACAACAACCAGAATAAATCATCAAGGCAAAAACAGCCTGAATCTTTTGGTCCTTCTGTTGCTGTAACAGTACCTCTACCTTTTCTGGACTGTCTAATGAAAACTGCTACCTACAAAGACTGCCTAATGAGGAATGCCCTCTGCCCTTGGGCACTTTTTGATATGCACTGTCCCTAGGCAGGTAATTTACTCTATGTCAATCAACTGTCTGAATCCTTTTGACCAATGTCCATTGGGCAGCTACTTATGATGTCTGGTCCCTTGTCCACTTCATTTTAAGGTTAGTGTTGTGAAGATGAGTAAAATACTTGTGGATTTGGAGGAAAGAATTTAGAATTTGGCATTTGTAAAATGCTAGGGAGTTGGGAGGTTGAGGGTGGACAGTGTGTGGTCCCTTTAAAAGATTATGTGCTTTTTCTATGCTTAGAGATTTAAAATGGATGTCTGTGAGCAACAGCTTGAAAGTTGCATAGTGAACAGCCAAATTGAAATATTTGTATCAAAAGGCCATGCCGTTAGCAGGCCAAGCAACGGTTTTTACCAAGACAACAAGTTTTGAATTTACCCAATCAATTTGAACCAGGCACTTAGATTCAAAAAACCAATTAAATTTAAATCTGATGGTTTTGATACACAGGACTAATCCTATTGCAAGAAAGATTGATATGACATCAATGATATAAAAGAAAGGGGCAGTTGGACAAAACTCATAGAACTAACTGCCATCCGCCAGAGCTAATAGCCCTCAGCTCTCAAAAGAGAACTGTTGGGTCTCACAGACTCTTCTATGTCTTACAGAAAGCACCATCTAAATCACCAGGGTTTGCAGAGCACAACTAGCTAATATTCCTGGTAGAAGAATCAACGGAGAAGGCATTCCTATCAGAAGAATCAATGGAGAAGGCACAGAACATTCCAGAAGCCACGTAACCTTGGCTGTAATTTTGAGAGACTAAATTTTTTTTATAAGTGGGACTTGTATTTATTGGAGCAGCATGCTATTAGAATTTTGTTTTATTTAGGAATAGTTGGTAGTTAGAAGGGGTTTATTCGGTCTGTTAATAGTTAATAGTTTGTTCACTGTTAGAGTTAGATAAATAAATTGTTACTCGTTGATGTAAAGTGAATGTTGGGGATTAATTTTATTTAACCACTAGAAGTTGCTGAAAGGTGGGTTACACCATTTTTCACATTTCTTTTACACATTGTAGAGTGAGGTACTCTTCTTTGGGTATTTTAGCTTTAGTTCTCAGATGGGGGGTCAACCTCTGCTTTATAACATTAGCGTTCATTCCTTCCAAGTGTTCCTTCTTATTTTTGAAAACATTGTGCTTATAATAGGGTAGTGTGGTGCCCGATAAATCTTTTGTTTACGCTGGCAGAAGATCAGTTACTACTTTATACTCATAACTGTATGGGACGTTTTCCCAAGTCTGGATATTGAATGGCTTGGACAGTAACTTACATATGCAATGTTCCCATGTATCTGCTGCCTTTGAACTTCTAGATGGTAGTTTCCATGGCAATAGAAGGTGCTATCTAAATAACCTCAGAGGCTTTGTGCAGTACCTCTTGTAAATGGTACATATTGCTGTGGCTATATGTCAGTGGTTGAGGGAATGAATGTTTGTGGAGAAGACATACGAGCAGAAGCAGGCCATAAAGTAGGCTGCCAATGAAGTAGGCTGCTTTGTCCTGGATGGTATCAAGCCTTTTTAAGTATTTTGGTTCTGCACTCATCCGGCCAATTGGGGAACATTCTATCAGTCTTCTCATCAGTGCCATGTTGATGGTGGACATGCTTTTGATAATCATGAGTTCAGTTTTTCTCTGCAGCATTCTAGCCTGTGATGTGTTCTTGTTGCCATAGTATTGACATGGCTGGTTGAATTCGATTTCTTGTCAATATCAATGCTAAGTAGTGTTGACAGAGGATTCACCAATGTTATTTCCATTGAAGTTCAACAGGTGACAATTGTTCAAGCCTGTCATTGCCTGGCACTTGTTTGGTGAGAATGTTGCTTGCCACTCATCACCATGAATCTGTATTTTGTCCCCGTTTTACTACATCTGGATAAAATATTTTGTGAAAAAGTTTGCAGAGAATTAGAGATTGAGCGAGAGAGAGAGGTAAAAGTAGAAAGAAGTAGGGAGGGTGAGAGGAGAATGCGAGCGAGGAGACCTAAAAATAGAGAGAGCGCGGGAAAGAAAGCTCATCAAAGGATTCAGATAACACATTGTAATCTATGTTGCATAACTTCTGAGATTGAATGCCATTTCGTTTTAGAATTGTGAAGAAACAAACTTAACTAAAGTAAAAGGATATTTAACAATTTTCTTCAATTCTTCTCTGAACCTAGACTGCGCCACTGCATAGATAATAGTGTCTGTGCAGGAACTCAGACGCTGAAGCATGTATCCAGTGTGTTCCATGATGGCAAATGGGTCATTGTAATCTGTAAGCAAAAACTGAATGCCAGCAAATTGTGTACATATGAAATGTACAAAGGTTATCATCCATAACAGTATAAAGCAGGTAGAGATAGCCAGCAATAATATGATTGATTTCCTATGATTCTCCATCTCTGGATCATTAGGATCATCACAATTTTTGCCTCTTTGTAGTCCTTTTCTAATACCATTGGCATGGATAATGTGCTGTACGGTCAAAGCATTCAGCAGCACAATCAATACAAATGGTAGAAATAGTGTTAAGGTAATGTCGATGAAGAACTATGCTACCCATATAGGTAAATCTGAAAGATTTGATTTTACACTGCAGAACCATTCTATATTGTCAATGATTTCCTGGTGTTCATTCTCAAAATAGATTGGAATGTTTTCTATAACGCTCAATACAAACACAGTGACTATAATTATGGTCGCAGTTCGTTCAGTGCAATACCTTTCCCTCACCTTTTGGCAGCGAATGGCAACCAATCTATCAAAGGTGAAAGTAACAGTTAGCCAGACAGAACAATCAATGACTGTGAAAACCAGCGCAATATTGAGACTACAAACTGGTGTGTAGTCCAAAAATGTAAAGGAAAAATATATTCCTTTAATCTCATACAATATGACATCAAATACTGTCACCAGTAGATCTGCCACTGCCATGGCAACCAGATAACATGCGATACATTTAGAAAGACCACATTTGCCATGGGAGAGAATTACAATTGCCACCAGGTTGCCTGCAAAACAAAAAAAAGAATAACATGGTGAATATGCTAATAACACACAAATGATCAGTTTGAGAAATAATTTCTATTCTATAGTTTCATACACAAGCTGGTTTCCTTTTGCTTCAGGTAATTTTGCACTTTAATGCTTTACCTTTCACCATCTTGGCTTTCCTGATTCCTTTTTTAAAGTAACAAGGTGTAGAGCTGGCTGAAGACAGCAGGCCAAGCAGCATCAGTGCTGCTTGGCCTGCTGTGTTCATCCAGCTCTACACCTTGTTATCTCAGATTCTCCAACATCTGCAGTTCCTACTATCTCTGAATCCTTTTTTAAAGTAACCTTTACACTGGTATTCTAACCTCGGTCAGATTATCTCTGGTTCAGAAAAGTCAGCTAATCAGATGAAATCAGATTTGCAAATAGCACCACTTTATACATATGCAATCAGTAGCTAGTTTCCCACTGCACCCAGTTAACGTTAACTCAACTAATATACAAAAAATACCCACTACGGGGTACAGTGACAGTCCCTTGCATCACTTCATATACAACATGAATATTAAACTCATAAAAAGTTGAGATGACCATTGATGGCAAACTGGCAGGTGGTAAGTGAGGCATAGTGCTTTCATTGCTGTACAAAAATTCACAGACAGGCTAAAGCTCTGGAAAAAGCCATGAAAAAAATAGGTGCGAATGTCCAGTGAAGATCATGAAATCATTCTCAGTCATCCTTGTTCACTAATTTTATTTTAGGCATTGTTACTCTTGAATGCTTGACTCTTAACTGTCTTGGGAGATAGCTCAGTTGTATAAAACTGCTTCAAAAAGGGAGGAATGAAATTGCCTCACAGCTCCAGGGACCCAGGTTCAACTCCAGTCTTGGGTGACTGCGTGGAGTTTGCACATTCTCCCTGTGTCTGCGTGGGTTTCTACTGGATGATCTGTTTTCCTCCCATAGTCCAAAGATATGCAGGTTAAGTGGAATGGACATGCTAAATTCCCCTGTAGTGTCCAGGATTGTGCAAGCTAGAAGAGTTAGCTATAGTAAATATGGCGTTATGGGGATAGGCTGGGTCTGGGTGAGATGCTTTTTGGAGGTTTAGTGCAGATTCTATCTGCACAGTAGGGATACTATGACTTTATCTAGCTTCTCCTTATGACTCAAGCCCTCCATTCTCAGCAACATCCTTGTAAATCCTTCCTGACCCCTTTCCAATTCACTAATATCCTTCCTGTAACAGGCAATCAGAACTTTACACAGTACTCCAAAAGTGGCCTCACTAATGTCCTTTACAGCCACAACATAATATCCCAACTCCTGTACTCAATGCTGTGACCAATGAAGGCAAGCATGCCAAACACCTTCTTCACCACACTATCTACTTGTGATGCCATTTTCAAGGATCTCTGTACCTGAACCCCTAGGTCCCTCTGTTCAACAACACTATCTAGGGCCCTGTCATTGTCTGTTTAAATTGTGTTCTTGTTCATTTTACTAAAATGCAACACCTGGCATTTATCTAAATTAAACTCCATGTGCCACTCCTCAGCCAATTGGCCCAATTGATCAATTGTTATCATCCTCTTAGATAAACATTGTCACACTCCACTATACACCCAATTTTGTTGTCATGCACAAACTTACCAACCATCCTTCGTAAATTCTCAACCAAATCGTTTATATAAATGACAAACAGCAGTGGACCCAGCACCAATCCCTGCACAACACCACTGATCACAGGTCTCCAGTCCAAAAATAAACTTTCCCCCATCAACCTCTATCTCCTGCCATCAAGTCAATGTTGTATCCAGTTAGCAAGCTATCCCTGGATCCTATGTAATCTAACTGTACTAACCAGTCAACCATACATAACCTTACCAAAAGCCCTGTTAAAGTTCATGTAGACAACCTCTACCACTCTCGTCTCAACAAATATCTTTGTTGTGTCCTCAAAAAAACTCAAACAAGTTTGTGAGACATAATTCCCCATGCACAAAGTCATGATGACTAATAAGTTCTTGCCCTTCCAAACAAATGGAAATCCTGTCTCTCAGAATCCCCTTCAACAACTTACCCACCACTGATATCAGACTCACCGGTCTTTTGTTCCCAGGCTTCTCCTTGCAGACTATTTAAAATAAAGGCGCAACATTAGCCACCCTCTAGTCTTCCACCACCTCACCAGTGGATGTAGATGAAACAAATATCGCTGATATGGACCCTACAATTTCTTTCCTATCTTCCCACCATCTCCTGGTATACAGCTGATCAGATTCCAGGGATTTAAATACCTTTATCCTTTTTAAGAACCCCAGCACCTCCTTTTCTGTAATGTGGACTGTTTTCAAAACATCAGCATTTATAGAATGTGATAGAATATTCCTCAATTTCCTGGATGAGTGCAACTTCAATAATATTCAAGAAACTTGACACCATCCATGACTGAGTAGCACACTTGATTGCCATCGCATCCATAAATGTTCTCTCCCTCTAGTGCCAATGTTTAGCAACAGCACCATCTACAAGATGCACTGCAGAAGGAACATTCTTTAGACAATACTTTCTAAATTACACATATTCCTATCTAAAAGGATAAGGGTGGCAGATATATGGGAAAATCACCATGTGCAAGTTTCCCTCCAGCCTCTCACCATTCTGACTTGGAAATATAGTGCCATTCCTTTACCATCACAAAGCCAAAATTCTACAGCCCCATTCCAAACTGCAATGTGGGGGTATCTACACTAAGTAGATTGCAGCATTTCAAGACAATGCCTTGCCATCAACTTCTACATGTCTGTTAGGGAAGGTCAATAAATGTGGAACCAGCCAGCAAAGCATGAATCTTCTGAATGAAGAAAAAGAATTGGGTCGATTTTGATTTGTATGATGGTATGCAAGATTGCAAGTAAGCTGTGCATTGTTTTCCATTTTCCTTTCCAGTGACCGAATTGAAATAAAATCTGGAAACATGTACAACTGTATGATAGCAGACCAAATGTCCCTGACGATTATCTACAGATCTGATCTTCCATTGAAACAAGGAGAAATAGGCATCTGGAGTAAAATGGAACACACAGTTTGTTCTAAAATCTCTCAATTTAGTCAATCACCCAAAACTAAAAATACTTCCAAATTATCAGTTGATTGGTGACTCATATAATCATTCCTACTCAGAGAATGACAGAATCACACAAGTGCTATGTGCAACAGTGGCTGTTCACAACAATCAGTTATGCACTGGCTCTGCAAAGAGTACAAAACAGAAGTTGCTGGAAAGGTTCAGCAGGTCTGGCAGCATCTGCGAAGAGCAAGCAGAGTTAACATTTTGGGTCCAGTGACCCTTCCTGAGAAGGGTCTCCAAAGAGTATCATGACTTACTGTCATTCCTCTGCCTTTTCCACATACCCTTACATGTTATTTGCATTTAATAAGCATGTAATACCATCTTTTGTGCTAGAGTAACTCTGCCTCCTACTTCCAGGCAGTGCATTCCAGAACTGAACCATTCATTGTATGAAAATCATTTTGTTCACACCTCATTTGCAAATCACTTTAAATCTGTCCCTTTCACTCTCAATACTTTTAGGAGCAGGAACTAATGTTTTCCACCTACTCTGTCCATCTCTCTCATCATTTTTGAAAAGTTATATCAAATATCCTCTAAGCCTTCTGCTTTCCAAGAAGAAAATCCACAGCAACTCCAATCTATCATCATCATTGAAGTTTCCCAAACCTGGAATAATTTTGGCAAATCACTTCTGCACTAACTCCAATGTCTTCCCATAGTGTGGTGCTGACACTTGAAATAATACATCAACAAATGATGGACTGAATCCGTAAATAGTAGAGCCAATGTTCATAACATTGCAATACACTAATATTAATGAATTTTCCTCATGCACATATTGAATCAAATATCCAAATTTGTTTGGCTAACTGTCCTGAATTAGTCAAAATACATCAAGACTTTTGGGACATTCGCTTGTGTGGAATTGAGATGACATGAAATTGCACCACAGCCAATTAAATTTAATTTTCAGACTTACATTTCTCACTCAAAACTGTTTCTAAAATATCTAGTCAACAGCTTATTAACCATTCTAATATTATTCTTTTGTATTCTTCTGTACCTCAGGGCAGCATGGTGGCTCAGTGGTTTTGCACTACTGCCTCACAACGCCAGCGACCTGGGTTCAATTCCAGCCTTGGGTGACTGTCTGTGTGGAGTTTGCACATTCTCCCTGTGTCTGTGTAGGTTTCCTTCGGGTGCTTTGGTTTCCTCCCACAGTCCAAAGATGTGCAGCCTAGGTGGATTGGCCATGCAAAATTGACCATAGTGCCCAGGGATGCTTAGGTTAGGTGGGTAGACATGGGAAATGCAGGGATAGGGGAATGAGTCTGGGTGGGATGCTCTTCAGAGGGACAGTGTGGACTTATTGGGCTGAATGGCCTATTTCCACACTGTAGGGATTCTATGACAGTAAATATTAGGCAATGATACCGGCGAAGCATAACCTGATTTCAAAAACACATAAAGTAACCACAAAAATATGAGGAAAGGCCAGAGCTAACTTACCAGGAACTCCAATTAGTGCTAGGATGGGGTAGTAAATTTTTTCAATCTTTGGAATTATGGCGAATTCCATTTTCCAGCGGTGAAGAATTCTGTTGTTGTTTTTGAAGCACTGATAAGGAACATTAAGATGAGAATAATTTATAATGCAGAGAACTCTCAAATGAAAATAATAAGTTAAACATTAATTAACATTAGTTACAGTTAGTTGCAAAAATTGATGTGGCAGCTGGTTTTACCCTATAGACCCTAATGATTCATATTTCTCACTGAGAATAAGGAAAAAAAACATGCAACATTTATTAGTTTTCATCAGATGTTAACTCATTTTAAAAGTCGTATTAATTCAGTTGTGGGTCATTCTAATTCACTGTTTTTTATAACTCCTGGAATGCGGATGTCACTGGTTGGCCAGCCTTTATTACTTGTCCCTATTTGCAGTTGAGAAAATAGCGGTGAGCTGTCTTCTTGAACTGCTACAGTCCATGTGTGGGTAACCCCACCATGTCCTTGGGAAGAGAATTCCAGGATTTTGATCCAGCCACACTGAAGGAATGCCAAATATCTCCAAGTCAGGATGGTGTGTGGCTTGGGGGGATCTTGCAAGTTGGTGGTATTTCCATTTATCTACTGCCTTCATTCTCCTACATGGAAGTGGTCGATGTTTGGAAGGGGCTGTCTAAAGATCTTGTGTAAATTTCTGCAGCACATCTTTTAGATGGCATACACTGCTGCTACGGACAATCTGTGATAGAGGTAGTGGATGTTTGTGAATGTGGTGCGAATCAAGTGTGCTGCTTTGTCCTGGATGGTGTCAAGCTTCTTGAATGTTTGTTGGTGCTGCATTCATCCAAGCAAGTGGGGATATGTCATCACGTTCCTGACTTATGCCTTGTAGGTGGTGGACAAGGCCTTGGGAATCAGGAGGTGAGTTAATCGCCAGGTATTCCTAGTCTCTACTTCTATTCAAAATATTTCTAGCGATAAAAAGTGTAAAATTTTTTTATAAAAGAGTGCTTCACATTAAGATTAACTCTCTCAATGTTTGTGGTAGAAAAATATAATTTATGCACTGGGCTGCGGTTTTTACATGGATGAATTCATCCCTTAGAAAATTTGTGAGAAATCTCATTACTTTGATAACCATAAAGTACCATAAACCAATTCCAATGTGTGCAGAACGACAATCTGCTACAGATACCATGTGAAGGTCTGAAGTTGATAAGATGGAGCAAGGAGAAAGGTGATTAGAATCATAGGATTCTCGACACTGGAGCTCTGTTTATCACTCAGGCCACTGAAACATAAGTGAGCATAGTACCGGGACCTTTCCCAACAGTACATTTTGCATTCTGTTGCATAAACAAAATTGTGGATAATCAAACGCACCACAGTGGTATTATTATTATTCACATAAATATCAGCTCGTTACTAAAATTCCTAACATGAACATAAGTCAGCTACTGCTGTGTTCTTTGTTAATTATCTGCGTATACTTTGTGACGTTTTTCACTCAAGTGGCTGTGGATGCTGAAAATCTGTTATAAACTTAACAATGTGATCAATCTGCTTCTGGTGCCAAGGTGACTGACAGGGGTTGTCCAAAGACAAGGAAGAAAGACACATGAATTGAGCTGTTATGCACATGGCATCCGATCATTGTTTTACTTATTTTTCAGTTGACAGGATGAGATGTGACAATTCAGTCATGCGTGGCTTTTTATAGCACAGCATTTTTTTTTGTGGCCATGGGATCAAATGACTAGTTAATGACATAAACCAAGAAACAGCATTAGTTTATTGTCCTAGAAGCAGCTCAGGAGAGCTTAGAAAACACTCAGAAGGGTTTAGGTTGTAAAACTTTGAAAGCATCAAAACTTTTTCAGGAATCTGCAGATTGCTAGAGACATTTCACACTCTCAGATTTGTGAAACGTTCATGTCAGCAGACATGGAAAGGACTTATTGAATTGCCTCAGAGTCAAAAAAAACTAGAAAGACTAAGATAAGTGGAAGCCTTAAGACTTGAGTTGAGTTGTAATTTCTCTGGAATGAAGGCTCTGTAATAGATAATTTTGGGAAGAAAGGTTGATGATTTGTTTTTCTCTGCATTTTGAGTTATTATAACTGTCTTCTATTTTTGGATAGCTCTGTTTGTCTTCTTTTTATTCATATTTTCTGTAATAAACTTCAGTTTTGTTCATAAATAAAAGGCAAAGTCTCACGTGAAAATATTTCAATGAATAGGGATCACATTAACGAACTAAAGAAATAACTTCAAAATCCATCAGGCCAGGGATCTGAATTAAAACAAAAACAGAAGTTTTACCCTCATGCTTCAACTGCAACACATCAATTGATCTCTTACGTACTGGTGAAAACTCTCAGCTCCTTAAAATTGGACCGGCACTATTATGTGAACTTTCTATTTAGTTTCCTTCAGACTCAGATTGTGCACTTCAGAACATGACAAATTCACGATGGAGATGTGTAACCGTCAGTATAGGACAAAATTAGAAATGGAAGTAGAATGTGAACAATCTACAGCAAATCACCAAGATTCCTTCAACGGCATTTCTCAAGTGTGGTACCCCTACTGTCTAGGAGAATAAGCTTGGCAGTCACCTGTAAATGCTGTTACCGAAAAGTTTCGCTCAAAGCCACATATCATCCTGTCTTGAAACCATCAGCATGCCTACATGAACTGCACTAACCGTGTACTGTATTTTAAATGAATGGATAATTCAAAATTGATAATTCAACATTGTTTCAAAGTAAGATAGGAAATACCCAAAGAAAGTACGAAGTCCTTGTATACGAATGTAAAGTTTTTAAGGGAGAGAGATTAAAGTCAAGACAACAATCTAAAATTTTTAAAAATGTATAAAATTACATCAGGCTTGGGAAGGCAATGAATAAGAGATCAAAGAAATAGGCAATAAAAGTACTATAATTATGGATTATTTTAATTTACCCAATACATTGGGCAAACCAAACAATTATATTGTGTAGAGGAATTTCTTGGAGTGTGTAAGAGATGGGTTTTAGACCAATACATAAAGGAACCAAATGGAGAACATGCGTTTCTTAATTCTATACTGGGTGCTGTGCAATGAGAAAGGATTAATTAATCTTGTTGTGCAGGGTCCCTGGAGAAGATTGAACATAATTCCTCATTAAAATGAAGAGTGAAGAAATCAATCAGACACTTGGGTCCTGAATCTAAATAAAGGGAACAAGGAAGTATGAGGCACAAATTGGCAAGAATTAATTTCGGAACCATGCTAAAAGGATTGACGGCTATAGCCAATGGTTAATGTTTAAATGAAGTGCACTGAATTTAGAAAAACAGAACAAAAATGGATAAAGTGGAATAAAATAGCATGTGTTACCCTGTTGCCTCCCTTGACAACAGTTATTGGCTGGGCACAAAGAGGACAAGAGTCAAGTCTATATCAACTAACCACTCCTTTATTCGTTCAGTTAAAGCAGACATACAATTCACACCATTTGGTTAGAAAAAAACTTAACAGTAAACATGCAATTCATCATTACCCATTAAACTTGACATTCCCAGAACAGTCAGCAAATTAAAAGCTAATACCCAAGAACAGAAGTTCACACTGGCCTGGCGTCTCTTCCAGGTTTTAGGGGTTTTCTCCATGCACAAGTGCAGGGTTGAACTTTGCAAAGGTTGCTGTCTGGAGTTTTCACTGATGGCACACTGAAATCTTTCATTTTTATCCTTTTTCCTTTTCTTCCCAAACTGTGGTGTTTTGTTCTCATTGGCTCTTCAGCTCATCCGAGAGCAATGTCTTTCCACTACATGCTACCTCAAAGGACACTTTTAAGATTACATCATTACTCTTCCACCAAATCAGGATTTCCCCCTTTGTTATCCCTCAGTGCTGAACCAGCTCAAACCAACTTGAGCCAGCAGCTAGGGCTCAGGTAACTTCAGTTCACAGCTACTGTCTTCATGTGTGAGCAGCCTCCAGCCACATCTCCCATCTCTTGATCCAAAGATATCTATCTTAGGATCATAATTTTCCCTTCATTCTGCTAACTGCTCATAGGATCACCATCTATCACCAGTGCTACATGCATGTTATGTTTATATGTGTATATAAAACATTTACCTATTTTATAATACAAAAAAAGTTTAACTACTTAATTCACGACATTCCTTGTGTTTCATCAGAGCTTCTACTTTTAACTTTGATATAATTTCATTTTTCCACCTTCTGAATTGATATATGTTGAGTATTACAATTACCAGTGCGCACAGGTTTAATATTGTATTTGCATGTGATAATATTCTCACCCATGGATGTATTTGAATATTCGATCCCCAATTCTAAGAACCAGGGTCACACAACACCAATTTCCCCAACACCATTTCTTTGCGAGTATTGATTTCTTTCATTACCAACCACTCACTAAACCCAGCGTTTCCAACATGTTTGGAACATTATTTGTTTCCTCCTCTGTGAAGACAGAACCAAAGAATGTACTTAATTGGACTGGAATCGTTTTGTTCCACATCATAAATTCCCCTGTTTCTGACTGCATGGGACCTACATTTGTCTTCACTCATAAGTTTTTTCTCTTCACATACCTATACAAGCTTTTCCAATCAGTTTCTTTTGTCCACATAAGCATAATCCCTTAGCTATTTTCTCCATCTTAATTAATTCCCTTGTACTTTTTTTTTTGCTGAGATCTAAACTGCTCCTAATCTGCTAGGTTTTTTTAGCCAATTTGTATGCCTCATTCAAATGGTATCCCTAATTTCCCTTGTTCTTCATGGTTCAACCTCTTTCTCCATTTATTTTCATGCCAGACAGAAATGAACAATTGTTGTAGTTCCTTCACATACTCTTTAAATATTTTCCATTGCCTGTTCCACTGTCATCCCTTTAAGTAATGTTCCCCAATTCATCATAGCCAGATCGCACCTCATACCATAGTAGTTTATTTTAATTAAATTCAGCACCCTCATCTCAAAATCAATTATGACACTCTCCATCTTAATGAAGAATTCTATCGTATTATGGCCACTCTTTTCCAAGGGACCTTGAACAACTAGATCTCAAATTATTCATTTCTCATTATGCAATATACAGTCGAAGATTATCTTTTCTCCAATTGGTTCCTCAATGTATTTATCAAGAAAACTGTCTCGTACACATTTCAAGATTTTCACCACTACAGCATTGTTACAGATTTGATTTGTCCAATTGATATGCAGAAGAAAGTCGCCAATAATTGCAGCTCTGCATTTATTAGTACTTATTTATAGTTTCTGTATTAATAACAAAAACTTGTGCTCGAATTTGTGTGTCAGATAGAGTCTTAGTTCAACTAACACAGAGCCTTATAGAAAGATAATGGATGCAGCAAAGGGATTGATAAAAACAAAGCCATGGTTTATTTTGAATATAACAATTACAGAGTTTGATGCAAGAATGATGATGAAATATTCTATAGATAATGCATTGAAGTCAAACGTTGTATTTGATATAATAGCATCTGTAATATTAACGAGATGAATTTCACAGACACAACCTTGTGCAACAAGAAAAGATTGAACTATGAAATATTGGAATTATTCCGAAGTTCAGAAGGATTCTGTGAAATGAAACAGAGTTAACCTTTAATATCGAAGGTCCTTCATGAGAACCGCTCTCACCGATTTAAAACTGTAACACTGTTTCTATCCATTAATTTCTCAAGTTTATGTAGCACAGTTAGTGACACTCCAGCTTTTGAGCTGTGAGATTTGAATAGAAATTCAGTTCCAGGATTTGTTCACTGTGAAACGAGTGTTTGAATGACTGAAAACAGCTTACTAGTTACCTTCCTAAACCCTTCAGTCTTTCTGCAACTTTCTTAAAGAATGAAAGGAATATGAATATTCAAACTGTATAATTTAGGCTGTGAATATATTGTTTGACCTGTTGAGCATTTTCATTATTTTTGCATTCCAGATTTTAAGCATTTGTATTGTCTAGTTTTTGCACTAATGCATTGGAAACTGGGATCGACCAGATTATCATGGACTGATTGGTAGCACTTTCACCCCTGAGTGAGAAGGTTATGAGTCTAAATCACAATCCAGAGTTTCAAGCACAAAATATAGGGCAATAGTACAGTGATAGGGCATATGCAATTACTTTTGTTCTTTGCTCCATTATTTTCTTCAACTCAGAGTTGTTAAAGACAATGGAAGACAGAGAAACTCTACAGTTTGTCAAGGCAACAAGATATGGGTTCACAGAGAACCGCTGTTGTCTTAACATTCTTGCTCAGTCTTAAAAAAGAATTCAAAAACCCTCTTTGGACTTGTGAAGGGAGTTATGACTACCACTTCCAAGGCATAGTGGGTCTGGTATAATAATAATCATTGAGGCTAAATTGAGTGTACCAATAATAGAGGCCACGTAAAAAGAGAATGGGGTCCTAATAAACATCAGCTTGTAATAGAAATTATAAACATAATAAATAAATGACATTTAGACTTAGTGAAGTCCTCTGTGTCAAAAAGTGGAATGTTGGGAGTGGAAACACTATTACAGACATAGGACATAGAACAGTAAGGCACAGGAACAGGGCCTTTGGAAAATTATGTCAGTGCCAACTATGATGCTATTCTAAACTAATCTCATCCTCCCACACATCGTCTGTGTTCCCCAAATTGTCTGCCTGTTTATGTGTCTGTCTAAATGCCTCTTAAACATTGATATCGTATTTGCACCTACCACCTCCTCAGGGAGCACGTTCCAGGCATCTATCACCTGCTACATTAAAAATAAACCTTGCCTCTTATACCTGTTTTAAAAATTGCCCCTCTTATTTTAAACCTATATCCCGAGCATACCGATTATCCACCCTATCCATGCTTCTCATAATTTTACATACTTCTATCTGGTCGCTCTTCTATGCTCAAGCAAAAACAATCCAGGTTTGTCCAATCTCTCCTTACAACTAATACACTCCAATCCAGACAGCATCCTGGTAAACCTCTTCAGCAGCCTCCCCAAAGTCTCCACATCATTCCTGTGTTGTGGACTTCAGAATGGCACACTACTCTAAAGGTGGCCTAAATAAAGTCTGCAACGTGACTTGCAAACTTTTATTATCAATGACTGAATCAATGAGGGGAAACATGCCATATACTTTCTTTACCACGTTATCCACTTGTGTTGCCACTTTCATGGAGTTCTGGACTTGGAACCCAAAATCCTTCTGTATATATCAATCCTTCCAAGGCCCCTGCTATTTACTGTATACTTTCCTGTTGCATTTGACTTCCCAACATACATCACCTCATGCTTGTCTGGATTAAATGCCCAACTTTCCAACTGATCTATATTCTGCTGGATCTTTTGACAACTTTCTACAATATCCACAACTCTACTAATTTTTGTGTCATCTGCAAACGTTCTAACCAGACTATTTACATTTTCATCCCAATCATTTATATATATTTTACAAACAACAGAGTTCCCAGCACTGATCTTTGTTGAACATGATGGTTACAGACTCCAGCCAGAAAATCTCCGCTCTACAACTACACTCTATCTTCTATGACTAAGCCAATTTTGTATCTAACCTGTCAACTCATGATGGATCCCATGTGACTTTATCTTCTGGGCCAGACTACCATGGGGGATGTTGTTAAAAGCTTTCGTAAAATCATGTAGACAACATCCACAACCCTCCCCTCATCGATTATCTTTGTCACTTCCTCAAAACACCCCAATGAAATTTGTGGAGACAAGTCTTCCTATTCATAAAGCCATGCTTTCTACCCTAATAAGTCGATTCTTCTTCAAATACGAGTTAATCCTAACCTTAAATCCTTCTCCAATGATTTCCTTATCACTGATGTAAAGCTCAACATTATATGATTTCCTGAATTCTCCCTGTTGCCTTTGCAAACAAAGGAACAACATTGGCTATTCTCCACTCTCTTGGACCTCAATTATGGTTAAACAGAATAAGAAGATTTCAGTCAAGGTCCCAGCAATCTCCTCCCTTGTCTCTTTCATTATCCTGAGATAGATCCCATAAGGCCCTGGGGACTTGTCTACCTTAACATTTTTCAAAACACCAATACCTCCTCCTTCCTAATATCGACATGCCCCAGAATATCAAAATATCCCTCCCCAATTTTAACATCATCCATGTCCTTTCCGTTGATGAAAACCAATACAAATTACTCATTCAGGACTTCACCAACTTCCTCTGGCTCCACCCATAAATTCCCTCCTTGTCCATGAGTGGACCTATCCTTTCCCTAATTACCTTCTTGCACCTAACATCTGTATAAAATGCCTTGGGATTCTCCTTAACATATATTTCATGGCCCATTACAGCCCTCCTGACTTATTGTTTAAATTCTTTTCTGCTTCCTTTATATTCCTCAGGGGTTTTGTTTGATTTAATTTCCCATACCTTCCATATGCTTCCTTTTTCTTTTTGACTAACCTTTCAATATGTCTTATCATGAAAGGTTCCCATAACCTGCCATTCTTATCTTTAATCCTCATAGGAACATGCCAAACCTCATCTCAACTGGCCTTTATAAGAATCCCACATGTCAGATATAGATTTAACCTTAAACAGCCAACCTCAATGTAATTGCTCCAGTTCCTGGCCAATACTGTTGTAACTAGCCTCCCCCCAATTTAGCATTTTCGCCGAGGACCAGTCTTATCCTTATCCATAAGTGTCTTAGAACTTAATGAATTATGATCACTGTTCCCAAAATGCTCCCTCATTGAAAATTTGATCCCCTGGCCATGTGCATTCCCTAATTCAAGGTCAAGTCTCTTCCCTAGTTTCACTATCTACATATTATTACAACAAACCCTGCTGAATGCAGTTAATAAATTCTGCCGTATCTGAACCCCTGGCACTAAGGTAATTCCCAATCAATATTGGGGAAGTTAAAATCAATGTATAGGATGGCCTGAAGGGCTAAAAGATAATGATGATGTTTGACAGCTGCATGAGAAAATAGTTTGTATAGAATGGCAAAATAGGCTGGGAAATTTAATGATGATACTCGACAAGCTGTATGATGTTGTATGAGTCCTGTGAACATTCCTTTATGGGCCGAAGATGACACCTGCAGCCTGTTTTTCTGTAGCAATGTTTTCTGTACCAGCCAGCAGTTTTGTCTTCTGTATCTGCAGTTCTCTGTGCCAGCTGTATAAGAGAGGGAGAGTTTCATTCCGAGAGTTGGACTTCACCTCAGACTGGAATCATGAAAGGTGCCAGGAATGAACCTAAGCCACCAGACCAGCCATTGGTCAAGGGGTCCCCAACGGGCAGAAAGGCATGAGATTTGTTGCTTCTTCTCTTTTCTTTCCCATTTATTATTACCACTATCATCATTATTATTGCTCAATAAACATTCATATTTAAGCAAATTGTTGTTGTTGAGTCATCCCTTAATTATATTTAACCAAATCCAAAAGAACCACTCGGATGCATGCTGTGATCCAAGAAAATCACCCCCTATAACAACCCTGTTGTTTTCACATCTTTCCATGAAATACTTACATATCTTACATATAACCCCATTCCTAAATTCTACCCATATTGTCTCTCTTAGTACGATGCAACATTCTCCTTAATCAGTAATTCAATTGCCCCATCTCTTTTGCACCTCTATCTATCTCACCTGAAACATCTAAGCCCTGGTACTTTGAGCTGCTGGTCCTTCCCTAATCTCAACCAAATTTCTGTAATTGTTAGAACATCATAATCCCATGTACTAATCCAAGTTCTAAGCTCATCTGCTTTACCTGTTATACAATTTGCATTAAAATTAATACTCTTCAGGCTTCTAGTCCTGCAGTGTTCATTAACCTGGCTTTGCCTGTTCTAACTCTGTGGCCAGATATAAGGCGCCTTGACAGATGTTTCCACCAAACTGTGGCTGCTGAATTTATTTTCTGCTCAGAAGGGAAATGCACAGTTTTGAACTGGAATCAGCGAAACAGAAAGTGGCCTACCATGAGAACAGCAAATGTCAGTTGCATGTTATCATCATTAGCAGTCATCCTGCCTGTGAAAGTCAACACACTCTGAAAGCATTATGAACAATCGGATGAATGCTTTAGTTCTCAACATTACATTCATCTCCATTCTTGCTTTAATAATAAATAAAATCTATCAGATTACTCATCTTGTACCACATTTGATGAATAGGAGATGGATTTAGAATTATCTTGTGGGAGAAAACAGGGAGCATTGAAACAAGTAATTCCTGTCATAGTTGGGTATTCTAAGAAAATGTTTTCAATGATTTGGGTGCTGTCCGAAAGAAAAAAAAAGTCATTAAATCAGTAAGCTAGTGTTTTGTGGATCTGAATCTCCCTCACATGAAGTTTAAGTGCTTAATGGTTTCAGTCATAATATGACCTGTTACCACCTATGTTGTTTCAGATTCCTCATGCCAAAGGAAACAAATTTCACCTAATTATGAAAGAAGTTGTGGGAGTGGACAATGTTGGCAAAGCAGCCCTGGTTAACTTCTACAGTGCATCTTTTACATTGTATATGTTGCTGCTCCTAATCTTCAATGGTGGAGATGTGAATGTTTGTGGATATGATGTCAATCCACTGGGAGCTTTGTCCTGATGTCTTGAAGCTGAGCTGACTATCCTCCAACAATCATGTACATAGTACTTTGGGCCAGGAATGACTCCAACCAGCGGAGAATTTCTCCCTGAGTCCCATTGACTCAAGTTTTTCTGGACTGATATCACATTCGGTCAAATGTGGCTTTCAGGTAGTCACCCACACCTCACCTGTGGTCTTCAACTTTTTTGTCCATGATTTAACCAAGGCTCTAATGAGACCACGAGTTGACTTACATTGACAGAGATTAAACTGAGAGTCAGTGAGCAGGTTGTTACTGAACAATTTCTGCTTAATAGCACTGTTGATGACACCTTCACTTTGAGAGAAGACTAATGAGTTGGTAAGTGGTTGGGTTTGATTTGTCTTGGATTGTGTACACAGGACAATTTTCCACATTGTTGCGTAAATACATTTGTTGTTGCTGCACTAGAAGATTTTGGAAAGGGGCATGGGAATTTTGGAATTGCAGGCCTTCAGTGCATTTGTTGGTATGATGTCAGGTCTCATAGCCATTGCATGATCCAACGCCTCTAACCATTTATTGATACTACATGGAGTGAATCAAGTTAGCTGAAGACAGGAGGAGGCCAAAATGAATCATCCACACCACACTTCTATCTGAATATTGTTGCAAATGTTTCAGCCTTATTTTTTCACTGATCTGCTTGTGTCCCCCAATATTTGAGGGGTTGGGGGGTAGTGTGATGATTGTGGAGCCTCCTTTTCCAACGAGTTTAGATGGTGTTTCACCATTCCAGACTGAATACAGCAGCAATGAAGAACTCAGGTCTGCTCAATCGTTTGTAGAATTGCTTAGCTCTGTCTATCACGTTTTTGCTTTTCAGTATGCAAGTAATCCTGTTTTGTGGCTTCACCAGGTTGACACCTTATTTCTATGCATACCTGGTGCTGCCCTCTGAATATGTTCTTACACTCTTTCGCCAGGCTTGGTTTCCTGCTTGATGGTTGGTAGAGTGATGGGTTTGCTGGTCACAAGGTTATAATTGTGGTTGAGTAAAGTTTTCTGCTGTTGACGGTCCACAGCTCCTTGTTGATGTCCAGTCTCATTTTGATAAATCTGTTCAAAGTCTGTCCCATTTAGGACAACTATAGCACCTCATATGATGCTTGTATTCTCAAAGTGGAGTCTGGAGTTTGTCTCAATAGTGACTGCATGGTTGTTAATCTTACCAGTGTTGTCATGGACAAATGGATCTGAAGCAAGCACATTGGTGAGGTTATGGCCAGGTATGTTTTCACCTCTTATTGGCTCACTCATCATCTCCCACAGACTGTCTAACAGCTATGTCCTCCAGCCATCGGCCAGTTTGGCCTTTTACCACTAGTGGTGTTGCCCAGCCATTCATAGTAGTGGATCTTAAAGTCCTCTATCCAGATTATATTTTGCGTCTTTGTCATCGACAAGTTCCAGTGCTTCTTTCAACTGGTGTTCTTCATGGAAGAAGACTGATACATTTGTCGAAGGGTAGGGGAAAGTGAGAGGAAACATAGCATAACAATCAGTAGTAGCTTCAAAATCTCCCCTCCCCCTACCGCATCCCAAAACCAGCCCAGCTTGTCCCTGCCTCCCTAACCTGTCCTTCCTCCCACCTATCCCCTCCTCCCACCTCAAGCCCCACTCCCATCTCCTACTTACTAACCTCATCCCGTCCCCTTGACCTGTCCGTCCTTCCTGGACTGACCTATCTCCTCCCTAACTCCCCACCTACACTCACCTTTACTGGCTCCATCCCAGCCTCTTTGACCTGTCTGTCTACTCTCCACCTATCTTCTCCTCTATCCATCTTCTATCCGTCTCCCTCTCTCTCCCTATTTATTTCAGAACCTCCTTCCCCTCTCCCATTTCTGGTGAAGGGTCTAGGCCCGAAACGTCAGCCTTCCTGCTCCTCTGATGCTGCTTGGCCTGCTGTGTTCATCCAGATCTACACCTTGTTATAACAATCAGTAGTTGGTTACTTTACCCATGTCCAGCCTGATGCCATGAGGTCATAGAGTCATAGAGCTGTTCAGCATGGAAACAGACCCTTCAGTCCAACCCCTCCATGCCAGCCAGCTATTCTAAATTAATCAAGTCCCATTTGCCAGTATTTGGCCCATATTCCCCTGAACTCTTCTTATTCATCTTGAACATTTTTTGCTAACTGCAATGTTCTCCTAAATATTAGAATTATGAACTGCAAGCTGCGATATGTTGACCACTCTGAAATTAATGCGAATGTAGATAACTTTTTCTGCTATTTAAACTTGTCTGGGTGAAATACATTAAATCTTCAATCAAGTTGCCGTTCTCTATTCTACAAGCCTGTTCAGAATTGTTTCAGTGCAGAGGCAAAAGAATGTCTAGGCCCGAAACGTCAGCCTTTCTGCTCCTATGATGCTGCTTGGCCTGCTGTGTTCATCCAGCTCTGCACCTTGTTGTCTTAGGAAACCAATTCTTCACTTACATGTATTTTTGCTTTAACTTAATAATATCTGTGCTGAATGATTTTCGCGACGTTTCTATGATGTTTGTACCTACTCCTTATATTCTTAAAGTGAACCCTTGTTCTCAGTTGAAACTAATCTATAAATAACTTTGTGAGACAACAAGATGCAGGGCTGAATGAACACAGGAGGCCAAGCAGCATCATAGGAGCAGAAAGGCTGCTCCTATGATGCTGTTTGGCCTGCTGTGTTCATCTAGCCCTGCACCTTGTTGTCTCTGATTCTCCAGCATCTGCAGTTCCTACTATCTATAAATAACTTTGTGATCTGTTTTCCATTTTCGCCATGTACGTTTCATTGAAACCAACGAGGAGTTTATGTAAATAAATGCAGAAATATAACCCTCAGAATAGATTATTAAGCGACAAAAATACAACGAATATTTCCCCACCAACACAGAACAGAAATAGAGACAAAAATGCAAATAACTGAACGGATTGCAATACGAATTGATTTCAAGATATTTTCTCCATTATACGAAAAGACGTCTACGTTCAGATTTCGCAAATCTTCCCTCAAATCGCAAAAACATTGTAACACACAAACACACGCACGCACACCCACTTAGAGGAGTAAGAAAACATAGTTTAAATGATATGACACGGGCACATAATCAATGGAGAAACTGACGTTAAAACAATGAAAGTATTGATGGAAAGGAAGTAAAAATATGGAAGTAAAATGAATATGGGGTTGGGACAATGGAAATTAATTGAGAATTATTAAAGAAACATCCAAAAAATGGGTAAAATGGAAGGAAGAGCTAGGCAATCTTTCAAGTAATCTGTCTCTGGAATTAAATATACCACACCCCGTTAAGCATGAGCCAATCTATCAATCGGGTAATTTATAACGAGCCCATCGTACCCGAAATGGTGCAGAAACCCAAGGTTCACTCGTACTCTCACTCTTAAGGCGTTCAATTAATGTATTGCTGCTAATTGTTAGTTTATTGTTTTGTCGACCTTTATAATGGCTTTTAAATTTTATCATGTGTATAATCAGTTTATAGCTAACAAACAACATGTACGTGCTTATGTAAGGTTTTCAACATCTGTTTTGAAGATATCAAGGGCGGAATGGTAGTGTATGAATCCAAAAATGACACCTCCAAATCAGAGTATTAAAGATTAATTGGACACGGCAGCAAGGCAATTGATGAGTAGAAACATGCGCGAAAGTAGGCTGTTTTGCAATAAGGTGGACTTGGCGTGGGAACACGTTGTTTTGCAGCGATACCTGGACTTGTTTTTGATCACCAATCACAGAGGAATGCTTGGGGAAAATTCTCAGAAGAAACTATGGAGCACGTAACATCAAACCCAGTACACGATTAATATCTTTCACGGTTCGTCGGATTTCACCATCAGACTAGGTTCGCTAACAGTGTCATGTAATTTGAAATAGTGTTTCAAGTCCCAGCCGTCGCTGAGAGAGTCCCCGGCAAACGAAAGGATGTGATCTGTTGAATATATCTAAAGTAGATTAAACTAATAGATTCAATCATTAGTTTATGTCTGAAATAGTTTAAGCTAAAAATATTTTGTTCCAATACATCTAAAGTGGATTAAGTCAATAAATCTGCTTTATCCTTGTACTCATTTTAATCAAAACTTAAAGAACAGTTAGATACTTCATCATAACTTTACATCCATCTCAACCTGATGTGGCAGAGTCAAAGGATCTTTGCAATTTTCTAACCTGTGCTGTCGCTACACTTGGAATGTTTGATGGGATGCAGTGGAGGAAAACTCCAAAATGGATAGGTTCAGTCTCTTTTCCTTGGAACAGTAGTGTTTGAGTGGAGATTTCAGTAAGGTCCATAAAAATATGAGGGGGCTTCAATAAAGTCATCATCTATTTCCCTTAACAAACAAGTCAATTTTCAGGGGTCATTCACTGTACACAATTGGAAGAATGGAAGAATGAGAGGGGAAGCAGTGGCCTGGTGGTATTATTGTTAGACTGTTGATCCAGAGACCCACGTAATGTTCTGGCGACCTGGGTTCGAATCTCACCACGGCCGCTAGCGGAATTTAAATCCAATAAATATCTGGAATTAAGCGTCTAACGGTGACCTTGAATCTTTTGCTGATCGTTGAGGAATATCGCAGCTAGCACACTAATGGCCTTTAGGGAAGGAAATCTACTATCCTGACCTGACTCCAGACCCACAGCAATGTGGTTAACTCATAACTGCCCTCTGGGCAGTTGGGGATGGGCAATAAATGCTGGCCTAGCCATTCATGCCCTCATCCCGTGGATGAATAAAAGCAAATTTTCACACAGAGTGTAGGGAGGGTAAGGAAGAAATTGCCTGAAAGAGTGGTGGAGTCAGAATACCGGAATGCATTTAAAAAATTATGAATATAGGCTTGAGGCACTACCGCCAACAGGAGTTACAGGCAGAGAGCGGGGAACCGCAATTTTTTTGGTATTCAGCAGTTGCAGTCACAGAAGGTGAAATGGGAAATGAAACCTCATTTCTGAAGAAGGGACTAGACCCGAAACGTCAGCTTTCCTACTCCTCTGATGCTGCTTGGCCTGCCGTGTTCATCCAGCTCTACACCTTGTTATCTCAGGTGAAATGGGCTTCCTCTGTGTATTAAATATCCATGATTCTGTTAAAGATGAAAAAAAAACTCGGAAAGTATACACGGAAGATTTACTCGGATTTTGCCGAGGATTTAAGAAATGGCTCACTTTTCCTCAATCTGGAAAGATTGACAAGTCGTGCATAATACATTTCAAAATAATTTGAAGTTTCAAGAAGAAACGGAAAATAATGATCCCCTCGATCAATGTGTTCAAGAAGTAGGTTGAACAAAGTTT
Organism: Rhincodon typus; assembly: GCF_021869965.1. Taxonomy (NCBI): domain Eukaryota; kingdom Metazoa; phylum Chordata; class Chondrichthyes; order Orectolobiformes; family Rhincodontidae; genus Rhincodon; species Rhincodon typus. Next base: position 1,805,191 of record NC_063374.1, on the reverse strand, counting down.
TTAATAAAAGTCACAGTGGCTCAGTGGTTAATGCAGCTGCCTCATAGTGCCAGGAACCTGGGTTCAATCCAGCCTTCCATCTGTCTATGTGGATTTTGCACGTTTTCTCCGGTTTCTGCTGGATGCTCCGGTTACTTCCCACACTTTAAGGATGTATAGGTTAGGTGGATTAGCCATGGTATATACGGGGTTAAAATAAGGGGCTGGGTTTGGGTGGGATGCTGTTTGGAGGATCAATGCAGACTTGATGGGCCGAACGCCCCCTTTCCGCTTTGTAGGGCTTCTGAAAAGTATGGGCAATAGACAGACAGAATTTGAGAAGGAAATTTCCGGCTCAAAGTTGGTGCGATAGGGAGCATTTTATGTGAAAACAGAAATAGCTGGAAAAGCCAGCATCTGGCTGACGCTGCCAGACCTGCTGAGGTTTTCCAGCAATTCCTGTTTTTGTTTCTGATTTACAGCATCCACAGTTCTTTCGTTTCTTTTTTTTTAAATTATATGTGAAAAGATTTGTAAGGTGGCTACATCAGCAAATTTAGAACAAATTGGACGCGTACATGAAATGGAAAAGACTGTGTGCCCAAAGCTGAGCTGTAGGATGACATATGACTGTTCCTTAACAGGCACGGTTATAAGTTTAAAATATTCTATGACTGTATGCCTATATGAACTCAAATCCCAGTTTTAAACGAAACCCTAAGCCGGTTACTAGACAACTCGAAACGGCAGACCCCGCGTACGTTATCTTAAGCCAAAATGACGTTTCTGCCTGGCACTTTTGCACATGCTGTTACTAAACGTCACGTTTCCATTTTATTATACTGGGCCCTATATTGATTAAATTTTCACCATACTCTATCCGCGATAATATCACAACATGTCCTGTCGCTCCTTTTCTGCACTAGACCATGACTGTTCATACTACACCAGATTCTTTCTAAGTTACCAATGCATCGGAACTCATTTCGATTTTTTCTTCTTTTATAGTGATCGGTGTCTTTATTTGGAACGTGACTATGCCCATCTTTGTATTATTCTGGACTTTATCTCAGATGTTACTGTTGTACAACATGGCTTTGTTTATTTTGCAATACTATCTGCGTTTTTTTTTACTGGACTATGTACCTGTTATATTACAATGGGCCTGTCTTACTTGCTACAAGTTTCAGTTTATATTTCACTCCACACTCTCTCAATTACAACCAATTCCCACATCGAAGTTGCTTCCACCATTTATTCCGGCAGGCAGTCAACAGCTGGAGCGTGCAACCTGTCACACAAATACCGCATCAAATTGCGTTGCAAGCGGTCATGTTTTATTTTTAGACGAATCTCATGTGACCGCTATTATGAAACCAGCTGGTTGTACGACTGGACAAGTTATATTCCGGACTGAAATGTGATTTATTGAGCTTATTTTTTAAAAAATTATTTTAGTTAATGTTATGATCAGTCACTGAAACATAGTCACACGACCCTGCAGCGTTTCTTTAACAACAGAGCAGAAGTTTATTACACAAATATGTAATAAGTTAAAAAAATGCTATCGAGATACGAAACACAGGAAGATCTTAAAACATATTTTCAACCTTTATCCCGTCACAATCTGTTGCAGAAGTTCAAAACCATAGAAATTAAAATCCATCACTAAACTCCTTCGGATTATATTTAAATGACTCCTGGGAGTTTCTTTGCCTTGGACTTTGGAGACAATTCGATGAGTCTTTATTCCCCCAAATGCGACGACATCAAATTTTCGCAACCACAGTATAAACAATTTGTCACTAATACATCAAAGAGGTCCACAGTCACCTGCTTTCTGAGCAATGTTGGAGAAAGGTCAGTACTTCACACGAATTCTGGCTTTTTCTTCGACACTTCACAATGGTAGTGGACACGTCAGAATAAGGCAGCGGAGTGCTGTGAAAAAATAAAGCATGGTTTGTCTTCCTCCGACGGTTCTGCGACATGAATGAATTGTCAGAATTGAAAGAAACTCCACATTATTTGAATCGCCTCTCAGAAATGCGGAGCTGCCTTCTTTCTTCAAACAGAGTGGAATGGCATCCTGCGTGAAATTGCCACTGCTCGGAATATCCATCACAAAATTACCTAAATGGATTTGACAGGAAGGAGGTTGAAACAATATTTTCCTTTGTCTTTGGAACTCTGCCTTACAAATATTCTACCTCCACCACTCTCTACAAATCATTGCTCAGACCACGTTTGGAGTTCAGTTTTGGGTGCCTTGTTTAAGAAAGGATATTAGAGCCGTGGAGACAGTGCAAAGGAGATTTACTTGAATAATGAGGAATTTTAGACACAAGGAAATATTAGCTAAATTGGGCTTATTTGCCTTGGAGCAGTGAAGAATAGAAGGCGAACTAAATGAACAATAAAGATAGCAATAAGATTAAAGAAGGATATTCTGTTTCTACTAGTTAGTATATCAGTAACTAGGGGGTCACAATTTCAAGATTGTCAGTAAGAGAGCTAGGAGTGAGATTAAGAGAATCTTCTTTGCTCAGAGAGTTGTTAGAATTTAGAATGTGCTGCTTGGCAGTGGTGGAGGTGGATTCCATGGGAGGTTTCAAAAGAGATGGAAATAAGTTTGCAAGTGGATTTGGATTTGAAACTGATGAATTTAGAGGGCTACAGAGATAGGGCTGGAGAATGGATCCAGCTAGATTGCTATTGGTAGTAGTACAGACAGGATGGATCGAATAGCCTTCTGTTCTGTAAAATTCTGTGATTGTATGATTCTAAGAAGTCAATGTGGAAGGAAAATTGACAAAACACTTGATATCGACCTGGACCTTGTAAACGATAATGGCAAATCCTGCCTCGCCCACTCACAAAGTTATCCAATAAAAACCGAAAGAGCTGCCGATGCTGTAAATCAGGTACAAAAACAAGATTGCTGGAAAAGCTCAGCAGGTCTGGCAGCATCCTAAGGGTCACCGGACCCGAAACGTTAACTCTGTTTTTCCTTCACAGATGCTGCCAGACCTTGCTTTTTCCAGCAATTTTGTTTTTGTTCCACAAAGTTATCCATATGTTTGCGAGCCTGTGGTAAAAGGGGTGAACTATCACGCAGCTTAACCAAGCAGCAGCCTCACATAGTTAAGCTCATGGTTTCAATCCTGTCATAGACAATGCTACCTTCATTCCTGGGTATGTTCTGCCCCACTTGCAGGGCAGGCATGGGCCAGGCAATGAAACATTATTGAGGAGGAGTTTCAATAGGGATTCTCAACATGAGCATTTGAACTCTAAATATCATTAAGTATCATAGCATAAATTCAAACATGGGCAATGATAGCTTCAGCTGATTCTGATCTACTTCCTCATCATTGCCACCATCCAATCTCTACCTTTGAGTCAACCCTCCTCTACGTTGGAAACCACCTGGAGGAAGCAGGGGGTTTTGGCAAGAACACAGAACGCACTCTGGGGGTTGGAATGTAAAGTTCAGAACCAGAAGTGACTCAGTAGCAGAACTACTGACTGAACTATTCCAGTCATGAAAGGCATAGACGTGGTCAGTAGCAAGTCATGTTGAGAGCATCAATGGGAGGTAAATGTTTGATCTCACCCTCGTCAATCTACCTGTCATAGATGTAACTGTCTTTGAGGATATGCTCAAACATTTTGTTGGGATAGATTTCGAATTAAAGGCTAGATAACTATGATATTCTAAGGACCATCAGTAGCAGAACTGAATTCAACCACAATGTGCAACGATATGATTTAGCATATCCTTAGTCCACCAGTAACATCAGGTATATGGATCAACACTATTACAAAGGGCAGTGTATTGGGTGATTTCTTGCCCATCCCTTGAGAAGGTGGTGGTGAGCTGCCTTCTTGAACCACTGCAGTCCTCCTGCTGTGGGTTGACTCACAATGCTATTAGGGAGGGAATTCCAGGATTTTGACCCAGTGATAGTGAAGGAATGGCGATATATTTCCAAGTCAGTACAGTGAGTGACTTGGAGGGGAAATTGGAGGTGGTGGTGTTCCCATATGTCTGATGCCCTTGTCCTTCGAGCTGGAAGTGCTCATGGGCTTGGAAGGTACTGTCTGAGGATCTTTGATGAACTTCTGCAGTGCATCTTGTAGATAGTACACACTGCTGCTACTGAGTGTCTGTGGTGGAGGGAGAGAATGCTTGCGGATGTAGTGCCAATCAAGCGGGCTGCTTTTTGCTGGATGGTGTCAAGCTTCTTGAGTGTTGTTGGAGCTGCACTCATCCAGGCAAGTGGGGAGTATTCCATCACACGCCTGACTTGTGCCTTGTAGATGGTGGATGGGCTTTGGGGAGTCAGGAAGTGAGTTACTCACCGCAGTATTCCTAGCTTCTGGCCTGCTCTTGTAGCCACTCTGTTAATGTGGTGAGTCCAGTTGAGTTTCTAGTCAGAGGTAACCGTCAGGATGTTGGTAGTGGGGGATTCAATGATGGTAACACCATTGAATGTCAAGGGGCAGTGGTTAGATTGTCTCTTATTGGTGATGGTCATAGCCTGGAATTTGTGTGGCGTGAAGTCACTTGCCACTTGTCAGCCCAAGCCTGGATATCGTCCAGATCTTGTTGCATGTAAACATGGACTGCTTTAGTATCTGAGGAGTCATGAATAGTGCTGAACATTGTGCAATCATCAGCAAACATCCCCACTTCTGACCTTATGATGGAGGGAAGGTCATTGATGAAGCAGTTGAAGATGGTTGGGCCTAGGACACTACCCTGAGGAACTCCTGCAGAGATGTCCTGGAGCTGAGATGATTGACCTCCCACAACCACGACCATCTTCCTATGTGTCAGGTATGTCTCCAACCACTGGAGCGTTTGCCCCTTGATACCCATTGATTCCAGTTTTTCTAGGGCTCCTTGATGCCACACTTGGTCGAATGCAGCCTTGATTTCAAGGGCTGTCACTCTCACCTCAACTCTGGAATCCAGCTCTTTGTCCGTCTTTGGACCAAGGCTGTAATGAGATCAGGAGCTGAGTGGCCCTGGTGGAATCCAAACTGGGTGTCACCGAGCAGGTTATTTCCGAGCAGGTGCTGCTTGATAGCACTGTTTGTGACACCTTCCATCACTTCACTGATGATTGAGAGTAGACTGATGGAGCGGTAATTGGCCGGGTTGGATTTGTCCTGCTTTTTGTGTGAATCCAGATCAATGGTAAAATCTCAGATCAATGGTAAAATCATCGATGAATTTCCCCAATACCAACAACTTGAAGATTGGCATTAACGACAACCTGAACAGGACCAATCATATAAACATTCTGGTTACAATGAAAGGTCAGAGACTTGGAATTCTGTGGTGAGTAACTCACCTTATAACTCTTCAAAACCTGTCCACTATCTGCAAGGTAAAATTCAGGAGTATGTTGAATACCCTTCACTTGCTTGGATGTGTACAGTTTGAGCAATAGTCAAGAAGCTCAAAACTAGCGGTAATGGCTCATTGGTCTATGGGTATAATTCTTGTAGGCAGCACAGTAGCTCAGGAGTTAGCACTGCAGTCTCACAGCACCAGGGACCCAGGTTTGATTCCGCTCTTGGGTTACTGTATATGTGGAGTTTGCACATTCGTCCCATGTCTGCATGGAGTTTCTGCTGAGTGCTCGGGCTTCCTCCTGATGTGCAAGGTAGGTGGATTGGCCATGCAAATGCCCCATAGTGTTTAAAGGGTATGTAGGTTAGCCATAGGAAATGCAGGGTTACAGGGACAGTGTGGTGGGATGAGGCTCAGTGTGGATTTCTTGGGCCAAATTGACTATTTCCACACTGTAGGGATTCTATTCTATAGCAGAGATGATGCGCTGCCATAAATCTCCTCCAAGAGCACCTTCCGAATCTGCAATCTCTCCCACCTGGAAGAACAAGGATAGCAGATACATGAAAACGCCAGAACTTGCTAGCTTTCCTCCAAGTTGCACATCATCCGGACTTGAAACTATATTGCTTGCTCTTTTAATGTTGCTGGCTCAAAACACAGAAACTCCTTCATGGCATTTACACCAGAAGGCCTGCAACGGTTCCAGAAGATGGCTCATTGCCACCTTCTCAAAGAGGTTTGAGCAATAGATATTAGCCAAGTCAGCAATGCTATATGAAACAAAAGAATAAAATAAGATGTGCTCAACATAAAAAATGATTGACTTAGGTCGTGACATTTTGTTTGAGTATTGCTTTGAAAAAGAGAAGTGCTGTCTAAGTTTTTCCTCTTGCATCCATCAGAACAGAAACGCAAGAATAGCGACTCTGAAAGGAATCAGAAATTTATACTGCATGAGGAGAAGATAACTAATTGTTTGGTAAGTGGACATATGTGGTAAAAGTGTTATCACGGATAATGCACCAAGGAATCATTATCTGCAAAACGTTTGTCTAAATTTAAAACACACAGTTCGACTGTGACTGGTTAAAGCAATGCAATGATGGTTGCACTGGAGAATGGCTGTCCCCACATTTTTACTTGGTTAAAAAAGACGCATGTCACATATATACACAAATGATCAAATTAAACTGCATGTTGCTTCATGTGTTCAAAGCAGGCTGAGCTTTCAAAATCCAGAAGAGAGCGTTGAAAATTAGATGTGACTCCGTGATTGGATTACACATCCTAACCAATCCCATTTGCATTTTAAAAATCTACGAATAGCCAAATTAGCATTTTCTGTTGGGTGTGCACTCTTGGGTGCCTTAAGCTCCATGTGATCACCCTCAAGGCCTTAATTTTTGTCAAAACAAAAAGCTCCTTCTGGACATCCATTCCCTGATTCATTCCCTGCTTGAAATCAAACAAAGATTTGGTAGTTAAATGTTGCCTGCTGCATTCCTCATGGCAGTGCGTCTATCAATTAGAATCCAACTGCCAACCCTCTTTCCATGCAGTAGAAATTGGTGTTCCCTTTGAAATAGGCTGTTTTTGCAATTCTCTCCTGGAGATTTTTTTAAAAATATATATTATTCATTTATGGATGTATTATTGCTGGCTGGATTAAAATGCATTGTTAGTTTTAAAACAAGCTTTTCATCAGAACAAAGTCACAAGAATACTAAATTACAAAGGGAACACCAATTTCTACTGTGTGGAAGACTCAACAACGTGTTTTTCTTCAGTAATGCTGAGGTTCTGTACTACCAAGCAACTGAACTTCAGTCATATATACCAGAAACATGCAAACATCAATCACAATATATATTACATTTCAATTGTAGTTCTTTCACAAATTTCAAATACTATGGCAGAATAGCAGTATAGGCTTCTTGCATTAATTATGGAAGTTTACTTTGACAATTACTCACAGGACAAAATTAAGATTCATAGATAAAAATCTTAACAAACAGGTGCGGAAAATCTATGATGTCAGCCAATCAAATGCTCACTTGACCTGTAAAAGGGAGATAAAATGTTGAAACAGAGATTTGAGCCGTGAGGAATTGACTTCATGCTTTTCGTAAACAAATCAAGATTTTTTTTCAAATGGTTTCAGGCATATTGAATACAAATGGATCTTCTCACCTTCAGCAGAGTGACACCTGCGCTGTAGGATATACTCAGTAAGAACAAGATAATAAAGGCGGAAGTGGTTGTCCAGATATTGTCGCACTTTTCCTCAAAGTCATCACACTGGATGTGGTCCGAGTTATCTACAAGATGTAGAGGAAAAACATATACTCAGATTATTTAAAAATCCAGATGTGATATCATTGTTATCGTTAGTAAAATTATTGGTGTTGATATTGTTCCTTTCTCCTCTTCCTATTATACATTAGTTCTCGAATTTAGTTTTCAATGTATCTCACATGTTATATTAATCACTTATCAATGTGTCTTTATTTTATTTTCTCTAAAGTCATTGTGCCTGACTCAGAATATAGAATATATTTGTCTTCAGGCCAGGTGTTAAATTATTTTGATTATTGGGCAATTGAGAATTCAGTCATGTCAGACGACGTCTTTTTAACTAACATTTTAACTTATTCGGTGACTAAAGGCTTTGCTATATTGTATTCTAACCTCACATTTTAATATTTTATTTGTGATACACGCGCTTTGGCCATCATTGATTTCAATCAGTTTCTGTAGAAGATATTGTTTTTGTTTGTTTCTACTACCAATAGAGGGACTGATAAATATATTGTATCAAGATTTATTTATTCAGTCGAGTTTCCGGAAAAAAAGAACATTTAAAGATGCATTTAAATTGCATGATACTCTTGACATTTCAATATGGATGTCAGTGACTGGGTAAAGGCAGGTGCATCGATATTGAAGAAAAACTCTTTTGACACACCTCTGAAGTAGGTAGGACTTGAACCCTGGCCTTTTGTTTCAAAAGGTACAGAACCTCTCTGACACTGCATCACATGAGCCCTGATTTTTACAATTAACCTGTTCAGACACGTGCCCGGGACAAGTGAGACTTCAACCCAGACCGTATTCTTCATAGGTAGGGACACTATACCACTGTACCTCAATAATCCTTGGCTGTACATTTATCTCTGGCATTATGACTGTTAGTGTTTAAGTGCATTTATAAATCCATGTGCGTGAATGGGTGTTTATAAGTGTATTTATTTCCGTTTGATTATAGTGTCTATTTTTCCTCTCGTTGCTTGAACATATTTATTCCTTCCTTATTTGTGAGTGACTATCTTTTATGAAGTTATGCATTCTCAGAAATCTATCATGGCCAATTCCAAAAATCTCTCTACTACATCATCTCCATACTGCTTGGGTCAGAAGACGTGGCTTACTTCATCCCCTTATTCGCTAATTTAAATTACGTCAACTTCATATATATACTATACTTACAAATCAAAATGACAACATAACTGGAGGGGATCAGTTGTCCAGAGGACGAAAGGATGGAAGATGCATGAATGTAAGTGCGTGTCTGTGTTTTTGTGTATACACTTGTGTGTGTGCATATGTAGAGTGCACGTGTATGTGCGTCTGTCTGTGTGTGTGTCAGTGTACTTATTTAAACTGCGTGAGTATTTGTCTTCGTTTCATTTTTTTCACATTTTGTGTCTCATTTCTTTTCTTGAGGTGCTTTGCTCTACTACGCGACTTTCAATGCACGCAAAAAACATTCTGGAATGAAGGGTTTAGTTATAATCATGAAGCCATTGTTGATTGTTGGGAAAAAGAAAACCTCTCTTTTTCAGAGATAGTAGGAACTGCAGATGCTGGAGAATCCGAGACAACAAGGTGCAGGGCTGGATGAACACAGCAGGCCAAGCAGCATCATAGGAGCAGAACGCTGGGTCTAGGCCCGAAACGTCAGCCTCTCTGCTCCTATGATGCTGCTTGGCCTGCTGTGTTCATCC
>NC_063374.1:1699913-1795440 GCF_021869965.1 Rhincodon typus | reverse complement strand
TCTGCTCCTATGATGCTGCTTGGCCTGCTGTGTTCATCCAGCCCTGCACCTTGTTGTCTCTCTTTTTCACTAATGTTCTTTAGGGAAGGAAATCTGTTATTCTCAACTGACTTGGCCTACATGTGACTCCAGACCCACGGCAATATGGTTGATTCTTAACTGCCCTCTGACCAGTTAGGGATGGGCAATGAATACTGGTCTAGCCAGAAGCGCCCAAATCCCGTGAGTAAGAAAAAAATTAATGTTATACTGAATTAATAATTTATCAAAGTACCTCTGATGCAATTCTATAACCAACTTCCTTCATTTGTTCCCAGGCAGACTCTGTATGAAAGTATCACCTCAATCTCAAGCATGATCATATTTTGAAACGTCTGATGCGCCTACAATTTTAAAATATTGATGATTATACGAATATATTTTATAGTCATAAATCTGTAAGTTTATTTAGAAGTTATCAGTTAGCGTTGGTTAAGATGTTGGATTTGAATTGCCAATTGTTAGGTTTTTTGAGTCATAGAGGTCTGCGGCATAGAAAAAGCCCATCATGTCTAAACATGTCAAAAATAAGCATCTACCTATTTCAAGCCAATTTTCCGGTTCTTTTCCCTAGCCTTGTTTGCATTCGCGTCGCAAGTGTGCATCTAAATAGTTCTTAAATGTTATGAGATTTTCTGCCTGTACCAACCATACAGACAGTGAGTTCTAGATTACCACTACCCTCTTGGGGTAAAAAAAATCCCTCACAACACCTGTAAACCTCCTGTCCCTCATCTTACATCTATGCTCTCTGATCATTGATTCCTCCGCCAAAGGCCAACGTCCCTTCCTGTCTAACTTTTTCGATCTCCCTCGTAATTTTATCAATCTCAATTATGTCACCTTTCAATCTTCTCTGTTCCAGGGAAAACATCCCCACTATATCCAGTCTGTCTTCATAACTTAAACTCTCGAGACCAGACAACATCCTGATAAGTTGCTTCTCTTCCTCTCCACTGTCATCACATCCCTCCTGTGATATGTTCCAGAACTGCATAGAATACTCTAGCTTTGGCATAGCCAAGGTTTGATCCGAGTCCCCAGCATTTCCTTGAATGGAAACGTGGAGAGCATCATCAAGGGCATTGAACCAGGAAAGTTCTAACAACGTGGTTTGTAGGGCGAATATACAATTCAAAAAAATAATATTGCCATGAATGTTGACAAATGGCAGCTCTTGCGGACAGTGTCCATTCAAAAACTCTTCGATGCTTGGTTTGGAAACTTTGTCATTGAGTTTTGATATTTGTGTATCATTTGTCTCTTGTTTTGGAATCGCTTGCTTTTGCTTCTCTGTGTATGTGTGGATCAGTTCATAAAAAATGTTTCTTTGGTGATCATGTTTTTGTGTGAGTGAATTTTCCCACACGTATGAATGATTCAGTTTCATGCGCTTTCATGTCTGTCTGTGGGTACACGTGTGTCTGTATTTGTGAAAAAATGTGGATATATTCCTTGTCTGCTTCAGGTTAACACGTGCGTGTGCGCGCTAATATGTGCATTTGCGGTTGCATGTGTATGAGAGCGCTAAAATATTTTGTCTTACAACTGCAAGTTCCTCTCCAAGCGACTCATCATCTTGACTTGAAAAAAAGTATCGCCATTTCTTCACTTTCACTACGTGAAAAGATTTCCCTTAAAAGGCCTCACTGCAGCACATGAATGTAGCTGTTCTCAAGAGCATCTCAGGATGGGCAATGGAGCATGAGTCCCACCAGTGAATTTAAAAAAAAAATGCAAAATATATTGTGATTGTGTGTCCAAATGTGGCCTTTTTGGATTTCAGCTTTTGAGGGAGGAAGCCGTTAAAATTGTTTTGATATATCTTGTAACGAAAGACATTCAACGTTTCTTTAACCCTCATATACCTGAGATGGGAGTGCCGCCTGTACAGACCTAAACACTAATATAACAGGTATTTCAGGCAAAAAAGAACGCCCCACGCAAAACGGCGGGTGGGGGGGATCCACTTAGCGATTGTGTATTTAACACATTACTGGAAGAAAATGCCTTTTATTGTTATTGTTGCTGATGATACTATTTAAGATCTGTAACATTATTTACAAACGCAATTGAGCACAGCTGTTTGACAAAAATTGACATTGTCCACAAATGTAAGGGAAATATTTGCAAAACTCGATTTACCGCTGCATTTATTAACCATTCTGTGGATGACTTTCAGTGGAATTGCTTCATGTCCCACCACACAAGAATAAAAAGCACCGCTGGCCCATTCCTCTGCTGGTATAGATAACAGGCTGTACATGAAGAAGGAACTATTGCCGTTCTCCGCCATCGCCTCGGTGTTTCTGTAGTTTCTGGGATTCACTGGTATGTCATTGGTGGTCCACTCGACAAAAATCTCTCGGGGGTAGAAACGTTTCACTAAGCAGCTGAGAGAGACGAACTCGTGAGAGTCTTCTTCTGGTGAGGGCAGGAGGACAAACACGGACGGTTTCAGAAGATCACTAACTGCAGAAAAAAAATATAATAACTGCCAATAAACTGGCAAATTTTCGGAAAAGTGAAACTAGTGCTTAAACGTAACAGACATCTGGTTAGGGCTTTATTTTCAAGTTTAGGACCCGTCTGCTTTCCGACTACAACAGCTGCCCGCAATTCTCTTCACTGATAACTTTTAAGTAATGAAACGAAAAGACGTATGGATGTAACAACTCTGTTCAGCGAACCTGTGTGTGCTGTTGCTCATGCTGCACGAGAGCCCCTTAAAACCCTCGTTCATCCATTATAATTTCATGTCCTCCTATTGTTTTCTCCCTTACTGCTTCGTACTAAATGCATAATTTCTGGCTCCAGGAGTTTTAGTTGCTAATTGCGTAATTGTTCTATTGAAACAAGCGCTGAAGAGAATAGTGGCACCTGATGAACACCTGAAATAGATAAAGTTACCAGTATTTTTTTTTCAGCCATGGTCTCACCTTCCTCCTTATGGATGGAGGCTCTTAGTTGTCTGGGCAGATCCTGATGCATCACCACACAGTAGAACTCAGATCCACTCAACCATGCTTCTGTTGAAATGTTTATTCTGCTGATCCAGCTGCCAGGATCCTCTTCCAGTTGGACAGCAATCTCTGACTTCAAGTGTCGTTCTCCTTGAATCCAAGATACGTCGATTCCATGAGGAGAATTGGACACGATGCAGGTTAAGGTCACAGTCCCCTCGAGTAAGACCTGTTTTATTGACGGCTGCAGTATTGTGACTACCGTGTCAGTGCAAGAGGGACCTATGAAACAAGGATTCTAACTCAATCCAAACTTAATATTCAGATTCAGAAAACCAGTCCGCGTTCTGTCAAGAAATATACATCATCTTTGAGCTATTTTCCACTTTCTCTCAGCCCTGAATGGTGTGACCCATATCAACAAAGAGCAATACAGCACAGGAACAGGCCCTTCTGCCCTCCAAGTCTGCGCCAACACATTTTGCCCCTCCATATTAAAACTGTCTTTGCTTACAGGATCCGCATCCCTATTCCCTTCCTATTTATGTATTCATCCAGGTGCTTCTTGCATGCTGCTACTGTGACTGCTTCCACCACCTCCTCTGGCAGCGCATTCCAAGCACTCACTGTCTTTGGTATGAAAATCCTGCCATTCACATGTCTTTTAAACAAATTCCACCCCCCATCTTGAATCTGTGTCCCCTAGTAATTGATCCCTTCACCCTGAGAAAAAGTCTCATACTTTCCACTCCATCCATGCCATTCACAATCTTATAAACTTCTATGAGGTCACCCCTCAACCTTCTGCGTTCAGTGAAAACAAACCCAGGCTATCCAACCTTTCTTCATAGCTTCATATCATTACTGGGAAGAGTAATAATTCCTACGTAGAGTAGAAGAGTAGAAACTCCTTCCTATAAATGTCTTGAGACATAATGCCTTCAGATTATCTCTTCATCTCTCCAAAATAGTAGGTGAAAAATGTTCACTAGTGTCAGTGCATGTTAGGAAATTCCTCACACGAACGTGGCTGATCTTGTACAGAACACACCTTGGAACTCAATTCTCCTACTTATGTTCATCACTATGGCAATCATAACAGAATAAAAAGAACTGTACTCCTGTTGCACCTGAAAATATGCATTTCATTTTGCATACGTTTTTATCCAAGCCTCACGGGGGGCAGTCCCATTGTAGAAGCAGAGATATATTTACTTCACAACTACTCCAAGTTGGTTGTCAATGCACAAGAAATAGTATGAAATGTCCTGGCATCATAGTCATGCCATTGTCGATGAATAACAATGGGGTTTACCTGACACAATGTCATTCACCTCAAATGGAGTTAATGCTCCACATGCAAATTCTCCTGCTGTAGATTAAAATATTTCATGTCATTTCTTAGTTACTGGTCCAGAATCCCCTTATATACATAATTGAAGAACAGAATACTTCAGATGCTAGAAATATGAAATAAAAATCAAAAGTTTTGGAAATAGCAGGTCGAGCAGTATCTGTGAAAAGCAAAATTGAATTAATCTTTCTGGTCTGTGTCAGGTCTAATGAAAGGTCGCAAAACTGAAATGATAATTGCATTACTGATTCTATTGATGCTGTGTGAACTGCTGAATATTTGCACTATTTTGTTTTCATTTTTCTTGAGTGCATTTTTCTTTTACTGTTAGTTACATCTTTTATTCATTCAGAGGATATGGGCTTCGCTGGCTATGCCGGCACTCAATACCCATCACTATTTGCTCCCAAAACAATTGTGAGCTGCCTTATTGAACAGTTGAAGTCTATTTGGGCGGGACTATGCCCCAGTGACATTGAAGGAATGGCAATATATTTCTAAATCTGAAAGATGTGTGACTAGGAGATGAAGTTGTTGGTGGTAGTGTTCCAATGTATTACCTTTTATATGGTCATGTCTATGGATTTAGAAAATGCAGATGAAAAGGTCTTGGTGAATTTGTTCAGTGAATCTTAGTTGGCACATATTGTTCCTAAGGTGAATTGGTGGTAGAGGGAGCGATTGTAGATATGGTGACAATCAAGTTGGCTGTTTTCTTGTCTTGGGTGTTCTCAAACCTCTTGATACAGCTATGACAAGTTACAGATTCTGCTCACAATTTGAATAATTTAGCTGATTCTGAATTTCCCACTGGTATCTTAGTGATCATATTGTATACAGGACCTCCTGTTTTGATTGAATACATCTATGTCTTTCTTAATTTTGAAGACCATCTTCAGCATTTCCTTTTGCATAGAAAAGGGAGGGGAGTTATTTCTTTGCTTACAATGTTAATTCTCATATCATTCTTATAAAATTTGCAACTTTTCTACTGCTCTGGTATTGTTCTTCAAATTTGGAGGTGTATACCCTTTGCTGAGAGTGACATAGAGACAAGAAATGCATGTACAGCACAAAGTGTAACATGAAGACCTGAAATATACATAATCCTAGACTTGATTAGCCAGTGCTTTAGAACAATTGAAATATATATTGTTTAATTATCAATATTTGTCCATCCCCTCAATGTCTTTCCCAATTCCTCTTCCAATAACACTAACCTGGCATTTTGATCATCTTATTCGATCCATTGTATTGAACCTGGCAGCAAATGTTGTTGCTTCGCACTTCAGACATGGTTAACGTGCTGCTCTGGGTGTAAGTACCCTGCTTGTTTCTCACTGAGAGATAAGTCTTCACTCCAGTGGTGATTGGTTTCCCATCTTTTTTCCAGGTAATGCCAGTGATTTTGGGGCTATAATCCATTGCCAAACAGCCATAGGTCACCGTGTCATCCATGTGAGTAGTTTCACAAGAGGAGAACAGGGCATAAAGCATAGGGGGAGAGGTAGGCACTGTGAATAAACAACCAATTAAACAAGTTACCACCAACGATTTTTGTTTCCAACATAATAGTTGTCCCATTTTGTCTAAGGTATAATTTAATATCAATGTTACAATGAAAGTCTCCTATTAAGAGTTTGTACAACCGATGGGAATGTATTCATGAAATTCCAGCAAGTACAAGATTAATAGGGTGTAGGAGAAGCTGGAATTCAGGGGGCCAGACAAGTGCACTTGGGCATTGGTTTAAATCCCACCATAGCAGTTCATAGAATTTACATTCAATTCATCAATTTAGAATATTGATCTATTCTTAGTAAGGGCAATGCTGAAAACTATACTTTTGTTAGAAATATTACTAAGCCCAGAGTTAGAGATCAGCTGTTTGTGATTTATGCACAAACCTCAGGATGTGGAGAACAGATCTGTGATATATCACATGAACTGGAAAGAAAATCTTTTTTGGGATTGACAACTGTTGCAATCCAAACAATTAAAGCCATCTTTAATGTTGCATAGAGTTCACTAAGAGAAAATTGACATTTTATTCAAGCAGAATCTTTGTGCCACAAAAGCATCTTCCCTTCTGCTGGCAATTTCAAATGAGCACCTACTACTGACAATATCAGCAGTCTGCATGGGAGAATATATTTTCGGAAACATTTCGCAAAAGACTTAAAATTACTCATGCCTATTTCAACTATGCAATAATACGTTTTGCATCCATAAAAATACAGAATGTTTGCAATCAACAAATGGGCACAAAAGTTTCCATCATGAATCAGAACAGAATAAAGGTGTGTGGGATGCAAGTGCCCAGCAAATGGATACAAATTCTGCCTGTGCAGGGCTGGTCAATTCACAAAGTGTGGAAGTGTAGAACAGAACACCACTGGAACAAGCTCTGTGCCAACCGTGATGCCAATCTAAACTAATCCTATCTGCCTGCATATTGTCTGTATTTCTCTATTTCCTACTTTTTCATGAGTCTGTCTAAATGTCTCTTAAATATGGCTATCGTAGCTGATTCTACCACTTCCCTGGCAGAGTATTCCAGGCACCTATCACTCTCTGGGCAAAATAAAACTGTCTTACACATGTTCTTTAAACTTTCCTCCCTCCCTCACCTTAAACCTACACCTACCAGTATTTGACATTTCCACCTGGGAAAAATGCTCCGACTATCCATCCAATGATTCTTCTCACAATCTTATATACTTTCGTCAGGTCACCCTCTCAGCTTCTGACGCTTTAATGAATTTCATTCAAGTTTCTCCAAACTATACTTATAATTAATACACTCCATCCTAGGCAACATCCTCGTAAACATCTTGCACACCCTCTCCAAAAGCCCCACATCCTTTCTGTAGTGTGGCAAACAGAACTATGTACAACACTCAAAGTGTATAAAGTTTCATACAGCTAAAGTTTTGTACAGCTGCAACATGACTTACCAACTTTTATACTCAATGCCCCAACTGATTAAAGCAGGCATGCCATATGCCTTCTCTACCACCTTATGCACTGATGTGATCACTTTCATGGAACTATGGACTTGCATTCCAAAAGCCCTGCATATCAATGTTTCCAATAGTTCTGCCATTTACACAATACTTTCCTCTTGTATTTGACCTCCCAAAATGCATCATCTCATACTTGTCTGGATTAAAATCCAGCTGCGTTTCTCCACCCAAATTCCCAACTGATCTATATCCTGCTGTACCTTGTAACAATGTTTCTCATGATCCATAACTCCACTAATTTTTGTGTCATCTGCAATATTACTAATCAGACCACCTACATTTCATCCAAATCATTTATATACACACATATTACAAACAATAGAGGTCCCTGCACTGATCCTTTGGAACATCACCAGTTACAGACGTCCAGTCAGAAAAACTCCATTCCACAACTACATCCAGTCTTCTATAACTAAGGCAATTGTGTATCCAACTTACCAACTCACTGTGGATTACGTGTGACCCAATCTTCTGGACAGCCTACGATGAGGGACCTAGTTAAATGCTCTTGTAACATCCATGTAGACAATATCCACTGCCCTGGCCTCATCAGTCATCTTTGTCACTTCCATTAAAAGCTCAATCAAATTTGAGAGACAAGATCTTCTCCACACAAAACCATGATAACAATTCCTAGTAAGTTCATTCTTTTCCGAATGCAAGTAAATAATTTTCCACAAAAGACTTTTCCAATAATTTCCCCACTATTGATGGAAGACTCAATGGTCTATCATTTCCTGGGTTATCGCTGTTCCCTTTCTTAAACAAAGGAACAAAATTCACTATCCTCCAGTCCTCTGCAACCTTGTCCGCGCTTAAAGAGGAAATGGAGAACTCTGTCAAGACCCCAGCAATATCCACCCTTGCCTCCTTCAGTATCCTTGGATAGATCCCATCAGGCTCTGAAGACTTGTCTACCTAATGCTTTCAAGAGACACAACAACGCCTCCTTCATCATATCGACATGCCCTAGAATATCAATATACCTCAACCTCATCTTATCATTAGTTGTGTCCTTCTCGTTGATTAATACAGATGTGAAGTGTTCATTGAGGACCTCACCACCTCCTCTAGCTTCACACATAAACTCCTTCCATTGTCCATGAGTGGACCTACTATATTCCTAGCTACCGTCTTACTCCAAATACATGTATAAAATGCTTTGGATTCTCCTTAATCTGACTTACCAAGGACATTTTATGGCTGAAATTGAATCAGAGATAGTAGGAACTGCAGATGCTGGAGAATCCGAGACAACAAGGTGCAGGGCTGGATGAACACAGCAGGCCAAGCAGCATCATAGGAGCAGAGAGGCTGACGTTTCGGGCCTAGACCCTTTTATGGCTGCTTATTTTTCTTTCCTGCTTCCTCTCTATTCCACAAGGGCCCTGTCCGACTTCAGTTTCCCAAAAATAAATATTCTTCCTTTTTCTCCTTGACTCTTGAAACAGGATTCCCAAATCTTGCCATCCTTTTTCTTTAATCCTCAAAGGAACATGCAGCTTTTGAAGTCTGATCAATGGGCCTTTTAAAGTATTTCACATGTCAGCTGTGGATTTACCCTCACACAACTGCCCCAGTCTAATTTCTCCAGTTCCTGACTAATGTTGAAGCAATTAGCTTTCCCCCAATTCGGCACTTCCATATGAGGTTGGTCTGAACATTATCATGACTGTCTTAAAACTTACAGATTTATAATCAAAGAACAAAGAACAGTACAACACCGGAACAGGCCCTTCAGGCGACCATGACTGTGCCAACACATGATATCTTTCTAAATTAAAAAACATTTCCTTTTACATAGTCCATATCGCTGTATTCCCTGCCTTTTTCATATATTTGTCAACATGCTTCTTTAATGTTGCTATTGTATCCGCCTCTATTGCCTCCTTTGGCAACGCATTCCAGCCACTTACCACAATCTGTGTAATATTACATCTCCTTTAAACTTACCATTTTACCATAAACCTGACATTTCTATCCTGGGAAAAAAAGATTGTGCCTATCCATTCTAACTGTGCATCTCAAAATTTTATTTTTAGCAGGTTGCCCCTCATCCTTTGACGTTCAAGTGGAAACTAACCAAGATTTCCCATCTTTCCTCATAACTCCATCTCTCCTCAATCTCCTCAACCTTTCCTCAATCATCCAAAATAGCGGAGGAGTAGCAGGGCTGCATTAACTCTCAGTTGTGCATTCTACAACTCCTTTGCAGAAGAATTATTTGTAATATTGCAAAGAATCTCAACCAAATCCAACAAACACACAATTCATGAAACGACGAATAACTAAAATTGTAAAACAAAGATAAAATAAAAAAAAATACAATCACCATCAGCACTGCAGTAGTGCATGTTTCTAACCTTCAGTCACTGTCACCATGGTTCCTGGTCCCCAAAAGCCGCTGGCGGACTCCCATTCGGATGTGTAGATCTGTCTTGCACAGTAGTAGATGGCGGAGTCTTCCGTCCTCAGATTTTCCATCTCCAAGAAAAAAATGTTGTTTGAAATATCTTTGGATGAAGTAAATTGATTCTGAATCTGCGGAGCGTACAAGTTCAATTCTATATCATAGTAGCTAACTAAAATCTCCAGTGTCTGCCCAGGCACCTGTCGGAACCAGTTCATGTACGTGTTGTCAAGGTCAAAACCACTTGTTTCACGCCGAATTGTCAGGGAGCCGCCAGCTTTCGCGGTCTCTGCCTCTGGCTGAATCAGCACGAAATCTGACTGAGCAGCTGGAAAATAAAGTTTTCAAGAAAACGGAAGGTTAATCTGGCTGAAATGAATCCTGACTCTGTAACATTCTAGACCCAATCATTACGTTATTAACACTGCGTTAACAGTGAGAACCTGGAAAATAAAAATTACTTACGGGATAATAAAGTCAGCAGCAGACTGATTAAAACTGTTGGCCTCATCTTTCTTATCATTTGGAAGGAAAGTGTTCTTCCGACAATTAACTGAGCAAACGAGCTCCTAGATTGTTGTAATGTAGTTCCGATGAGTGATGTTTAAATAGTTGGCAGGAAGGGGCGAGGTTGTAAGTGCCGCCTGTAATTCGCTGATGCAGCTGGTGGTTACATTTAAGTTTCACATTCCATTTCATCTAATTGCAATTATTTAAACTTAAAGTTGGACTTTGTTTCTATCTAGAGATACACATTTGGCGCAGGATAAATGCAACATATAACTTTTTAGCAAAGGACAACATGACAGTTGTCATTGTCTTCATAAATAATAATTGCATTGTAGACGGTCATTTAAATTCCTTTATTTCTTCAAACGTGAATTTACAATGTTTAAAATCACTGCAATAACGTATCACTCCATATCTCACCATCTTTGACTTCAAAACTTTTCAGTTAAGAGGTTATGCTGGAACGGTACAAAACATTGGTTAAGCCACAGCTAGAGTATGGTGCACAGTTCTGAAATCCACTTTATAGGATGGGTATGACTGCATTGCAGAGGTATACCAGGATGTTAGTGAGCTGGAGATATTTAGTTATGAAGGGAGATTGATTAACTGGGGTTGTTTTCCATGAAGAAAAGGAGAGTGAGACATGACATGAGTTAGATGCATAAAATTATGAGTGGCATAGATAGGGTAGACAGGAAAGAAATTTTCCCCTTCGCGGAATGATAAATGACCGGGGCATAGATTTAAGGCATGATTTAGAAGGGATATGAGGGGTGGGGGAGGAACATCCATAGGGTGATAGGAATTGGAATTCATTGCATGTAAATTTGGCAGAAGCAGAATCCTTCATACATTTAAGAAGAATTTAGATATACACTTGAAATGCAAGGCATACAGGGCTATAGGCCAAGTGCTGGAACATATGATCAGAATAGTGTTTGCATTTGACTGGAGCAGACTCAATGGGCTGGAGGGCCTTTTCTGTGCTGTTGACTTCTATGACAATCCATGTCAATAAGCTCACCCCTATTTTGGAATTAGAAAAAACTGACAGAACTAAATTAAACAAAACAGGTTCGATTCACCCTGTTAATGGATGTTACTGCACAATTCATAGAGTTTTGAGTAAGGACCGCAGATGATTAGAAACATTTCACATCATAGAACTCCCTTTCTCTCTTTGTCTGAATCTCCATGCATTCCCCTACCTGTTCCCACAAGTGCAATACTGCCCTTTGACCATCAACTGTAAAAGTCGTCTTTCCTTATAATTAGGGACGAGTTAGCAAAAACAGGCAAACTTCATGTTCAGTTAGAAATGCCAATGTCTGTGAATGATGATAGATGTGGAGATCTGCAAAAATATCACCCAACATCCAAAACATTGCCATTCATCTTTTCCAGCAATAGAATCTAAGACATATTCTGACATCAGGACATTCATCCAACTTTAAGGCCATACCACAGAATATCAGAAGAAAAAATATTTTATCTTTCATGCAAAGATATCATGATCTTTTAATTTCTCCACAAAATGGCAGCAGACTGTTGAAAGATTTATTAAGAAATAAAGCTCATATTAAACTCACAGGGTTGTGGGACTGTAGTGGCAGAGTGGTAGTGTCCCTGCTGCTGGGCTACGAGCTCCCTGGTTCTCTAGCTCTATAGATGTATAACGATGTCTTTGACGTGATTAATTAGAAAATAATTAAGCTCACGGGGTAAAGCTGTTGTCAATTCTTGAAAAGTCCTTAGCTGAATGTGATTCACAACTCTTGAGAATATTCAAGTGCAGTGGGTTCAAGAAAGTTCCATATCTTATTTACCTTACATTTCCCACTTATAGACAATCTTTTTTTTTCCAGAACTTCATACAGTGCTGAATAGATATTGGGTGTTATCAAGAGATATTTAATTGCAACCAGGATCAATTTATTTGTTTGTGATCCCAGTTAATCTGTCATTAACTTTCAATTTGCCAAAAATCTTTGTAAAATGTGTTATCTTGTTTTTTTAAACAAAGCGTTAAGTGACATTTGAAAGACAGAAAGTAAGGTCAACATTTAATAGTTTAAATCTAATATTTGTCCTCTAATTCACACTAATCTATTCGACAAGGTAATTGGAAGAAATCCAGCTGGCACTTTGTGAAGGGGCTAAATAGCCAATGCTATTTACAAGAAGCATCTGGGGGTTCCGTATAGTATGTCTGAGATCTGATTCCTCATCACTGATGGCTTAGAAACTTTCACCTGGCCAACTGGGCCTATTGATACTAAAATAGTAGCAAGACAATATCCAATTTTATTGTTCTTGTTGATGAACTGTTCCCAAATCACTGGAAATGAAATTTATCTAGCATCTCAGAAACCTGTTTGTCACACACATTATCTGGAGAATCTGTCCAATCAACACGACATTGTAGATAGATAGATGGATAGACAGACAGACAGACAGATAGACTCCAAGAAGGATGTGGAGGTTTTGGACAGGGTACAGAAAAATTTTACCAAGATGTTGCTTCATTGTTAGGAAAGATTGGATAACTTAACTTGTTTTGCCTCCCAGGTGCCAGGGTCCGTGATGTCTCGGATCGTGTTTTCGGGATCCTTAAGGGGGAGGGGGAACAGCCCCAAGTCGTGGTCCACATCGGCACCAACGACATAGGTAGGAAAAGGGATGGGGACGTAAGGCAGAAATTCAAGGAGCTAGGGTGGAAGCTTAGAGCTAGAACAAACAGAGTTGTTATCTCTGGTTTGTTACCCGTGCCACGTGCTAGTGAGGCGAGGAATAGGGAGAGAGAGCAGTTGAACACGTGGCTACAGGGATGGTGCAGGAGGGAGGGATTCAGATACCTGGATAATTGGGGCTCATTCTGGGGTAGGTGGGACCTCTACAAATGGGATGGTCTACACCTGAACCAGAGGGGTACCAATATCCTGGGGAGGAAATTTGCTAATGCTCTTCGGGAGGGTTTAAACTAATTCAACAGGGGGGTGGGAACCTGAATTGTAGCTCCAGTGTACAGGAGGTTGAAAGTAGTGAGGTCATAAATAAGGTTTCAAGGTCGCAGGAGTGTACTGGCAGGCAGGAAGGTGGTTTGAAGTGTGTCTAAATCAATGCCAGGAGCATCCGGAATAAGGTGGGTGAACTTGCAGCATGGGTTGGTACCTGGGACTTCGATGTTGTGGCCATTTCGGAGACATGGATAGAGCAGGGACAGGAATGGTTGTTGCAGGTTCCGGGGTTTAGATGTTTCAGTAAGATCAGGGAAGG
Source organism: Rhincodon typus (assembly GCF_021869965.1). NCBI lineage: Eukaryota > Metazoa > Chordata > Chondrichthyes > Orectolobiformes > Rhincodontidae > Rhincodon > Rhincodon typus. Next base: position 1,781,859 of record NC_063374.1, on the reverse strand, counting down.
TGGTAAAAGAGGGGGAGGTGTGGCATTGTTAGTCAAGGACAGTATTATGGTGGCAGAAAGGACGTTTGATGACAACTCATCTACTGAGGTAGTATGGGCTGAGGTTAGAACCAGGAAAGGAGAGGTCACCCTGTTGGGAGTTTTCTATAGGCCTCCGAAAATTTCCAGAGATGTAGAGGAAAAGATTGCAAAGATGATTCTGGATAGGAGCGAAAGTAACAGGGTAGTTGTTATGGGGGACTTTAACTTTCCAAATATTGACTGGAAACGCTATAGTTCAAGTACTTCAGATGGGTCAGTTTTTGTCCAATGTGTGCAGGAGGGTTTCCTGACACAGTATGTAGATAGGCCAACAAGAGGCGAGGCCACATTGGATTTGGTACTGGGTAATGAACCAGGCCAGGTGTTAAATTTGGAGGTAGGAGAGCACTTTGGTGATAGTGACCACAATTCGGTTACGTTTACTTTAGCGATGGAAAGGGATCGGTATATAAAGCAGGGCAAGAGTTATAGCTGGGGGAAAGGCAATTATGAGGCGATGAGGCAAGATTTAGGATGCATAGGATGGAGAAGGAAACTGCAGGGGCTGGGCACAATTGAAATGTGGAGTTTGTTCAAGGAACAGCTACTGCGTGTCCTTGAGAAGTATGTACCTGTCAGGCATGGAGGAAGTGGTCGAGCGAGGGAACCGTGGTTTACTAAAGAAGTTGAATCTCTTGTCAAGAGGAAGAAGGAAGCTTATGTAGAGATGAGGCGTGAAGGTTCAGTGAGGGCGCTTGAGAGTTACAAGTTAGCCAGGAAGGACCTAAAGAGAGAGCTAAGAAGAGCCAGGAGGGGACATGAGAAGTCTTCAGCAGGTAGGATCAAGGAAAACCCTAAAGCTTTCTATAGGTAGGTCAGGAATAAAAGAATGATTAGAGTAAGATTGGGGCCGGTCAAGGACAGTAGTGGGAAGTTGTGCGTGGAGTCCGAAGAGATAGGAGAGGTGCTAAATGAATATTTTTCATCAGTATTCACACAGGAAAAAGACAATGTCGTCGAGGAGAATACTGAGATACAGTCTATTAGACTAGACGGGATTGAGGTTCATAAGGAGGAGGTGTTAGCAATTCTGGAAGGTGTGAAAATAGATAAGTCCCCTGGGCCGGATGGGATTTATCCTAGGATTCTCTGGGAAGCTAGAGAGGAGATTGCAGAACCTTTGGCTTTGATCTTTATGTCGTCATTGTCTACAGGAATAGTGCCAGAAGACTGGAGACTAGCAAATGTTGTCCCCTTGTTCAAGAAGGGGAGTAGAGACAACCCTGGTAATTATAGACCAGTGAGCCTTACTTCGGTTGTGGGTAAAGTGTTGGAAAGGATTATAAGAGATAGGATTTATAATCATCTGGAAAGGAATAATTTGATTAGGGATAGTCAACACGGTTTTGTGAAGGGTAGGTCGTGCCTCACAAACCTTATTGAGTTCTTCGAGAAGGTGACCAAACAGGTGGATGAGGGTAAAGCGGTTGATGTGGTGTATTTGGATTTCAGTAAAGCGTTTGATAAGGTTCCCCATGGTAGGCTATTGCAGAAAATACGGAGGCATGGGATTGAGGGTGATTTAGCGGTTTGGATCAGAAATTGGCTAGCTGTAAGAAGACAGAGGGTGGTGGTTGATGGGAAATGTTCATCCTGGAGTTCAGTTACTAGTGGTGTACCTCAAGGATCTGTTTTGGGGCCACTGCTGTTTGTCATTTTTATAAATGACCTGGATGAGGGCGTAGAAGGATGGGTTAGTAAATTTGTGGATGACACCAAAGTCGGTGGAGTTGTGGATAGTGCGGAAGGATGTTGCAGGTTACAGAGGGACATAGATAAGCTGCAGAGCTGGGCTGAGAGGTGGCAAATGGAGTTTAATGCGGAAAAGTGTGAGGTGATTCACTTTGGAAGGAGTAACAGGAATACAGAGTACTGGGCTAATGGTAAGATTCTTGGTCGTGTGGATGAGCAGAAAGATCTCGGTGTCCATGTGCATAGATCACTGAAAGTTGCCACCCAGGTTGATAGTGTTGTTAAGAAGGCGTACAGTATGTTAGGTTTTATTGGTAGAGGGATTGAGTTTCGGAGCCATGAGGTCATGTTGCAGCTGTACAAAACTCTGGTGCGACGGCACTTGGAGTATTGCGTACAGTTCTGGTCACCGCATTATAGGAAGGATGTGGAAGCATTGGAAAGGGTGCAGAGGAGATTTACCAAGATGTTGCCTGGTATGGAGGGAAGGTCTTATGAGGAAAGGCTGAGGGTTTTGAGGCTGTTTTCGTTAGAGAGAAGAAGGTTAAGAGGTGACTTGATAGAGACATACAAGATGATCAGAGGATTAGATAGGGTGGACAGTGGGAGCCTTTTTCCTCGGATGGTGATGGCTAGCACGAGGGGACATAGCTTTAAATTGAGGGGTGATAGATATAGGACAGATGTCAGAGGTAGGTTCTTTACTCAGAGAGTAGTAAGGGCGTGGAATGCCCTGCCTGCAAAAATAGTAGACTCGCCCACTTTAAGGGCATTTAAATGCTCATTGGATAAACATATGGATGATAATGGAATAGTTTAGGTTAGATGGGCTTCAGATTGGTTTCACAGGTCGGCGCAACATCGAGGGCCGAAGGGCCTGTACTGTGCTGTAATGTTCTATGTTCTATGTTTTCACTTGAACATCAGAAGCTGAGGGTTAACCTGATAGAAGTTTGCAAAACTGTGAGAGACAGGGATAGAATGGGTCGTCAGAGTCTTTCATTTTTTGTTACCCAGGGAAGAAATGTCAGTTACAAGGAGACACAGGTTTAGGTTAAAGGGAGGAAAAGAAAAGGAGATGTGAGAAGCAATTTTGTTTACACAGGGTGTGGTAAGTGCCTGGGATGCGTTGTCAGATGAAGTGGTAGAATGGTTTAAGAGGCATTTGATTGACACATGGATAGAGAGGTAAGACAGGGATACAGACCACGTAGAAGCAAAAAGATTTTTCGGTTGGAAAGTCTCATGTCATATGTCGGAGGAGACTTGGTGAGCCAAAGGTCCTGTATCTGTGCTGTACCTTACTTTGTTTTTTGTTCTATAAATAGTACATAGTCACTTCATCTACCTAAATTGTGCGACTGGCACAGTTACAACTTTCTGAAGAGTTATGGAAAAAGGAGCAATAACTGAGTTGTATATTGCAGTTCAAGAAAAAAAGTATCCTGCAGTTTTTACACATTCAAATGTCCTTAGCTCCTTTAATCACATTTACTGGAAGCTATTTATTGCATCTATCCATGAAATGAATGGATTGTTCATCTGTTGCTCATGGACAGCACTCACTTTGAAAATGCAGTGGTGAAATATGTTTAGAGAGGACATGGTACACCAGTAAGAAAAGGTTCAGTTAGTATATTTCTCTAATATGGTGGTTCCAATCTCAGCTTTAAAAAGAAAATATGTCAAACGCATTCTGGTATGATGTGAAATGATTTTTTTGTTTCAGAAGTGTGAATGGTTATTCTGAGACTTGCTTAGGCTTGGAGATAAAGCTTTTGCTGATCTATATTCTCAAATACAATGCTTTGGGAATACACGTTAATTAGTTTATAACATAAACATCGGCTCTGAAGTTATAGTTTGAACATTTTCCAGCCACTCAAAGCACTCAGAGTAGAAAAGCTAGCATTTGTGTCTAAGTGGTTATTTCTATTTCATTGAATAGTAAAGTACAAAAGGAGCCTTTGGCCCATCAAATCTGTACTGTCAAAGCTACTAAAGCTACACTAATCCTACATTCCTGCACTAGGCCCATAACCCTGAATGTTGTGACATTTCAAGGGCTCACCAAGTAATTTTTAAAGGTTGTGAGGCTTTCTGCCTCAACTATCCTCTCAGCAGTGCACTCCAGACACCCACCTCCTTCAGGTGAAAAAGATTTTCCTTCAATCCCCTCTGATCCTTCTGCCATTCGGCATGAAATTATGCTCACTTGTTAATGACCCTTCAAATAAAGAGGACAGTTGTTTTCTCTTCACCCTGTCCATGCTGCCGTAATCCCCTAAACCTCTATCAGGTCCCCATCAACCTACTCCGGTCCAAAGAAAATGACCAAGCTTATCCAGCCTATCTTCAGTCTGAAGTATTCCATCCCCAGGCAACGTCATAGTGAATCTCCTCTGCACCCTCTCCAGTACACTCCATCCTTCAGGTAATGCAGAGATTAGTACTGCACACAGTACTCCTGCTGTAGCCTAATCAAAGTCCTGTACAGTTCCAACATAGCCCCCCCCGGCTCTTACAAACTATGCCTCGATTGATAAAGGCAAGATATCTCTGCATTCTTAACTACACTATTAACCTGCCATGCTGTCTTCAGCAATTTGTGGGCAAGCACCTCAATGATCCCTTTGTTCCTCTGAGCTTCTTTTGTCCTGCCATTCAATGAGTACTTCTTATATTGTTACTTCTTCCAAAATCCAATCTGCCACTGTCTGCCTACCTAATCAATTTGTTTCTATCATCCTGTAACCTCTTCATTAAGACCACCCAGCCAATTTTAGTGTCACCAGTAGACTTTCTTATCCATTCCATCCCTACCACCTGCCATTTCCCCCACCACATTCTCATTTACATTATTTATATATATATATCATGGACAATAAGGAACAGAGCACTAATCACTGTGATACATCACTGCACAATGGCATCCAGTCAAGTGAGCAGATGTCTACCACTACCCTGTGTCTCCTTTCACAAAGCTATTTTTGAATTCAACTTGCCAAGTTACCATCTGTTTTTACCTTCTTTATCAGTCTCACATATGGGACTTTGTGAAAACACTTTGCTGATATCCATATGGAATAGAATCCCTACAGTGTGGGAACAGGCCCTTTGGCCCAACAAGTCCACACTGACCCTTGGAGCATCCCACCCAGACCCATCCCCCTATAACCCACCTAAGCTGCAATCCCTGAACACTAAAGGCAATTTAGTATGGCCAATCTACCTAACCTGCACATCTTTGAACTGTGGGAGGAAACCGGAGAATCTGGAGGAAACCCACGCAAACACGGGGACAATGTGCAAACTCCACACAGACAGTTGCCCGAGGGTGGAATTGAACCAGGGTCCCTGGCGCTGTGAGGCAGCAGTGCTAATCACTGAGCCATCGTGCTGCCCCAAAAAGTACATCACCTGGAATACCTTCACCTGCACATCTGATTGCCTTCTAGAGAAATTCAAACAGAATAGTTAGGTATGACCTCCTCCTGACAGAGTCATTCTGATTCCCTGATCAAACCATGTCTCTCTAAATTGAGATAATTCTCTTTTTCAAAACTTTCTCTAGGAGTTTCCCTGCTACTGATGTGAGACTCACTGGTCCATAGTTCCCATGTCTTTCTCTAGCATCCTTCTTGTAAAGTAGAAGCACGTTAGCTGTCCTCCAGTCCTCTGGCACCTCTCCTGTGGCCAGAGAGAGATTAAAAATTTGAGGCAGTGCCACTGTGATTTCCTCACACATTGCCCACAGCAACCTGAGATACAACTCATCCGGACATGGGGATCTGTCCAATTTTAAACATGCCAAAACCTCCAACACCTCCAGTAGCTCCTCTCCAAAAAAAAGTTATGTAAAGGCTTTTGAACATGTTTTGGGATTATCATCCTGCTTTAAGCATGATCAGGGTTAACCAAACAGAAACAGAAGGTATGTGGAATGAAGCTGCAAGAAGAAGCCACAAGAAAAGACAAGGTCATTTCCCTGCGGTGGGGGAGTCCAAAAGTTGAAGGCATAGATTTAAGGTGTGAGGGGAAAGATTTAAAAGGGTCCTAAGGAGGTGGTGAGTATATGGAATGAGCTGCCAGAGGAAGTTGTGGAAGCTGGTACAATTACAACATTTAAAAGGCATGTGGGTGGGTATATTAATAGGAAGTGTTTAGAAGGATACGGGCCAAATACTGGCAAATGGGACTAGATTTATTTAGGATATCTAATTGGCATGAACGAGTTGGACCGAAGGGTCTGATTCTGAGCTGCAAATCTCTATGATTCTATGATTCTAAGTAACGGAGAGAGTCATAAAACAAAAGTCACATCTGGTCTTCAAGGAGCAGAGAGGGTAAATGATTGATTCACAGGGTCTGCCAACTACCTTCAAAAATAGAGATTCGAAACTAACAACACACTTGTTTGAAAATATCACCCAATTACATCTGTGTGATTTTGCAGAGGGCTTGTGGCGAATTTAGAACTCCATAACAGATGCTACCACCAGACTGTGTGTCATGCATTTTTATTTTGCTGAGAAGTTCCTTTCAGAATGGAGAACAGGAGTTGCATTATCTGAGAATCAAACAGTGGGCATCAGCTTCAGATTATCCTCCCTGAGAACACATACAACTCTAATTGAGCCAAGAAGTATAACAAAGATTGTTTGTGGACTCAACATTGCAGTGTAATTGTAAATGACCAAACATGAAGTTATTTCAATGTAAAACCAATGTGAATGTGTAAAATGGAATTGGGGACTATCAGTAAGGAAAAATATATAATTTTCTTTTTTTCTCAAGACAGCAATTAGAAAAGATGATAATTTAATAAGCTTGTGTCAAAGAGAGAGGGAGTTATGTTAATTCCATGAAAAGAAATGTGCTTTTGGGTTCAAATAGTTACAGATGTTGGAAAACAAGACCATGAAACAATATGAGATAGGTGTAATTATTGAAGTAATTTGTGGAAATAATGCACGGAAATACACAGGTATCATACATATATACAATAAGACACACACAGATACATGTAACCACAAACAAATATGCACAGGCACATGGCCGTATGCACACACAGGCATGCACATCCATACAGAGACAAACTGACATGTACACATGCGCAGATATATGTGCACACAGACATATGTACACCCAGATATATGTATATGTACAATCACATACATACACAAACAGAAGCACAAACAAAATAATTTACTATCTAACATACCTACAGGCATGTGTACACAGGCTCAAACACAGAGAAGGACATGTGCACACACTCATACATAGACACTGTGAATATATATGAACACTACCTAACAAAATATTGGATTAGGTGAAAGCCAAATACAAAATCTTACATTAAATAAAATCTTCACATAATTATGAAAGCAAATAAAATGGTGTTCAGCTACTGCATTTTGAATAGATTAATGTTTTTGGTGATGGGGAGAACAATTTATTTTAGTTCAATGTGATGAAAGTTAGGATGAACAAATTCTGGACAGAAACATAAGCACACACATGCATGTGCGCGCACCCACACATACACACACACATTCAGACATCTAGAAAATGTTTGGTGTGTGCCGTTCCAGTTGTACTTCTTCATGAAGTGAATGCACTTCAGCAGTAGATGGAAGTCAATTCGATAGCAAAACTGTTTAATTCCCGATCTATCACAGGTAGTTTCCATCTCAAAATTAGATAAAAAGTCCTGTAATACAACCAATCTTAAACATCTTAAATCACATGGAATTGACAGAAACTTAGCAAGATGGATGAGAAACTGGCTTAGGAATAAGACACAAAGAATAGCGGTAAAAGGCTGTTTGAGTGACTGGAGGCCGGTGTCCGGCGGTGTACCAGAATTATCAGTGCTGGGACGCTTATTGTTTGTTAAATACAAAGATTATACAGATGAAAATGTCAGGGAAACGTCAAGCAAATTTGCAGACAACACCAAGGTTGGTAACGTTGTTAGTAGCAAAGAAGATGGTTGTAGGTTACAGGAAGATGCAGATGGGTTGGTCAGTTGGGCAGATCAATGACAGATGGTATTTAACCCTGAAAAGTGCAAGGTGATGCACTTTGGAAGAACAAATAAGATTAGGGTGTATTTAATGAATGGCAGGATACTGGGTAGCTGAGAGGAACAGATGGATCTTGGGACAGTTATTCACAGATCTCTGAAGTCAGTAGAGCACATGAATAGGATAGTTAAGATGGCATATGGGGCATTTGTTTTCATCAGTTACGGCATAAAGAGTGAGGAGGTAATGTTGGAGTTGTACAGAGCATTGTCAGGCCACAGCTGGAGTACTATGTGCAGTTTTGGTCATCTCACTACAGGAAGGATGTGGTAGCAGTAGAGGCCGTATGGAAGAGGTTCACCAGGATGTTGCCTGGGATGGAGAATTTGAGCTTTAAGGAGAGACTAGATAGATTTGGATTGTTTTTTCCAAAGCAGAGAATGATTGAGGTGTATAAGATTATGAGGGGTATGGACAGAGTGTATCGAGAGCAGCTATTCCTTTTGGTTGGGAGGTCAATCATGAGGGGCGCAGGTAAGAGGCAGCAGATTCACAAGGCATTTGCAAAAAACTTTTTCAATCAGCGGTTGGTGGGAATCTTGAATGCATTGCCTGGGAAGGTAGTGGAGGCCAGAAACCTTACAATCTTTAAAAAAAATTGGATGAGTACTTCAAATATCATAACATTCAAGGATATGAGACAAGTGCAGGGAATTGGAATTTGTGCACTTTTACTGATAGTTATGTTGGTGCACACTCAATAGGCCAAGGCTATATGAATCTGTTTAAAACAAAACTTTGAATTATTGGTACAAGGCCACAGAATTGTTCATGAGCAAACTTTAACACAAGATAGATTGCCACACTGTGCAGTGTAAATAATAGGGCAGTAGTACTCATCTTTCATTGAGTCAATCAAATCACTGTTGATCTGAAGGTGAATTTTACAAGATTCGCTCCAGCCTGAGGGAGTTGGCTAGATCAGTTGATTGGGTAGGAGGTTTGCGATTTTGATTGATGCCAACAGTCTGTGTTCATTCATCATTCCAGCTGAAAACAGCATGAAGTTGTGCCTTCTCAACTTCGCTTGAGACATCATGATGCTCAGGTTAGACTCATCACTAGTCGTCCCGTTCCAATGAGACAGCAATTCATTGCAACTTTCTTTCTAATACAACATGCCTTAACAACATTAGTTATAGATGCTGCCAGTCCTACTCAGTGTCTCCAGAATTTGTTTGCACTTCAAACCGGACAGAATCTCTGTGAGGCGAAGCAGATCACTCTGACAGTGACGCTGTTGAGCTGGTCGATGCACACTGAAATCAATGGTGTTGAATAAGATCTTGCCAAGTCAGAACATAAGCTTTTGCAGTTTTAATGTACCTATGCTGACTTGAACCTATCGGCACTGAACATAACTGTCCTGAATTGAATTCGTTGATACTGTAGATATAAATTTGCTGTACTCATTCTGACCAACACAACCTATTTATATTACCTAGACAATTTCATAAACTTTTTATTATACCTCCTTGAAGGGGATCAGCCCACAGTAGAATTAACATCCTGTACAGAAGCTTTTCTCCTTACTGTGTTCAAGCTTAGCAGTGTCTGTATTTGTCAGTACAGAATTTAAAGTTACTGAATCAAATTAGGCTACACTGAATCAAACCTTCTGCTGGTAACCTTGCCCTGAAGATTTGCTGTGTTAGATATTCATTTTCCATATGAAGATTGCACATTGCATTTTTTATTGCCTTATAAGACTTTCCTTTACTCATTCAAATCATGTGGACATTGCTGGTTGGGTCAACATTTACTGTACCTCCCGAGTTGCCATTGAGAAGTTGGGGGTGAGCTGCCTTCTTGAGCCGCTGCAGTCCATTGCCTGTAAGAAGGAATGGTGATACGGACGTAAAGTCATCGAGTCATACAGCACGGAAACAGAACCTTCGGCCCAACTAGTCCATGCTGACCATGTTACCAAACTAAACTAGTCCCACTTGCTTGTATTTGGCCCATTTCCATCCAAACCTTTCCTATTAATATACTTATTGAAATGTCTTTTTAAATATTGTAACTGTATCTGCATCCACTACTTTCTCTGGCAGTTCATTCCACACACAAACCACTCTCTACGTAAAAAAGTTGCCCCTCATGACCTTTCTAAAACTTTCTCCTCTCACCTTAGAAATATACTTCCCAGTTTTAAACTGCCCTACCCTAAGCAAGATAGCAGCAGTGTAGGGCCCCTGTCCAGAGCTTGTCCACTCCGACTGCTTTTCTTTCTTCTTCTTTCATTTTTTTCTTACCATTTACTTGCTTTCTTTTAGTTCTTTAGGTTTTCTCCTTTCTGTAATTGCCTTGTGGAGCCATACGTGGCTGATGTGGCCAAGCAGAACTCTGGCAGTTGGTGGCATCGTGACTTCATCAATGTGTGGAGGTGGTACCACAGCAGGATTCTCCAGCAAGACGGCTAACACAGCAATGAATCTTGGCAGTGGCTGGGGCCCAGTGCGAGCCCAGATGGGGACAGTGGTGAGGCCGTGGTTGGCAACGAAGGATGGCAGCATTGGCGGTCAGGAGTGAAGCAGTGGCAGCGAAAAATGACAGCAGTGGGAGCCTGTCGCAAAGGACAGCGGCAGTGGCAAAGTGGTAGTCGGGGCTGAAGCCTTGTGAGTAGCGGTGAAGCCTGGCATGAACAATGAAGGTCAACAGTGGCAACTGATGGTAAAGGCGGCTGGTAATCACAGGCTGATCTTAGCCCAGCAAGGGAAAGCATGCCCAGTGCACAGGAAAGCAAGCCCTCTTTGGGAAAACCCAGCTTGGGGTGTCTGCAGGCCCATGGCTTAAAAAAGGACTGTAATGCTTGACTTCCTAAATTTTATTTTCCTACTTTTGTACTGAGAAGACAGTAGTGCTGAACCTTTTAATTTATTTCTTTATTTTTCTACTTCTGTAACTAAGCTTTTGTACCTAGGTACATTGGACGTAAAATGGTGTTGTGTTTGGTGATATTGTGCAGTTTTCACTGTACTCTTGAACCCCGTACTTGAGTAGACGTGACAATAAAATCTAAATCTAAATCAAAATTGAAATCTAAATCTAGGGAAAAGACTCTTGTTGTTCATCTCATCAATGCCCCTCATGATTTTATAAGCCTCTATAAGGTCACCCATCAACCTCCTGCGCTCCAGTGAAAAATGTCCAAGCCTATTTTTATAACTCAGCAAAATTCTGGTATATCTTTTCTGAATTCTCTGCAATTGGACAGTGAGTGTTTTGGAGGGGAACTACAGGTTGTGTTACCATGCCTTTGCTGCCTTTGTCTTTCTAGATTGTAGGCGTTGTTTGGAGGGTGTTGTCTAAAGAGCCTTGAAGGACTTCTGCAGTGCGCCTTGAAGACAGTATACACAGCTGCTACTGAGCACAGTTAATGAAGAACTGAATGATTGTGAATATTGTGCCAATCAAGTGGGTTGCTTTGTTGTGAATGATGTCAGGCTTCTTGAGTGTTATTGGAGCTGCTCTCATCCAGGCAAGTGGGGAGTATTCTATCATACTCATGATTTGTGCCTTGTAGATGTTGGATAGGCACTGGGGAGTCACGAGGTGAATTACTCACTGAAAGATTCCTAGCCTCCAACTTACTGTTGTGGTCGCAATACTTAAATGACTAATTCAGTTCAGTTTCTGGTCAAAGTAACACCCAGGGCTTTGACAGTGGGGGATATTCAGTGATGGTAATACTGTTGAATGTCAAGGGGCGACTGCTTGGCTCTCTTGTTGGAAATGGTCATTGCCTGACACTTGTGTGGCATGAATATTACTTGTCTTTTGCCAGTGCAAGCTTGGATAATGCCCTGGTCTTCCAGCATTTGGGTACGGAATGATTTATTCCTACTGAAATCATACTGCTGTGTCTGAGTTTTTGACTTTCCAGTCCTTTCAGTGCCCTTCAAAATCTATCATTCAATTGAAAGGTGAACACGAGAGTGGCAGCAACTGCATCAATCTGTTTGTTTCGATATGTGCAATTAATGTAAGAACTCAAATCATGTAATTCTCTCCCTGGAGCCTGTCATCAGATATAAATGTGAGAACTTTTCAAATGAATAGATTATCTAAAGGTCTGGTGTTTACCATTTACTATCACAGTATTGCAAGAATTGGAGCTCCAGGTAAAATATTATAATTAGTCAATGGATACCAGAATGCTTGCCTGACTATAATGCTTCCACATTTCCAAATGCTCAGTGAAGCCATTTTATGATCTGTTACATTGCAATGATAATTTAATGGGACGAGTTTTTTTTCCCATTTGATAGGTGTTTCCCCATTTTAAAGTAATATTTGTCAAATTTAAAGTACTCTGCTAGCTTTATAACATATTACATGAATTATCACACTTTTATTTTGTTCCTTGCGTAAGAATGTAAACATTGAAATTAGGAGCAGGAGTCACTCTTGCTCCATTGAGCCTGATTCACCATTGAATATAAACTTAGTTGATCCTCTATCACAATGCCATATTCCCACCTTCTCAACATACTTCCTGATGGCTTTAAAATTTAACAATTTATATATCTCTTTCATGAAAATATTCAAATTTCTCAGCTTCCACAATTTTCTACTATATAGAATTTAATATAGAACCATAGAATCCCTACAGTGTGGAAACAGGCACTTCGGCCCAACAAGTCCACACCGAACCTCAGAGCATCCCACCCAGACACATCCCGCGTAACCCACCTAATCTACACATCTCTGAACACTAATGGCAATTTTGCACGGCCAATCCACTTAACTTGCACAACTTTGGACTGTGGGCGGAAACCGGAGCACCCGGAGGAAACCCACGCAGACATGGGGAGAATGTGCAAACTCCACACAGACAGTCGTCCAAGGTTGGAATCGCACTCGGGTCCCTGGCGCTGTGAGGCAGCAGTGCCAACCACTGTTCACTATGCTTTGAATAAAGATGTTTCTTCTCATTTCAGTTCTAAATCGTCACATCATTTCCAGAGACTGTGTTCGCAGGTTCTAAAATCCTTAACCATGGAAAACTTCCTCCCTGCATCTATTCTGTCCAGCCCTTAGAATTTGATACATTTTAATCAGATCTCTTCTGACTCTTCCTAACTCCAGTGAATAAAGGCCCAGTTGAACAAATCTCTCTTCATTGGATAGCCTGCCATCAGGGCACTTGATATCAGCCTCCAGAATCTCCATTGCACTCATTCATTCCAAGCACATTCTTTCTTAAATAGGGAGAATAAAACTGGACACAATTCTCCAGGCGTGGTCTTTTTCAAGTCCTGTATACCTCGAGAAGACATCCCTATTTCTGAACTCAAATCCTGTTGCAATAAAAGTCAACATACCATTTGCCTTCCTAATTGCTTGCTACATCTGTCTTGTATACTTTCATTGACTGATATACAAGGACAACCAAATCCTTTTGTATATCACTCTTCTCAATACGTCACAACTTAAATAATACTCTTCCTTTCTGTTTCTCACACCTAAGTGTATAAATTCACATTTAGTCACGCTGCCCTGCATCTGCTATGTGTTTTGTCACTCACTCAAATTGTCTAAATCACCTTGAAACTCCAATCACCCAGCTCAAAATTCATAACTTTGCCCAGTTTTGTACCATCAGCAAACTTGGAAAGTGCTGCATTTAGATTTCTTGCCCAGGTCATTTACATATTTCTTGAATTGAATTTATCCTTTGCAGCAACCCATTAGCCATTCCTGCCATTCAGGAAAAGACCCATTTATTCCCATTTGTCTGTTATCGCTTCTCAATTCATATTACACCCTATAGCACATGCTTTCATTTTATGAAGTAAACTCTTATGAAGGACCTTATCGAAGACTTTCTGAAAATTTAAATGCACCACATCTGCTAGCTGTCTCTTATCAATTCAACTAGTTACATCTTCAAAAAATACCCCAGTTAAGCACAATTTCCTTTCCAAACCACGCTCATTTTGTCCAATACCGTTAATGTTTTACAAATGTTATGTAATCATATCTTTTGTAATAAAGTCTAGCATGTCCCCACCACTGATATTAGTTTAACTGGCCTGTAATATTTTCTTTTTTCTATGCTTCACTTTTTAAATAGCGGAATTAAATAGTGAATTTTGGAAGATGACCACCCATTCATCCAATATTTGCATTGCTACTTCCTTTAGTACTCATTGATGTAGATTTTCAGGCCCTGGTGAAACCTTTAAACCCATTAATTTCTTGGGCTTCATTTTCTTCCTAATACTGATTTCCTGCAATTCCACTCTCACACTAGGACCTTGATTCCTTAGCATTTCTGGAAGGTTATTTGTGCCTTCTTGTGAAGACAGAAACAAAGTGTGTGTTCAACTCTTCTGCCATTTCTTTATTCCTCACTTTAATTTCGGTGGGTGCTGACAATAAGGGATGACATTTGTCTTTGCTTTTTCTCTTCACATATTTACGGAAGTTTTGCCAGTCAGTTTCTATTTTTCCTGCAATTTTACTCTCATGCTCCATTTTCCTACTCTTGATCAAACATTTTGACCTCTTTTGCTCATTTCTAAATTTTTCCCAATCCTCATGCTTGCTGCCTTTTCTGACAATCTTATATGTCTCAAAAACCATGACGCCAGGAACCAGGAGTCAGCTGTACACTTAACCCACTGTTGGGCAGGCTCTGCCTCTCTCTGTCCTGGACCTGAACTAATCTTTCACCTTCAAGTAGACATAATCAGCACAGTATTTCTCCATTTCTCAGCTGCAGGGCAGACACACAGATAGCAATCAATCAGCTGTTGGTCTCAAATTATAAGTGATAAAAGAACTTACATCCCTTATGGCAGCTTATATAGTTGTGAAATTCAGGCCACTAAGTTATATTGCTGACCTAAAGAATTTTAAGTTTGCATTCCCGTCATTTGCACTGAATCCTTGAATGAAGGCGTGGAATTCACTGGTCTTCTCAAAACTGATCATCAAATGGGCAGCACACTGTGATAGAACACACACCTGCCCTAATTTACATAATGTGAGGGAGACCTCCTTAAATACCCACTGCTCCCCTTGAGCTTACAAACTTTATGTTAATTAAAGGCACTTCATACATGCTTAGTTTTAAGTTGATGAATTTATTCTGAATTTTGCCTTGTTTCACACAGAGATGCTACCAAACAAAACAGTTGAGGCTATCCTCAGTGTGAAGGTAGGACATGGTATCCAGCAACTCTTTGCTCATCATTGTTATTATACACTCAAGCACATATGTGAAGATAAAGTGGTGAAGATGACTGTAAGTCAGTCTTCTCCACATTGTGGCTCTGTTCAAGAAGTAACTTGCACAACAGACAAGGGGGAATCAGTGGATGCATTGCAGATTTCCAGCAGGCATTTGAAAAGTTGCTGCATCAAAGGTAATTGCAGAAAATAAAAGCTTATGTGTAGAGGGCAAGTAACATTCACAAACACAAATACCAGGCAGTAACTATGTACAATAAGAGACAATCTAAACATCATATCATTGAATCATGACTCTCAAAATCATGGGGCTTACTTTTGACCAGAAAATTGATAGGCCAAAGGACCTTTTCTGTCCTGTAGACGTCTGTGTGACTTTAAAACCACACGTCACATCTGCCTTTTCATGAACCTGCTCATTAAATGTTTCTGTCTCCAACATTCAGTTAATTTCCTAGGCAGGTCAATAATCTTCATTAACATTCTTTAAGCTTCAACTGAGAATGGTTGAGAAACAGGAAGCAGATTAGAAATAAACAGGTCATTTTATTCAGGCTGGCAGGATGCCATGTGTGTTGTGTCATATGTGTTGGTGCCAGGGCTCAACTCTTTGCAAATTATATAAATTATTTGTATGAACAGACATAAAAACGTGAGAATAGGAGTTCTTCAGCCAGTTGAGCCTGTATTGTCATTAGATGAAATGTCTGATCTGGGGTCTAACTTGGAAGGTGTAGAAGCTAAATAATCACAGAAGGATAGGTAGGAAAATGAAGAGCCTGCAAAGGAATGCAGATAGGTTAAGTGAGTTATCAAAGGAGTACAAAAAGTGTGAAATTGTCAATTTTGCTAGGAACAACAAAAAAAAGCATATATCTTGAATATGAGTGGTTGCAGAACTTTGAGATGCAGAGAGATCTGGGAGTCTATGAGTCAAACTCAGAAGATTTATTTGCAGGTATAGTGAGTAATCAGGGCAGTTAATAGAATGTTATGTTTTATTGTGAAGAGAGTTGAATGCAAGAGTTATACAGGTGAGGTTGAATTACTGTACTTTGTACAGTACTGGTTGTCATACATAAGGATGGATATTAATATGCTGGAAGCTATTCAAAGAACATTTGCTAAACTAATGCCTGGAATGAGCTTATTTCTTTATGAAGAAAGGCTCACGAGGCTAGGCCTGTATCCTCTGGAGTTTGGAAAGTCAGAAGTGACATAATTGAAACATGTAAGATCCTGAGGGGACCTGACCAAGTGGATTTTGAATGGATGTTTTCTCTTATTTCAGAACATAGAACTAAGGTTTATAGTTTATAAATAAAGCATTGCCTATTTTCGACAGAGAAGAGGAAGCATTTTTTTGAATCAGAGGGCTGTGAGACATTGGAATTCCCTTTCTGAAAAGCCAGCAGGTGTAGAATTTTCAAATGTTGAATCAAAGATAAATAGATTCTTGATTGCCAAGGAGATGAAAGATTCCTGGAGATTCAGGAATGTAAAGTTGAGGTTGAAATCAGATCAGCCATGACCTTACTGATTGGCAGAGAAGGCTCAAAAGGCCAAGCGGCCTTCTCCAATTCCTTATTCATAAGTTCTTACGTCAACTTCTATTGCAGGTACAATTCGGTAGGCATACTTCAGATCGCGACCAATTCCATTACTGTTGGTGGCATCAAGTCAGACTTGATGACTGACATTGCAATTTTCCACTCGAAGTATGTTCTATGTCAGTGCTACCCTCTACATGTTTTGCAACTGATGAATCAACTGGCCTAGTGGTATATATCATTGGACTGTTAATCCAGAGACCCAGATAACATTCTAGGGATGCAGGTTCAAATCATGCCATGGCAGATGGTGGAATTTGAATTCAATGAATATCTGGAATTAAGAATCTAATGATGACTATGAATCCATTGTTGATTGTTGGAAAAATCCATCTGGTTCACTAATGTCCTTTAGGGAAGGAAACTGCCATCCTTGCCTGGGCTGGCCTGCATGTTACGCCAGACCCACAGCAATGCAGTTGACTCTTAATTGCCCTCTGGGGCAGTTGTCATTTTGGGGTATTATTGTTGTTTGAAGAGACATATACATCAATTTTTTTCTTTATTCGTTCACGGGATGAGGGCATAGCTGGCGAGGCAGCATTTATCGCCCATCCCTAATGGGGATAGGCAATAAATGCTGCCTCACCAGCGGTGCCCTGATCCCATGAATGAATAAAGAAAAAAAATTGATGTGTATGTCTCCTCAAACAACAACAATTAATAAGCGTGAAAATGACTGCCTTAATGAGTTTGTCTGGTGAACTGTAACAAACATCAGTGTTGATGGAATAGAATTGCCTCATTAAAGTTGACATTGGATATAAATATGGGATCATCTGAGAACTTCATGGAGCACAAGAGACGTCCTCGCTCCAACATTTCTTGCTGAAATGCATGCTCCATTAACTGGCCCCATATTTGCCATTTACTATCCAGTCTTTGCGGCCATCGCTGTTCCAGGTATGCAATTGTAGTGAGTTATTCAGTTTTCTTCATACTATCATTGTTCTAGATAAAGTATCGCAGGAAGGTATCAAATGTGCACATTCTTTGGAGGTTATATCTTTGCTGGTAAAATATGTAAACGCAATATTTTCAACTGTCGAAGTCACTGCTTCAGATGTTGAGCACCTACCAAAGTTATCGCAGGGAAGTATGCATTGCACAAACCTTTGCTTAAGGTATCGCTGCTCTTTGTAAGGTGTTGTGGTAGATTATTTTATGAAATAATCTCGTCACCCTCGAGGTACAGGTCGACAACTGGTTTTTGAGTCAACGTTGGGAAAGTGTACACCCAAAAAAATCCGAGGTAGCACTCTAACAGAATGTGGATTCATCAGATATTTATAAATCAGATACCAGTACATATAGTAGACAATACATCACTAGGATTCCAAAATCTTTAGACACAAGCATCCTGCTTTTCACACAGTCTGAAAGTGGCAAGGCAGCTGTTTCCGTTCTCACTATTACCTACTGTCCCAGGTGCCACTCTATCTCCTCTCTGAAGCCTGTACTTTCTTACCATCCTTGAATAAATTCCATTGTTTTGCCTTTCTCGATGTGGTATGGATCATCCTCAATTTCCAATTCCAAATAAGGCTTCAGCATTAATGCTTATTGCAGCCTTGTTGCATTTTCACAGAAACCCTGGCTGCTGCATCAGCATTTGAGCACGTTTATGCAATTTAACCAACTTCCGTTTTAACCTGATGAACCAATGGACAGTGAAACATTTAGGACCACAGGTACCAGTTTATGCTGTACATTATCATAATTTTCTATTATCATTGATTAATATCAGGTCATTTGCTGGTCCAAGACTTCTGCTCGGACATGATTGTTCGGTTGGCACTGGGGTTGAAACTTTAACTGTCATGAAGGGAATTCTCTGCTCTTGTGGAAGGAGGTGAATTTGTCGTCACAATTTTCTTCCTTAGGGTGGATTTCCCATATCCACCTTTCATTGCTGTTCCCCTATTGATGAAGAGGTTTGGGGCAATCTTGCAGGCTGCAAATGTCCCATCCAATATTCAAATGAACGGAAACTGAAAGAACTGTGGATGCTGTTAACTAGGACCAAAAAACAGAAGTTGCTGGAAAAGCTCAGCAGGACTGGCAGCACGTGTGAAGAAAAATCAGAGTTAACGTTTCAGGTCCAGTGACCCTTCCTCAGATCAGGTCCACCTGGCTGACCTCATTACAGTCACTATATCCCTTCCCCTCTAAATCTGGGAAAGTAGGCCAGTTGGTTTCTTGTAGCCTCTTGTAGCACATTTTCACACTGGGTCCAGTTCCTCTTACTGTGCCTCAAATCCGGGCAGTATGTACCAGATCACAGACCACCTCTTGCACCCGGAGTGTCTCAGAAGAAAATTTATCCTCTTCTTCTGGTGTCAAGACTGGACCATCTACTGTATTGACCTCACACTCTGAAGTTTCTTTGACACTAGATGGAGGGGGTGAGCCCATGGGTTCTGACAGCCTTTCCAACTGTTCTGAGAGGCTGGGTATTTTGTACTTCTGCCCTGTTCATGGGTTTGCAGCTTGTTGTGCATGTCTGATCAGGACTGCCTCGCAAAACGGAATTTTGTATGTCACGGACCTGACCTCATATTAACTATGCCTCTTACACATGCAGGCCATTTCCATGGTTTTCGCATCAAAGGTCATCCCTGAAGTAAACTGTCACTCGTACTGAGAGCAGTCTTGTGCCTGGCATTGGCATTACTGATGCTGTTTCACCCTCCCCCTTCAAGTCTGGGAAGATCAGATTTAACCTGGTGAAGTCTTCTCCCCATTATCAGCTCTCCTGGGGCTATCCCTGCAGTTGCGTGAGTGGCGATCTGATAAGCAAATAGTAACAAGGACAGTTTGGTATCAAATGAAGCTGTATGCTGTTTCTTAAGCCTGCCTTCAAAGTTTGGGCTGCTGTTTCCACCAGACCACTGGACCTTAGATGGAATGGAGCTGTCCTTATATGTGGAATGTCATTCGACTTTAGGAAATATTCAAATTCCCTGCTGGTAAACAATGGCCCATTATCTGTGACCAAAACTTCCAGGGATCCATGTATTGCAAAAGATGCATGCAGCTTCTCTGGTGTTGACACTTGTTTGATGAAAGAATTCCATGCACGTCTAACCACTATGTGTGGGCATCCACAATGACCAAGAACTTTGATTTCATGAAAGGGCCAGCCCAGTCGATGTGTAACCGAGTCCAATATTTATCCAGCCATTCCCATGAATGTGGGGGAGATGCTAGGACTAAGTTTGTACTTGTTGGCACTCTGGGCATCGCCCCACCAACTCATTGTCCACACAGCAATGTCTGCATCCAATCCTGGCCACCAGACATAACTTCTCACCAACATCTTCATTTTGGACATCCCTGGATGACCCTGGTGCAGTACAGCCAGTATCTGGTGGCGAACTTTGCTCAGAACAATCACTCTTGCTCCCCATAATAAACTACTATCCGCTACAGTGATCAGCTCTTGCCTGGTCTAGAAAGGTTTCAGTTCTGGTTGTGATTGTCCTTTTATTTTCCCCATCACCACTGGCTGTTTTAGTATTGCCAGGACCGGATCTTTTTGCGTCCACAGTCTGATATTGTCAGTGGTTTCTGGAAGAGTGTCCAGAAAGTTTATAGTCAGAATCTTTCCAGTGACAGCACCACTGGTGGTGTAACTGCCAGTGGGAAGTGGTTCAAGGCATCTGCATTTGCTACTCAGCCTCCCGGACACTGTTCCAACTTGCACTTAGAATAGGAACCCACTGCTGAATTCGACTTGAAGCTATGGGCAGCACAACCTTGTCCACTTTGAGGAGCCCTAGCAGAGGTTTGTGGTCTATTACTATTATAAATTTACATCAGAAAAGGTATTGATATCACACCAAAATGACCTCATTACAATCACTGTAATTTCATTCAGTTAAATTTCTGAATCTTGACAGTAGCCTAGAGAATAATCAATATTGTTCTGTTGTTTAAGAAGGGCAACAGGGATAATCTGGGAAATTACAGGCCAGTGAGCCTTATTTCAGTGTTAGGGAAATTATTTGAAGAGATTCTTAGGGACAGGATTTCTCCACATTTTGAAAATAAAAATGCACTTCTTTGCAATTAGCAGCATGGCTTTGTGCGGGAGATGTCAAACAAACGTATTGAGTTTTTGAGAAAGTGACAAAGATGATTGATGAGAGCAGTGCAGTGGATCTTGTCTGCATAGACTTTCACAAGGCCTTTGACAAAGTCCTTCATGGCAGACTGATAAAGAAGAAGAAGAAGTCACTTGGGACCCACGGTGAGATGGATAGTGAACTGACTTGGTCAAAGAAGACAGGGTAGTAGTGTATTTTTCTAACTGGATATCTACGACCTGGTGATGCTCTGCAATGATTGGTGCTGGGACCCCTTGTCTGTAATATATATAAATGATTTGGAGGAGAATGTAGGTGGTACGATTAGTAAGTTTTGGGGTGGCAGAATGGTTGGGGGATCTGTGTGTAGTCGGGACGATTGCCAGAGAGTACAGCAGGATATAAATAGGCTGGAGACCGGGCAGAGAAATGGCAGATGGAATTTAATCTGGACAAATGTGATGTGATACATTTTAGAAGGTCATATGCAGGAGGGATGTTTATAGTAAATGGAAAAACCCTTTGAAGTATTAACGTACAAAACTATCTCGGTTTACAGTTCCACAGTTCCCTAAAAATGGAAACACAGTCCAAAGATGTGCAGATTAGGTGAATTGGCCATGCTAAATTGCCCATAGTGTTCAGGGATGTATAGGTTAGGTACGTTAGCCATGGGAAATGTAGGGTTACAGGGAAAAGGTAGGGAGATGTGTCTGGGTGGGATGCTCTTCGAAGGATCAGTATGGACTTGTTGTGTTGAATGGCCTGTTTCCACACTGAAGGGATTCTGTGATTCTGTGAAGTAGGTAACGTGATAAAGAAGGTGTATGGCATGCTTGTCTTCATTGGTTGGGGCATGGGCATAAAAATTAACAAGTCATGTAAATGTATAGTACTTTAGTTCGGCCACATATGGATATTGTATGCAGATCTGGTCATCACACAACCAGAGGTTGTGGAGGTTTTTACAAGGTACAGAAAAGGTTTTCTAGGACATTTTCTGGCTTGGATACTATAAGCTAACAGGAGAGATTAGACAAACTATTTTCTTAAATTGAATGTCAGAAGCTGAGGGGAGACCTGATAGAAATTTACAAAATTGAGAGGGAAGGATAGAATGGATTGTTGGAGTCTTTTCTCCCATGATAGAAATGTCAATTACCAGGGGACATACGTTTAATGCAAAAGAATGAAAGCTTAAAGCAGATGTGAGAGGCAACTCTTTTACACAGAGTATTGTAAGTACCTGGAATGTGCTACCAAAGAAAGTGGTAGAAGCAGATACAGTTCCAACATTTAAGAGACATCCTGACAGGTAGATAATTAGACAGGGAATAGTGGACTAAGAGCCACATAGATGTAAAAGGCTTTTAGTTTAGATAGGTGTCATGCATCAGCATAGACTCGGTAGGCTGAAGACCTGTTTCGATGTGCTGTTCTTTGTTCCTTCGTAATAACACATGGTATCTAATAAACTGTAAACAACATTTCAATATATTTCAATATTCCCCTATGACTGTTGCTGAAACACAATGTCTTAATTATGAAATCAAATGAACTTGAAAGATCCTACAGTTCTCTATTTGCCTGTATCACATTATTATGGTTTACAGCCAGTTACTTTGTAGAGTATGTGCTAATGCTTCATTATTTAAAGTATGTTTTATTGTTCTTCTGGTCAAAACATAAAGATTTGCAGGGCATGTGTATCCACACCACTCAGTCCGATATTTTGGGTGGTGGCCAAACCATGCAATCCAATTCCCTTAAGAATTTTTTGTTGAAGATCACCACGGGAAAGCTTTGAATTAGTTTGCTTTGTATACATTTTCCTTTCTTTTAATATCCCATTTTAACTGTTGCCAAGGTGTGTTATTCTCATTCACTATTCATTTTCCTCTCACTATCCAATTAAAACATTCTCACAACATCCTTAAAACAGAAGTCAAACATTTCTATTTGATCACAAACACTAACAAATCGTGTTAGCTAGTTGTGTTACAATAAGGTATCTTGGGCTTCTAAAAGTAAAAAGTAACTTGGTAAATTTCTTTAGACATTTCACTTCTCGAATTATTTCATATTCACAGTAACATGTTCCTTTCAGAGCTTGTCACTTTCCTAGAACAAGCAATGAGTATTTTCATTCTTGCTATTGACTGAACATTTAGTGCTTAATAACTTGCAATTGATACAATCCCTTTAGCTTACCTTCCTTTAGTCAATTCTCATTGGGGTGCAGGGATTTAGCGAAGTTCTTCACAGGGGGTCCTCAAATAATTAAATAATCCATCAATCTGTTTTGCACACCCACAGGCCTTGATAGTTGAAACTGCACGTGAGTTCTCTCATATTTAGGCTGACTGTAAACCCATCTGCTCCTATCTGCTCGGTGATACACAGTAATGCCCTATGGATTCCTTAATGGCTCCCTACACAATCAATAGATTGTCCGTGTATTAGATCAGTGTGCTATTTCTTAAACTTCGTATCATTTTTCAAATCGACTGCATGAAATAACGACTTTTATAAAATTATTTATTTATCCCAATTTCAGAAACAATGATCCAGGCTTGGTAGTTTTTAATGGTTCACTTTGATCAGAGACCCAAGAGATCAGTGTCAATTTTCCTAGTTTAAAACACTTTGTCTCAGAAGAGAACACACAACCTGATTGGTCAAGGCCAGTCTCTAAAAAGGCAAAGCCTTTAATCCAAATTGGATATCTGTAACTGTCCAAAAACACAGATATGTTGGATTTAAATGGTGGCTGCCATCAGAAAGAGTTCACTCTCTGCTGTGATGTCATGTTACAATCTTACTTTTTTTTAGAAATCTGCTGATATCATCTGATCAACTTCAAAGTGATCTTTTAAATTTGATAGCCTTTCTTGGATTTTCCAATTTTTTTTCAATTGTATCAAAACCCACTTAGTGTTTCCAAGATCACTTTTACAATAGAAGCATATATCTTGTACCTTTACATTATTCCACATTTTTCATCTGTGGTTTCAGAAAAAAAAAATAACTACAGTACTTTGAATGGACAAAATATTTCTTACTCCAAATTCTAATGTCAAATTGGATGTCATCCAACATGAAGTTATCTATATTTTGGTAACAACGTAAGCTTGTACAACATAAAAAACATGCGTTCAAATTAAATTTTTTTTAAAAAGTTCACACTTTCCAGAGATTTGAATAGATATTTTGTGAACAATATCCTAATTTTTTATTTACTTCTTTCTGTTTATGGGGTGGGTTACAGCTGTCTTGTACTATTGGCACTAACGGCAGTTGTGATTCATAATATAGGAGTGAATGTTTTCTTCCCATTTATCAGCTTTTTTGACCCAGTTCAGCCAGCCATAACCACTGGCCAGCAGTTTCATGTTACATTAACTTTAACTAATTTGCAAATGTCGATATTAAAATGACAATCATTTCCTCCTTCTGTTCTTTTTTTGCACCCTATTTCCTGGAGCTACCAGTTTTACAAGTTATAGTCCTAGGTTTCAAAGTTAATGTCCTCACATGTAGGGACGGTTGCTGATGGTGGTCACATCTGTCTGTGCCCACTGTTCCTGCTACAAACTGTAGTCATCAGCCATTCCCTCCCCACAATATTTCCATTTGTTTATCTAACCAGTTGCAAATATAGAGTGGTAACTATTTTCATTCCTTTCTGTTTTCAGTCCTTGGTTTGGCCCACCCACCAACTTTTCAGTTCTGCAGGTGTGTTACGTGGATTCATAACTGCATTTTCTTAACTAATTTAGCCTGTTGTTCCATTGTGAATATCGTGATGGAGCCCTCAGTTCTCCATTCAGAGTTCATAACCTTTCAGTCTTTCTTTCCACCAGACATTCTCCTGCCTGACCCTGTGCAGTCAGCTTTCAAATCTGTATGGCTTCTATGTCTTGTATAAGTACAGTTCCCTTAACTGTGGCTGTGCAGTTTACCCGAATTTCCCCTGGCCGCAGCATGGGTACACTGGCGCAGATATGGCTTACTCTGTCTTTGGTCACAGCACAATTCAACCTGCACGGATCTGACCTAGTATTAGTGTCGTTTTCCAGCGTGGATTTAGCTCCTTTCACTCCCTTGGCCCTGTGCAGATTCTTCAGTGCAGAATTAGCCTAGCTCCATAGCCTTCCCCTGCTGAATTTAATAATTTATCCCTTTTAATGGGACAATTTAATTGAATTGGTATTTTTGATTTACTTTGTATTCTTTTGCATGTTACAGTAATATCTGTCAAATTTAAAGTGCTCTGCTAGGTTCATAACATCAGAAATGAAATAACACACTTTTATTATATTCTTTCTGCTTTGATGTGAGCATAGAAAGTAGGAGCAGGAGTTGCCCTGTCAGCCTGTTGAGCTTGCTCCATCATTGAATATAAACATGGTTGATCCTCTGTCACAATGCCATATTCCGACTTTCTCCACATACTTCTCAATGGCTTTAAAATCTAGCAATTTATCTGTCCTTTCTTGAATATATTCAAAACTTGGACTCCACAGAGTTCTATGATATAGAATTCAATATGCTCACTACCCTTTGAGTGAAGAGGTGTCTCCTTATCTCAGTCCTAAATGATCTACACCCTCTCCTGAGACTGTTCTTAGGTTCTAAAATCCTCAACCAGGGAAAACATCTTCACAGCTTCTAGTCTGTCCAGCCCTGTTAGAAATTGATACATTTCAGTTAGATCCCTTCACACCCTTCCAATGAATATAGGTCTAGTCAAATCAATCTCAGCTCATTGGACAGCTTACTATTGGGGCACTATATATCAGCTTATAGAACTTCAGCGGCATGCCCCTATTGCAAACAAAGCCCCTCTTATGTAGACAGACCAAACCAGCATGCAATATTCCTAGTGTGGTCTCTCCAAGGCCCTGTATACCTGCAATAAAATATTCCTACTTCTGAACTCAAACCCACTTGCGATGAAGATCAATATACCATTTGCCTTCTTAATTGCTTGCTGCAACAGCCTGACTAGTTTCATTGATTGGTATACAAGGACAATCACATTACTTTGTACATCGTACTTCTCAATATATCACCATTTAAATAATACTCTTCCTTTAACTTTTTTTCACACTGAGTGTATAAATTCATGTTTAACCACTTTGCCCTGCATTTACCATTTGTTTGTCCATTCACTCAAATTGCCTGAATCACCTTGAAACATCCTTGCATCCACCTAAAAATTCACAATCCCGCCCAATTTTGTGTCACCTGCAAACTTGGAAATGTTGCATTTGGATTCCTTATAAAAGTTATTTACATATATCATTAATTTAACTTTTGCAGTAACCCACTACTGACTGACTACGAGTTGGGAAAAGACTCATTTATTCCAACTTTCTGTTTTTTGTCTGTCACCCAAATCTTGATCCATTTTACCCCGATTCCATATGCTCTAATTTTGTTAACTAACTTCTCATGAAGGACCTTATCAAAACCTTATCGAGTCCTGTTTCACACACTGGTAATGCCAAAAAAAATGATCAAGGCTATCCTCACTGTGAAGATTGAGCACAATAACCAACAACTCTGGACTCATCATTCCTATTCCTAGAACACTTGTAGACATATGCAACTGTGAAGGTAAACTGGTGAGGATGACTATAAGTCAATCTTCCCCACGTAGTGGCTCTATTGGGGTTCTTTCAAAAAGTAAATTGTGCAATAAATGAAGGGGAAGACATGTATACATTATACTTACATTTACAATGGCATATGATAAGCTGCCACATTAAACGTTATTGTGGAAAATATAAACTTATGAGTAGAGGGCAACGTATTGTCATAGATAGAGGCATGGCTGAGAAACAGGAATTAGACAGTAGGATTAGACAGGTCCTTTTTTTGGTTGGCAGGATGTTACAAGTTGTATGTCGCAGGAGTTAGTGTTGGGGCTCAACTCTTTCCAACTTGTAAAATGATATTAGATGAACAGACATAGGACTAGGAGTAGATCATTAACCTCTCAAGCCTGTTCGGCCATTAAATGAAATGGCTGATCTGTGGCCAACTCCAAAGATGTGGGAGCTAAATTTGCTGATGACAGAAAGGTAGGTAGGAAAGTGAGCAGCCTACAAAGGATTATAGATAGGTTAAGTGAGTTATCAAAGATCTGGCAAATGGAGTACGAGAAAGTATGAAATTGTCCATGTTGTCAGGAAGAATAAAAAAAAACTTTGGTGAAAGTTTGCAGAACTTTGAGAAGCAGAGAAACTTGGGTGTCCTCATGAATGAATCACAGAAGATTTGCATGTGGGCACAGTGATTACTCTGGACAGTTATTACAATGTTATGTTTTATTGTGAGGGGAGTTGAATGCAAGAGTAGGAGTGTTATTCTTCAGTTATATAGGACATTGGTGAGGCTGGATCTAATGTACTTTGTACAGTACTGTTCACCGTATTTGTGGATGAGTGTTAATACGTAGGAAGAAATTCAGAGAATGTTTACTAAACTAATGTCTGGAATGAGTGACTAGTGAGGCTAGGCCTGTATCCTCTGAATTTGGAAAGTTAGAGGTGACTTAGTTTAAACATACAAGATCCTGAGGTGAACTGATCAGGTTGATTTTTGAATGAATGCGTCCTCTTAATTCGGAATGAATCTCTGATGCCATTGTTGTGGTAGCTTATTTTGTGAAGTAATCTCAGGACCCTTGAGGTACATGTCAACAATCATTTATTGAGAAAATGTTGAGTCTACACTAGAAGAGATTCCAAGGTAACACTCTAACTGAAAGACAATTCATCAGATATTTATACATTTTAAATCACACACACAGTACATTACTCGAATTCTGAAATGGTTTGTTTTAGACAAACACCTTTTTTTTCACACATGCCAAAAGTGGCAAGACACCTGCTACCCTGGTCTCTCCCTAACTTCCCAGGTGCCATCGTAACTCCTTTCCGAAGACTGTATTTCATTCCCATCTTTGATTAAATCCCATTTTTCCATGTAGTCTGTGTCAACCTCAATTTCCATTTCCAAATAACTCCTCAGGGTTAATGCTGGTTCAGCCATGTTGCATTTTCACAGAAACTCTGTCTGTCTGCTGCATCAGCCTCAGAGTGTGTTTACCCCCTTTGACTAACTTTTACCATATTCTGCTGACTTTTTTGAATAAGAATATTTGAAACTGAATATAAAATGATTTATTTGGTTATTGCTTATGAAGTTAATTAGAACTTTCTACCTCATTCTTTTCGTACCTGGAACTTCATGTTAACTCATGTCATGCCAAACTTCTCCCGAATGATCCTATTTATGATGCCAATTGTTGGGGTAGACTTCCCCAACATTGGCTCAATAAGTAATTGTTGAATAAGTAATTGCTCCTGAATATTACTTCACAAAACAATCTACTACAACAATGGCATCAGAGTACTGTATTTACAGTATAAGTCTTTCTAAAAGTATTAGTGTTCCAGATGTAGTGTTATGGTACCACACTCATTGCATGCGTCTCTCGTTATCTTGTTTAGCATATGTATTCATAAATTATTATTAAAAACACTAATTTTTGAGAAGGTTGCACAGAGAAGTATTTATTATACAAGTCCCATTTAAAGGTACAATTGTTTCAGGTTTCTTATTTTACAAGATTTTACTTAATATATCATTATTTTAAGAAACTACATTAATGTATTTGTTCATTTTACCCTCCCTAGTTTAAGTCATCATTGACTCAGAAATATAGTACAGTAATAGTCTTTTTTGTATCTGCAAGCCATGCATTCAGATTTATGCATTTATGTTTCTTGCAGCTAACCTAATAGCAATTGTGATCCTGTCCAGAAGAAGGTGTGGTTTATCCAAGTGTATCACACGGTACCTGCTGTCCATGGCAGTGACAGATCTCCTTGTAGTCATCATTGCAGTCATATTGCATCGGATCCGTGGCATTTATTTCCCAGTTAGCTTTCTGACGACCACTCCAGGCTGTAGTGCTAGTGCTGCTCTAAATTATGCAGCCAGAGACAGCTCAGTTTGGTTAACAGTCACTTTTACCTTCGATAGATGTGTGGCTATTTGCTGCCAGAAGCTGAAAACTAAATATTGCACTGAGAAAACAGCAGCTGTGGTTATAGCAACAGTTTGTTCTTTGAGCTGCATTAAACACATCCCCACTTACTTCATATATGAACCAGTCTACATAATAGATAATGTGCCGTGGTTTTGCAGCATAAAGTTATCATTTTACACATCACCTGGTTGGGCAGCATTTGATTGGTTGGACCGTATTCTAACCCCTTGTGTCCCTTTTGTTCTGATCCTTTTGCTCAATATGCTGACAATCAGACATGTTCTAATGGCTAATAAAGCACGCAAGAGATTTCAACACCACTGCAATGGATCAAATCAGAGTGACTCAGAGATGGAGAACCGGAAAAAATCCATTATTTTACTATTGTCTATATCAGGCAGCTTTGTTGCCTTATGGATGGCCTATGTTATAAATATGTTTTATGTGCGATTGACAAAGGGCAGTTATTTCGAAGGCTCTAATAATACTGATCAAAGATTCATTCTGCAGGAAAGTGGATACATGCTGCAACTTTTTAGTTGTTGCACCAATACATGCATTTATGCAGTAACACAAAGTAAATTCAGGAAAGAATTAAATAATGCGGTTAAATACCCATTTAAACTATTTTTTAAATTCTGGAAATAACTGAGCTCGTTTATTAAAACAGATGGAAGAGAGTTAACCCTTTGCTTATTCCGTCCTCATCTTCTTATTGTTTTTCTGTCTTGTGACCGCCCCTCATAAGTTCTCTACTAATTCATTCTATTTTGTTACATTCTCTCTCACGCTAACCCATTGCTCCACCTCTCAGAGCCAAATGATTCTTCACAAATTTCGGGCAGCTGTCTCTGGATTCTGGAATTGTGCTTTGAATTGATAAATTATAAAGGCCATTCCACTATCAATGATAAGGAGAAGAAAAGCAAGCTAGCAATGGGAAGAGATTGCTGGGCCCCTTACTGAGATATTTGTTTCATCAACGGCTGGAAGACTGGATGTTGGCTATGTGGTGCCATTATTTAAGAAAGGCTGTAAGGAAAAGCTGGGGACCTATAGACTGGTCAGCCTTATGTCTGTGGTGGGTAAGTTGTTGGGAAGATTCTGAGGGATAGGATTTACATGCATTTCGTAAGGCAGGAACTCATTACGAATAGTCAACATGGCTTGTACATGGAAAATCATATCTCACCAACTTGCTTGAGTTTTTGAAGAGTTGACAAAGAAGATTGATGAAGGCAGAGTGATAGATGTTGTCTATATCGACTTCAGCAAAACGTTCAACAAGGTTCCACACAGTAGACTGGTTGGTAAGGTTGGATAACATGGGATACAGGAGGATCTAGTCAATTGGATACAGAATTAACTTGAAGGTAGGAGACAGAGGATGGTGGCAAAGGGTTGTTTTTCAGACTGGAGACCTGTGACAAGTGGGGTGCCATGACAATTGGTGCTGGGTCCATTGCTTTACGTCATTTATATAAATGATTCAGGTGCGAATATAGCAGGTATGGTTAGTAAGTTTGCAGATGACACCAGAATAGGTGGTGTAGCGGACAATGAAGAAGGTTATCTCAGAGTACAATGGGACCTTGATCAGTTGGGTCAATGGACCAAGGATTGCCAGATGGAACTTAATTTAGATAAATGTGAGGTGCTGCATTTTGATAAGGTAAATCAGGGCAGGACTTACACATTTAATGGTTAGGCCCTGAGGAGTGTTGCCGAACAAAGAGACCTAGGGGTGCAGGTGCATAGTTCCTTAAAAGTGGAGTCATAGGGTGGTGAAAAAGGTATTTGGCACATTTGTCTTCATGGATCAGAACATTGGGTATCGGAGTTGGGATGTCATATTGCGGATGTACAGGACATTGTTGAGACCACTTTCAGAATACTGCATGCAATCTTGGTCACCTTTCTATAGGAAGGATGTAGTTACACTTGAGAGGATGCAGAAAAGATTTGCAATATTTTTTAAAGGTTGTAAGGATTTTGGCCTCTGCTACCTTACCAGGCAGTGCAGTCTAGATTCTAACCACCTGCTGAGTGAAGAAGGCCTTTCCCAAATCCCCTCAAATCTCCTGCTCCTTACCCTAAAACTATACGCTCTCAATTGACCCCTCATTTGACTGCTCAACCAAGGGGAACACTTGCCCTCTATTCACCCTGGCCATACCCTCTCATAATCGTACACCTCAGTTATGCAGACCCGCCAAGTCTTCTCTGCTCTAGAGAAAACAATCCAAGCCAATCTAGTTTTATGTCACTCAGACAACTTTCTACCAGTACACTTTGTGTCCTATTACTAAGCCAGTTTCTGATCCATCTTGCCAGGTTTCCCTCAATTCCATGTGCATTAACTTTCTCAATCAGTCTCCCAGTTCGGACAATGTCAAATGCTTTGCTAAAATCTAAATAAAGTTTAGGACAGACAATGGCCTACTGGTTTTATCGCTAAACTATTAACCCAGAGACCCAGGTAATGTTCAACAGGTTTGAATCCTGCCACAGCAGATGATGGAATATGAACTCAATAAAAATCTGGAATTAAGTGTCTCATGATGGCCATGAACCTTTTGTTGATTGTCAGAAAGATGCATCTGGTTCACTAAAGTCCCTTAGGGAAGGAAACTGTGATCCTTACCTGGCCTACATGTGACTCCAGACCCACAACAATGTGGCTAACTCTTAACTGCCCTCTGGGCAATTAGGGATGGGCAATAAATTCTGGCCTAGCTAAATTACACCCTCATCCCACACATTCTATCACATTTCCAAATACGTTGAAACATTAGACATGATCTCCATCTGAAAAAGCCATGCTGATTATTCCTAATAACCCATGTCTTTCCAAGTGGGTACTAATTCACTCCTTCAGAATTTTCTTGAATAGTTTCCCTCCCACTGACGTAAGACTCACCAATCTGTCATTTCCTGGTTCATCTCTACTACACTTCTTAAAATGTGCAACCACATTAGCCATACACCAGTCCTCTGGCACTTCTCCTGTGGCCAGAGAGCAATGAAAAATTTTTGTCAGAGTCCTTGCAATTTTCTTCTCGCCACCCACAGCAGTCTGGGGTGCAATTCATCCCGGCGAGGGGATTTCTCTGTTTTCAAGCCTGACAGAGCCTCCAATACTTTCCCATTTCACAGTTCAAACTGTGAAGGTTCCTCATAGTCCCTTTTCCATGCTGAAGGCCAAAGAGAAGTATTCATTCAACACCTATGCAATATCCTGCGACTTCATACGCAGGTTGCCCCTTGGTCCCTAATTGACCCTATTCTTTCCATGGTTAACCCCTTCCCTTTAATGTATTTATAAAATATCTTAGGATTCTCCCTAATTCTGTTTGCAAGTCCTTTTACATGCACCTTTTTTGCTCTCCTAAATGTTTTCTTAAGTTCCCTCTAGCACTTCCTGTATTCCTCTAAGGCCGCAGTTGAATTGCTCCCTTTGAACTTGTTAAAAGCTGTACTCTTCTTCCTTATTCAGTCCTGAATTGTCCTATATGTTCAGGATTCTCTAAACTTACTGATTCTACATCTCCCTCTAAAGGGTAAATGGTGGACCTATACTCTCCCCAGGTCCTTTTTGAATGCCCTCCACTGCTCTGCTGTAGTCTTACCTGCAAGGAGCTTTTCCCTGTAATTGGTGGCAGGATCCTGCTTTAATAAAATCTGTTTTCCCCAAATCCAATTCTGTCCTTTGCAGGCCATTTTTTACTTGTCCAGAACAAATTTGAACCATACCATGCTTTGGTCACTATCTTCCCCAACTGTCACATCAAACATTTGTCCAGCTTCTTTCCACAGCACTGCTCCATCCTTTGTTGGGCCTTCTATGTATTGATACAAAAAACTCTCGTGGATACATTTCAAGAAATTCGCCCCCTCTAAACCCTTAACACCATGACTTCCCAATTTATGTTGGGAAAGTTGAAATCCCCCAGTATAGTACGTCATTCACTTCATCACTTGTCATATTCATCACCAGTGTTGCCTTTCACCATCACCCCATTTGTTCTTCCAACCTCCTATCGTATTGCAAGACCATTAGTTCGATCTCCTTTTCCCTTATTCTGTACCTAACAGTAAATGAACAAATACTTAAATTCTCCCAGTTATTATTAAAGTCAAATGACTTGAAACTTACACCATATTTTCCATTTCCGCAGAAACCATTTGACTTGCTGAAGTTTCTAATTTTTTCTGTTTCAATGTCAGATTTTCAGCATCTGCAGTATTTTGAATTTGAGTCACTTTGGATTAGTTTTCTCCCATTTTCCGATACCTGTTTAAAGAAAGAACAAAATTTTAAAGAATGAAGTAACCGTTATTGTCATCCTATTTGTCATGAAACTAAAATGGTTGTAAATTTCTCATTAGTAGCAATTTGAAACACAAAGTGTCAAATTTAATGAAACGTGGCAATTTCATGTACATTGTCACTCTGTCCTGTCTTTTAAGATGAAAGGGGAGAGTTCTGCATTTTTGACAGCAGACTCCATTCAAAGCTCCTTCAAACTATTCTGACAGCTGAAGTTTCTCATACCTGGAACCATACTAGTACATTGCTTTTATACTCCTAGTGCTTCAAGTCCAGTATGACTTTTGTTCTCTGATAGTTACTCCCTCCCTCCCTTTATATTTCCCCCTGCCCTGTGTGATGCTTCCAGCTCTGATTTCCCATGTACGAAGCCATGCCAACTACTCCTAATCAAACTCTGTCTTTTTAAATGCATGTATATCTTATTTCTCAGAATCTTCTCAAGTAATGTACCTACCGTAGATGTTAAGCTTACTGGTCTATAATTCCCAGGTTTTTCTTTGCAGCCCTTCTTGAATAAAGGCACAACATTCACTGCTCTCCAGTCTTTTGGGACCTCACCTGTGGCTAATAATGATGCAAATATATCAGCCAGGGCCCCCTGACCCCTTGCAGGGTTTTTGGATATATCTGATCAGCATCAGGAAATTTATCTGCCTTCATACATTCTAATACTGCCAACACCTCCTTCACGGTTGTTGGAGAAATTGTCGGAGAAATTCCGCAGGTCTGGCAGCATCTGTGGAGACAAATCAGAGTTAATGTTTCAGAGTTAACCATTCTTCAGAACTCTGCTTTCTCTCCATCTTTACTGCCAGACCTGCTGAGTTTCTCCAGCAATTTGTTTTTGTTTCAGGTTTCCACGATCAGTGGTTCTTTGTTTATTCCAATGAAATACAGGCAGTTTGACGCAAAAACCACTAACCATGACAAGGAGAAATTTCTTCACCTAGAGAGAGCAATTCATGGCCATAGAAAGCAGTTGAGGCCAAGACTTCAAGAAGGAGTTAGATAAATCTCTTACGGCTAAAGCAGTCAATAGATATGGGTAGAAAGCCGGAACAGAATACTGATTTGATAATCAGCTATGGTCATATTGAATGGCTGAACGGGCTTCATGGATTGAGTGCTCTATTCCCACTCCCCACTTTCTCCATTTCTATATGAAAGAAAGCAGCAGAAGGAAGACTTAGTTTGTGCGTGGCAACGCTGCTGGAGGAATTCAGAGGAGGAGAGTTGCCCTCTTGTAGAAGAGAATTCAGACTGAATACCTCACTCTGACTGCTCAAAGTCAGTAGCTTGTGGAGAGCCTCCAAGCCTGCCTTCTCACTGCAGCCTTGAAGTCAGCCTGCTGTATGCCTCTCGACTAATATTCATCATGCATCAATCAATGTTCCCCACACTTGTCTCCAAGTGTTTTTTTTCACTTGTGGAATATGGACAACACTGGCTGGCCAGCATTTTTATTGCCTGTCCCTAGTTGCCCTTGAGAAGGTAGCGATGAGATGATTTCTTGAACCACTACAGTCCATTTATTGTAGGTTGACCCACAATGCCATTATGGATTTTCACCCAGCAACAATGAAGGATTTTTTTTTTCTTTATTCATTCACAGGATGAGGGCATTACCAGCTAGGCAGCATTTATTGCCCATCCCTAATTGCCCAGAGAGCAGTTAAGAGTCAACCAGATTGCTGCAGGACTGGAGTCACATGTAGGCCAGAACAGGTAAGGATGGCAGTTTCCTTCCCTAACGGACATTAGTGAGCCAGATGGGTTTTTCCAACAATCAGCAATGGATTCACGGTCATCATTAGATTTTTAATTTCAGATATTTATTGAATGCAAATTCCACCATTTGCCATGGCAGGATTCGAACCTGGGTCCCCAGAACATTATCTGGGACTCTGGATTAACAGTCCAGTGATAATACTACTAGGCCATCGCCTCCCTGGTGATGTTTTCCCAAGGCACAATGGTGAGTGGCTTGGAGAAGAACATGCAGGTGATGATGTTCCAATGTACTTGCTGCCCTTGTCCTTCAAGATGGAAGAGGTTGTGAGTTTGGAGGGTGCTGTCTAAGGATCTTTGATGAATTTCTGCAGTGCATCTTGTAGATAGCACACACTGCTGCTACTGAGCATCGGTGGTGGAGAGAAAATGCTTGGGGATGTGGTGTCAATCTCTGTGGGTTGCTTTGTCCTGGATAGTGTCAAGCTTCTTGAGTTGCTGGACCTACACCCTATCCAAGTGGAGAGTATTCCAACCCACCCCTGACTTGTGCTTTGTAGATGGTGGACAGGTTTTAGGGAGTCAGGTGTTAAGTTACTTGCCACAGTATTCCTAACCTCTTGACTTGCTCTTGTAGCCACCGTGTTTATGTGATGAGTCCAGTTGAGTTTCTGGTTAATGGTAACCCCAAGGATGTTGCTCGTGGGGGATTCAGTGATGCAAACACTATTGAATGTCAAGGGGTGGTGGTTAGATTGTCTCTTATTCGAGATGGTCATTGCCTGGAATTTGTGTGCCACGAATGTTACTTGCCACTTTTCAGCCCAAGCCCAGAAATTGTCCAAATCTTGTTGCATTTGAACACGGGCTTTTTCAGTATCTGAGGAACGACTACGGTTCCATCTCAGTCCTGATCATATTCACCAACTCTCTGTCATGTTCCAGCAGCTGTGAGCCTCAACTGAGGCTCACTGCAGGCAGTCCACAGTTCTGGCCATCACTTCAATCAGAGACAGAGAAAGAAAGAGAGAGGGAGAGAGGTAGACAGGAGAGGGGAATGGTAGTGAGCTCAGTGATACCAAACAGGTACTGGCATAGTGCAGGAGCAGTTTCTTCAGCTGTACAAAGACCTGATTCATTTACACCAGGAGGACTATGTATAATTCTGAGAACAGAACCTTATAAAAGATCAAGATTGGCCTGCAGTTGTTTTATTCCAATGAAATATAGGCAGGTTTCACACAAAAACCACTAACATGAGAAACTTCTTCACCTAGAGACAGCAACCATCACCACAGAAAGCAGTTGATGTTCAAAGTACAGGATATATCTGGGGCATGAATGGACATTCTACTCTGTGTAAACTTGAGGTCAATCAAAGCTACTGACAGACCATTCCCAGAAAGTCACAATCCCAATCACCTCTGTCCCCACCAACCTACACTGATATCCATTCAAGTAACGTCTTTATTGTAAAGTTTGCACCTTCCTTTTCAATCCCTCCATGGCCTTACCCTCTCCCTC
Source organism: Rhincodon typus (assembly GCF_021869965.1). NCBI lineage: Eukaryota > Metazoa > Chordata > Chondrichthyes > Orectolobiformes > Rhincodontidae > Rhincodon > Rhincodon typus. The sequence continues at coordinate 1,745,449 of NC_063374.1, read as the reverse complement.
TCTGTAATGTTCTCAATCCCACTGACATCTGATATCTCTGCACTGCTCGAATTGTGGTCTCTTATGGATTCCCAATCAAATTTCTCCTCCACCGATGACAATGTCTCCTGCTGCAAAGGTGCCGAGCTATGGAAATCCTTCCCAGCATCTCTCTCCCTCTCTACCTTACTGTCGTTCTTTAAAATGTCTTAAAATTTACTTGCCTGCCCGATATTTTGGTGACCTGATCTAAAACTTTGCTCGCTGTCATATCTTGCTATAAAAGTCACCTTGAGTTGTTACATTATGCTAAAAGAGCTGCAAAAATATGAAATGTTGTTGTGGGTTGTAGCCTAAGGATGACATTTAGGAATGAGATGAGCAGAAATTTCTGCACCCAGTGAGTGGTGATCCCATGGGATTCTCTGCCAGAGAAAGCAGTTTAGGTCAAAATACTGAATGTTTTCAAGAAGGAGATCGATATCATTCTTCGTACTAAAAGAGATGTAAGTATATGGGGCAGAAGTGAGAACAGGTTACTGGGTTGGATGATCAACCAAGATCATATCAAATGGTGGAGCAGGCTCAAAGTGTTGAACAGCCTATTCCTATTTTCTCTGTATCAATTCACCCATCTAGGCCCCTCATAATCCTATTCACCTCAACTATTTCCCCACTCAACCTTCCCTACTTCAAAGAGACCGACCCAAAACTATCCAGTCTCTCTTCATAGCTAAACTGCTCCATACCAGGCAACACCCTGATAAATCTCCTCTGCACTCTTTCCAGTGCAAACACATCTTTTCAATATTGAGGTAACCAGAGCTGCCCACACAACTCCAGCTGTGGCCTAACCAAAGTTTCGTGTGCTCCAATATAACCTGACTGCTCATATGATCTACATGTTGACTAATAAAGGAAAGTGTCATGCATGCCTTTTTAACAGGCCTACTAATGTGCACGACAACCTTCAAGAATCTATGGACAAAGCCTCTCTGTCTCACTGATCTTCATAGTATCCTGTCATTCATTTAGTACTCCCACTTCTTCCAAAGTGCATCACCTCACATTTTACAGAGCTAAATTCCATCTGCCACTAATTTGGCCATCTGGAATCAGTAGCTGGGTAAATTCAAGGAGATCCTAGTACCTTTTTACCAGACACCTGCAAACCCATCGTTTATCAACATTTTGTCTTTTATATTCCTGGTCCTGCTTCCCAGGATTGGATTCATGATTTGCCTGTGTTTGCATCAAGCAGCGCATTAACATGGTAGCTGGATGCCAGAGAAAGCTAGAGGTGAGACAGGGATAGAAGCAGAAAGAGATGTGATATGCAAGTGTCTGACATCTGTTGTTTTTAGGGAGGGAAAATCTGCCAGGAGTTGTCTTGCAAGCTCCAGAGCTTGGGTTTTTGGTGGATTTTGCACATGAGCAGTTTGTGGGACGATTTCACCGCACTAGCTATCTCACATTCCTTAGCTCCCAGCAACAATTGTCATTGGCTGAAGAAGTCATTTGTGTTCTAACTAAATGTGCATTTTGCAGGAGAAATTTGTGTTTGGTGAAATCGATCTGGAATTAAATGTGCCAAAGGGAGGGTGATGATAAACCAATGGTTAGTCTTGCAGCAGCTTCTGCAATACCTCGGACATAAAGAAATGTTTAATCTGCTGTTATAACTCACAAAGGACAGGAAAGCAAAGGCTCGGCCCTCTATTAACACTAAAGAAAGAACTTTGCTAAAGACAACTCCTATCAAGTACACAGGAGAACTCAACCAGCTCTCACTAAAATATTACGAGATATTTATATAGGAAATTATTGGTTTCTCAGAACAGAGATTGTCAATCTATGTCCCAATGTTCAGTCTTGGTCCTTGAGAATAGGCTATCAGACCGACATACATGCAGCACCATTACCAGATAGCCTTTATTCCTGACTTTAAATAATCCACTATTGGTTGTCATACCTTCAGCCTTCTGGTCCTTAAATTTCCGCTCTTAAACCTCTCCACTTCACTTTCCACTCTTTGAAAGATCCTTATAACCTCTCATTTCATTAAGCTTTCCTTCATCTCAATGAATATGTTCTTATGATCCTGTTAAACTCTTTGGGACACTTCACGGTGTTAAAAACTCTATGTAAGTATAAATTAAGTTATTTTTATAGTTCAATCAGATCTGATCACTTACTGAGTAAGTGAGCCCATATGAATGTAACTCAGAGAGAGACACAGCTGGTTCAAATAGACCCAAAAAGAAAAGACCTAGGAAGAAAGCTCTGAACTAGCCACTGGACTTGCTATTCCCTAAAATCAGAAAAATGTGATTCTTTCCAAACATTAAAAATTACTAAACAATGATAGAGAGAGAAAGGGTGTGTGTGTGTGTGTGTGGGTCAGGGATTTATAAATTTTGGAGATTAAAAGGAAAAAGAATATACCTTAAAAACAAAAATTGTCTTTTCTGAATTTCCATCCTGTACTGGTGAAAGGATTTGCAGATGGGATACACAGATCAATAATCTCACCAAGTACTAATGGAATCACAATCAGATTCTGATTAGGATGGAGATAGGTTTGTCTGTTGTACTTATGGGTAAAGGTTGAAATTATCATTGTGACTGGAAAAGTATCCAAGAAATCGCAAACACCCCACCCCGACCCCGCCAAAGGTAGGAAGATTATCTTGGAGTTAAACATGACATTAGAGTGTTTAAAAGGGATAACAAGGTGTAGAGCTGGATGAACACAGCAGGCCAAGTAGCATCAGAGGAGCAGGAAGGCTGACGTTTCGGACCTAGACCCTAACCAACGGACCTGCTGTTCTCCACAACTGTGAAAAGGTGATTCTTTCTAAATGTTCCAAATTACCAATTAAGTGATCAAACATAATTTGTTGTTATGACCTGTATTATTTAGTGATTTTGAATATACGTCTGGATTGACTTGCAGCTGAGGCACTACTTTAAGGACTGGAAGAGGGAGAATCTGGAGAGAAGAGAATCTGAAGAGTAGTAAGAGACAGAACAAAGAGTAGAAAAGGGAAGAAGTGTGTGGATCAGGCATTTACAGATTTGGGAGTAGGAAAGGAGATTGAAATTCCGAACAGATAATTCTATGCCAGACTGAGCGTGGTGGCTTTTGTAACCTCTGTTTAGAGGGGGTTAAAAGGGGATGATTTACACACAGAAATCTCAAATCAAGAGAAATGATTGTGAATTCAGTCAGTCCAGTGTTGAAATCCAGTAGTGACTCTTTCTTTGAACAACCTTTATAGGGTGTGATATGGGAAGGATTTGCAGATGGGAAACTGAAAACCAAACATTATAGCCAGATCTTCTGGTATCATTTTATTCATATTTGACTGGGTACTGATTATGGAAGGAGAAATATTAATCTGTTCTTTCTGTGGGGAAAGATTTAAATCAACAGTGTGACCAGAAAATCACCAGGACAAAGTATCCAAGTAAAAATTTCAACTCCGGGTCGAACATGAACCAAGTGTGTGAAAGGCTTGGTTTAGTCTCAGACAGTCATCAGGGAACAGAATGGAGTTGGTCTAGAGGGAATGAAAACCTGGCTTCAGTATTTAATTGGAGGAAATTTCTGCACTTCCACAACTCTATCAGAGAACAACGTGATAATTTAATGTAAGTGGAGGGAGTTGGTGGTGAGGTACAGGTGGAAGCTATCAGCGCACATGTCAACTCAATGTTTTTTCAGATGACATCATGAAGCATGTGGCCAAAAAATAAGAAGACTCCAAGGCTGGATCCTCTGGGGAACAGCAGAGGAAAATGTGGGAGTGAGAAGGGAAGACACGGTCAGTGATCATCTGGCTATGATTAGAAGAAGAAGAATGGAACAAGGAAAGAGCAGCTCCACCTAGTTGGATGTCAATGGAGAAGTTTGAGCAGAGTGGTATGGTCAACCCTGTCAAAAGCTATAGACAGGTTGAGAAGGATGATTTTACCTTTGTCGCAGTCACCTAGGATGCCATTGTGACTTTCATGAGAGGTGTTTGGATGCTGCAGCAGGGATAAAGTCTTCATTTTAAGGAACACAAATATGGAGTTTCAGGAAAAATGGCACTGATTTGGGAGGTGATAAAATGTTCAAGGATTTGAGAGGAAAGGGAGGTTTGAGTTGGGACAGTGGTTGTCAAGGACGTAGGGTCAAATGTTTCTTATTTGAGGTGGTGGTGATGAAAGATTTGAAGTACAGAGGGAGAGTACTTGAAAAGAGAACTTTTAACAAAATCAATGGACATGGGGAAGAGAGGGGAATCAGGCATTTTTTGGGAATACGGTTGATGGACCAGGAGATAGGACTCATGAACAAAAACAGAGGAAAAGAGGGAAGCAGCTGATTAAATGATCTTAATCTTCATGACAAAGAAGTTCCAGGAGATCCTGACACTTGTTGCTAGAAGTGATGTTGCAGGAGACTGGAGAGTGACGGCCCTTCGAAAGAAACTCGCTTCTGTTAGCAATATTTAAAAATACTTGACAGACTGTTTAACACAAAGCTGATTTATTTTATTCAGAATATCAATGCCTATGACTGGGCAGAAGTTTATTAGTATCAGCAGGACTCCAAAGAACACTGTTCAGTCCTTGATCTGATTAACAGCAGAATCTCACCACTGTAGTTATTTGTGAACTTGCTGCTGTCTCTGCAAGCTGAATGTGAAGTTCTTCCCATGATCAGAGCAGGTAAATGGTGTCTTCTCACTATGACCCTACTGGTGTTTCTGCAGGTTGGGGAACTAGAATCATAGAACCCCTAGAATGCAGAAGCAGGCCATTTGGCCCATCGAATGCATTCCAACTCTCAAAAGAGCATCCCACCTAGATACAGCATCCTACCCTGTCCCTGTAACCCTGCATTTCTGATGGCTAATCCATCTAGCCTGCATATCTCTGGACACTATGGGCAATTTAACATGGCCAATCCACCTATTCCGCACATCTTTGGACTGTTAGAAGAAACCCACACAGACGGATGCAAACTCCACACAGATAGTCATCCAAGGGTGGAATCGAACCCAGGTCTCTGGCACTGTGAGGCTGCAGTGCTAACGACTGAGTGAAACCCTTCCCACACTCAGAACAGGTGAACAGCCACTCCCCGCTGTGAACTTACTGGTACAGTGAGGTGAGATGATCTAAACCCAGACCTGCACATAGAGCACCTGAAAGGTCTGTTATCAATGTGAACACCTTGATGGCAAATCTGTTCCCCAGAACTTTTGTAGCATTTTCCAGTCTAGACATCTGAAAAGTCTCTCGACAGTGTTAACTCTCTACCATTTCAGTAGGCTAGATGACAGAGTGAATCCCTTCCCACACTCTAGGCAGGTAAATGGCCTCTCTCCAGTGTGACTGCATTCATGAGTTTCCAACTGAGAGGGGGATCTGTATCCCTTCTCATAGTCTTCATATTTCCATGGTTTCTCCCCAGTGTGACTGTAGTTGTGTCTCGACAGGCCAGATGATTGACTGAAGCCTCATCCACACAGAGACCATTTACAGAGTCATACAGCACAGAAACAGACCTCTCGGTCCAGGCATCCATGATGAACATAATCCCAAACTAAACTAGTCCCAGCTGCCTGCTCCTGGCCCATATCCCTCCAAAACTTTCCAACTTGTGTACTGATCCAAATGTTTTTTAAATGTTATAATTGTACCCACATGCACCACTTCCTCAGGAAGTTCATTCCACATGTGAACCACCCTGTATAAAATATTTGCCCCTTGTGTCTTTTTTAAATCTCTCTCTCTCACCTTAAAAATGTGCCGCCTAGTCTCTGTGAAGAGTGCTTTTACCTTCCATGTTCACAGTCCAAAGTCATTCAATTTATAACATAAATTAATAAATTGCTCAACTCTGTCAGATCGCAATATGATTTTGGATTTCAGAAAAAGAAGGAAACAAATACCAAAGAACCTGAAACATAGAAAATACAAGCAAGAGTAGGCTGTTCTGCTCTTCAAGCCTGTTCTGCCATCCATTATGATCATGGCTAATCATCCCACACAATAGCCTCTTTCCACTTTTCCCTCAATATACTTTAATGCCTTTAGCCCCAAGTGCTATATCAACACTCTTCCTGAAATCCTATAATGTTTTGTCCTTGACTGCTTTCAGTGATAGCAAATTTTACAGACTCACCACACTCTGAGTGAAGAAATTTCTCCTCATCTTTGACCTAAATAGCTCCATATCCTCACTGTGACCCCTGTCTCTGGACTCCCCTGTCATTGGGACTATCCTTGCACCTAGTATTAGAAAATTCAGCTCATGATATTGATCTGGGTGAATCTAGTAATGTGTGTGGATGATACCAGGAAAAAATGACCATGAAAATGGCTGGACTGTGTCAAAAATTCAATTGATTCACTAATGCCTTTCATGGAATGGACAACATTCCCAACTCTGTCTTGGCTTACACAAACTCTGGTCTTGAAAGAAGTTGAAAGGGAGAGGGAAAGACAGGTGGGAGAAGCAGTGGGAAGGAGAAATGCTCTATATGTCAACAACATTACCAGAATCCCCCAAACTCGCATCCTCCATTGCCTAGAAGCAGTATGACAGCAAGTGGATGTGAACTGCAGCAGCTACAAGACCCTCACCAACTCGCACACCGTCCTGACTTGTCTGATATGCAGTACTGAATGAAAAAAAGATACCTCTGTTTAAACATGGGAAGACTGAAGCATCATTTCAGTCCCTATTACAAACTGCAATCCCTAACCACAACTGCAACTTTCACTCCAGCAACTCTCTGAGGCTGAACCAAACTGTCATCACTAATGTTTCATCCTGAGATAAACTTCTGACCACAAATCTACATCATCAAAATCTCTTCACTACTCGATAATAAAAACAGAAAACGCTGAAAAGATCCATCTGACGTAGACTCCATCTATAGAATGAGAGTAAGCATTTTAGCTCAGTATTACCCTTCATTAGCAATGAGGAAAGATCATGAATAATAAGTTTAGTGAGTAAAAAGGTAGGGGAAGAAGGTGATCCACCCCAGTAACATCAGTCAACTTTGCCTGTGTCTCAGCTGTTTCTGAAATTCTCATCCATTCCATTGTTCCCTGTAGACTTGATCCTAACACTTTTTTTATCCAGTTTTCCATGTTCAACCTCTGTAAACTTGGGATTATACAAAACTCTGCTACCTGTGTCCTTATTCACACGATGTCCCATGTAACCATTGTTCATTAACTGTGTCCAATGATCTGCAAAGGCTCACAGTTAAGCAATGCCTCAAGTTTAGAATTCACACCATTGTTTTCAAATTCCTCCATAATCTTTCCATGTCAATTTCTACATGTTCCAAATCTTTCTCCCCATACGGAACAGACAAACATCAAGCCTTCCACATTCAAAAGCTGTTCATATTCAGGTTTTGGTTAATTAAGTGACTCTTTCAGATCTTGATCTGGTTCTTCAGTTGAGTTTCCCAACGGAAAAACGTCATCTTCTAACCCACTGTAAAAGAGTTCACTGAATAAATCCACAATATTGAGGAGAGATATTCATGTTGTGACAAGGTAATCGAACCAATTATAGAGATCTGGATTAATGGCCTGGGGATTCATGTTCATATAAACCATAGCAGCTGGAGGAATTTACCTTCAATTGATAAATGTGGAACATAAAGCTAATCATAGCAGTGGTGATCACAAAACTATGGTACAAACAAAGAAGAGTAGGCCACTCAGCCCTTCAAGCCAGCTGCGCTATTAGATCATGGCAGATCCAATTTTAACCTCTACTCTACATTCCTGCATATCCCCAGTAATCTGTCAGCATTTTGGTCATCAAAAATCTATCTACCTCCACCTTAAAAACATTTAAAGATTCTGCACCTTAAGAGGAAGGGAATGCCAAAGACTCACAGCCCTCTGAGAGAAATGGTGTTCATAGCTGTGGACAGAAACATTACTGTGAAAGCTCTGGCGTGTTCACTGATGACAGGGGAAGGAATTTACATTCCAGACGCATTCTCTTTCTGCTCCTGGAAGGCTGCGTCAGTTGATTGATCAACTCAACATCCAAACAGCTGCCAGCCCTCGAGTATAGTAACATTTGGTGCTCGATCATCACAGTGTTCCTTAGATCAGGAATTAAGTTGCATTGCCCTCCAGGCTCGTTCTCAATAGCAAGCATCTGCATTTGTTTTCTTCTGTTTTAAAATATTCAGCTGTTTAAAGTTCAACCCTCAATCTCACTTACAGTTCTACTAACAAAAACATGAGAAAAGTAGGACCTGAAATCAGTTCACATGGAGCAGCATGACAACAGAAGCAGAGCAAAGTGAACCTGGGAGCGGATGAACACAGCAGGCCAAGCAGCATCATAGGAGCAGAAAGGCTGACGTTTCGGGCCTAGACCCTTCATCAGAAAAGGGGGAGGGGAAGGGGGTTCTGAAATAAATAGGGAGAGAGTGGGAGGTGGATAGAAGATGGATAGAGGAGAGGATAGGTGGAGCGGAAACAAACAGGTCGAAGAGGCGGGGATGGAGCCAGTAAAGGTGAGTGTAGGTGGGGAGTTAGGGAGGGGATAGGTCAGTCCAGGGAGGACGGACAGGTCAAGGGGGCGGGATGAGGTTAGTAGGTAGGAGATGGGGGTGCGGCTTGAGGTGGGAGGAGGGGATAGGTGGGAGGAAGAACAGGTTAGGGAGGCGGGGACGAGCTGGACTGGTTTTGGGATGCGGTAGGGGGAGGGGAGATTTTGAAGCTTGTGAAATCCACATTGATACCATTGGGCTGCAGTGTTCCCAAGCGGAATATGAGTTGCTGTTCCTGCAACCTTCGGGTGGCATCGTTGTGGCACTGCAGGAGGCCCAGGATGGACATGTCGTCTGAGGAATGGGAGGGGGAGTTGAAATGGTTCGCGACTGGGAGGTGCCGTTGTTTATTGCGCACCGAGCGTAGGTGTTCTGCAAAGCGGTCCCCGAGCCTCCGCTTGGTTTCCCCGATGTAGAGGAGGCCACAACGGGTACAGCGGATGCAGTATACCACATTGGCAGATGTTCAGGTGAACATCTAATTGATGTGGAAAGTCTTCTTGGGGCCTGGGATGGGGGTGAGGGAGGAGGTATGGGGGCAGGTGTAGCACCTCCTGCGGTTGCAGGGAAAAGTGTCGGGTGTGGTGGGGCTGGAGGGGAGTGTGGAGCAGACAAGGGAGTCACGGAGAGAGTGGTCCCTCCGGAAAGCAGATAAGGGTGGGGAGGGAAAGATGTCTTTGGTGGTGGGGTCGGATTGCAGATGGCGAAAGTGTCGGAGGATGATGCGTTGGATCCGGAGGTTGGTGGGGTGGTACGTGAGGACGAGGGAGATTCTTTTTTGGTTCTTATTGCGTGGACGGGGTGTGAGGGATGAGTTTTGGGAGATGTGGGAGACATGGTTGAGGGCTACTCGAACACTGAGGGAGGGAAGTTACGGTCCTTGAAAAACGAGGACAACTGAGATGTACGGGAGTGGAATGCCTCATCCTGGGTGCAGATGCGGTGGAGGCGAAGGAATTGGGAATAGGGGATAGCATTTTTGCAGGAAGGTGGGTGGGAGGAGGAGTATTCTAGGTAGCTGTGGGAGTCGGTGGGCTTGAAATGAATATCGGTTTCTAGGTGGTTGCCCGAGATGGAGACAGAGAGGTCCAGGAAGGGGAGAGAGGTATTAGGGATGGTCCAGGAAGGGGAGAGAGGTATACTAACCTCATCCCGCCCCCTTGACCTGTCCGTCCTCCCTGGACTGACCTATCCCCTCCCTAACTCCCCACCTACACTCACCTTTACTGGCTCCATCCCCGCCTCTTCGACCTGTTTGTTTCCTCTCCACCTATCCTCTCCTCTATCCATCTTCTATCCGCCTCCCACTCTCTCCCTATTTATTTCAGAACCTCCTTCCCCTCCCCCTTTTCTGATGAAGGGTCGAGGCCCGAAACGTCAGCCTTTCTGCTCCTATGATGCTGCTTGGCCTCCTGTGTTCATCCAGCCCTGCACCTTGTTGTCTCGGATTCTCCAGCATCTGCAGTTCTGACTATCTCTGAACCTGGGAGCGAACAGGAGTGGGAGGAGCTCCAGTGATGACATCATGACACAAAATGTGGTGCAGTGTTGGCTGCTTGGGAACCAGATTCAGAGACTGAGTGAATAGTACCAAAGGGAGATGGTGTGTAAAGTCTTTATTTTGTGGTTTGTAGTTTGGAGGAATAAAGAGTGAGAAATCTGATTTTGTGAGTCGTGGGTGAGGTTGTGTAATCAGTTCCTAGTTTATTATTTGTAGTTGGTAAGGTTCACAGTGGCAGGAGAATTCGGCCCTGTTTATTGCTTCTCCTGCAATATGTTGGAAATCTGGAAAACTTCTAATGTCCATAGTGTTCAAATGCAGCGGCTGGAGCTGCAGATGGACTAACTTTGGAGCATCCAGGACGTTAACATCACTGATAACACATTTAGAAATCCGCATACACCAAAAGTAGGGGCTATACAGGCAGAAAAGCATTGGGTGATGAGTGCATTGGGTGACGAGAAAAGCATTAGGAGAATGAATAAGAGGCAATGCAGGACCCCCTTGGGACCATTCCCCTCTCAAACAAATATACAATTTCGGATGGTGTTGGAAGTGGTGTGGCCTTTCAGGGGAAAGCAACCACAGCAGCTAGATTATTGGCAACTAGCTCTTGGCTCTGTTGTACTGTAGGGAGGGTCAAAGTATTGGTGAGTGGTAGTGCTTGGGGATTATATTGTCCTGTGGCCGCGAATAAGATCTAGGATGGTGTGTTGCCTCTCTGGTCCCAAGGTCAATGTCGTCTCTGCACAGAACAGGATATCCTGAAAGGGGAGGATGAGTAGCCAGAGGTCATGGGGAGGTAACAGCCTAGTGGTATTATCACTAGACTATTAATTCAGAAACTCATTTTATATTCTGGAGACCTGGTTTCAAATCCTGCCTTGGCAGATGTGGAATTTGAATTCAATAAATAATCTGGAATTAAGGGTCTAATGATTACATTGAAACCATTGTCGATTATCAGAGAAACCCATTCACTAATGTCCTTTAGCGAAGGAAATCTGTTATGCTTACCTGGTTTGACATTCATGTGACTCCAGACCCATAGCAATGTGGTTGACTTTTAACTGCTCTCTGGGCAATTAGAGATGGGCAATAAATGTTGGCCTAGCCAAAGATGTCCACATCCCATGAGTGTATAAATAATAAATATTAGTATTAACAAAATAGGTAGACTAAGAGAAGCAAAGGGAAATTAGGTAGTCAGTTGAAAAGCATGACCTTCGGGGTTCAATCTCGGGATTATTCCCCTTGCCATGTGCTTGTAAGGCAAGAAATAGGAAAAGAATACAGTTGAATGCATTGCTGAAGAACGGGCATAGGAGGGAGGGCTTCCAATATCTAGATCATTAGGATCTTCTCAAGGGCAGGAGGGACCTGTACAAGAAGAACCAGTTGCATCTTAATTGGAGGCTCCTCCAAATTCCTAACAGGGAAGTTTGCTGGTGTCAACCAGGAGGATTTAAACTAGTATACCAGGGAACGGGACCAGAGCGGGAGTTCACCATTTGGAGTGATTGAGGAGAAGGGCGACATTAAGTCAAGTCTAATAGGAAGAACAGGCAGAACCAGGTTAATGAATTATAGAGGAGCTGACAATCTGAACTATATTTATTTCAATACAAAGAGTATAACGGGTAATGCAAATAAGCTTACAGCCTGAATTAGTGCATAGAACTATGATGTTGTAGCCATTACAGAAACTTAGTTGAGAGAAGAGAAGAGCTGGCAGCTGTCCGTTTCAGGGTTTCGATATTTCAGGCATGATAGTGAGGAACGTAAAATGGGTAGGGGAGTTGCATTACTGATTAAGGAGAATGTCAGAGCTGCACTAAGAGAGGACTTCTTGGAGGGCTCATCCAGCTGGACCATATAGGTAGAACTAAGGAATTAGAATCATGCAATTGCTATGATTGGGTTATACTATAGGCTTCCCAATAGGCAGCAGGACATAGAGAAATAGATATGTAAGCAGATCATGGAAAGATGTAAAAACAACAGGGTTATTGCAGTGGCTAATTTAACTTCCCCAATATTGACTGGGAGACTCTTAGTTCCTTGGGCTCAGAAGGAGCAGAATTTCTTTGGTGCGTACAGGAGGGTTTTATGAAACAATATATATATAGTCCAGCAAGGGAAGGGGCCATAACAGATCTAGCATCACAAAATGAGCCAGTCCAGGTTACTGAAGTTACATCTGGGGGACCGTTTTGGGAACAGTGATCATAATTTTGTAAGTATTAATACAGTTATGGTAAGGTAAATCTGGCTCTCAGTTGAAAGTGCTAAATTGGAGAAGGCTAATCACAACAGCATTAGGCAGGAGCTGGAGAAATTTGACAGGGGGTGGCTGTTTGAGGGCAAATCCATACCTGACATTTGGAAAGCTGATCAGAATTCAGGACTAGCATATTCCTGTGAGGATGAAGGGTAAGGATGGAAGATTCGGGAACCTTGATGACAAGAGATATTGAAAGAGAAATCAAAAGGAAAAACGTTTAGGAAAGTCAAATAAGACAAGGTCCTTAAGGAATATAAAGGGATCAGAAAGAACTTAAACAAGGAATTAGAGAGGCTAAAAGCAGCCATGAAATATTCTGAACAAGTTGAATAAAGGAGAATACCAAGGCATTTTATATGTATATTAGGAGCAAGAGGGTGGCTGGACAAAAGGTAGCTCAACTCCAGGGCAAAGGAGGGAACTTATGCATGGAGCCAGAGAAAGTGGATGAGGTCCTTATTTGCAACAATATTCACCAAGGAGCATGACAACGATGAAGATAAGATTAGGGAGGTGTATGCTGACATTCTAGGGTATGTTGATACTAAGAAGGAAGAGGAGTTAGGTGTCTTGATAAACATTAAGGTAGATAAGTTCTCAAAGGCAGATATGATCTATCCCAGGATACTGTAGGAGGAAAGGGAGGCGATTGCTGGGCCTTGACAGAGATGTTTGTATTTTCTTTAGCCACAGGTGAGGTCCCAAAAAGCTGGAGAATAGCCAATGTTGTTCCTTAGATTAAGACAAGCAAGAGATGTAATCCAGGAGATTATAGACCATGAATTATTGGAGAAAATTCTTAGGAACAGGATTTATTTGTATTTTGGAAAAGAATGGACTTATTAGTGATAGTTACCATGGCTTTATGTGGGTGAGGTCTTGTCTCACAAATTTGATTGAGATTTTTGAGGAAGTGACAAAGATAATTGATGAGAGTGAGTGTTATCCACATAGACTCTAGTAAAGCATATGACAAAGTTTCTCATGGTAGGCTGGTCTAGAAGATTAAGTCACATCAGATTCATTGCGAGTTGCTAAGTTGGATACAAAATTTGCTTGGTCATAGAAAATAGTGGATTATTGTGGAAGGATTTTTTTTTTTCTGACTGGACTTCTGTGACCAGTGGTGCTCTACAAGGATCAGTATGGGGACCTCTGTTGTTCGTAATATATATATTTATACATGTATAGATAATTTGAATGAAAATACATGTGGTGTAATTAGTACATTTGCAGACAATATGAAAATTGATGAAGAATGTTGTCAAAAGATACCGCAGGATATAGATCAATTGGAACGTTTGGCATGAAATGGCAGATGAGTGTAATCTAGACAAGTGTGAGATGATGCATTTTGGAAGGTGAAATGCAAGAATAAAGTATTGCAGCAAATAGCAGAGCCCTTTGGAGCGTTTATATACAAAAACATCTTGAGATGCAAGACCATAGCTCCCTGAAAGTAGTAACACAAGTGGTTAAGGTGGCAAAGAATGCATATGGAATGCTTGCCTTCATCGGTTGGGGCATTGAATATACAAGTTGGCAAGTCATTTTGCAGCTGAATAAAACTTTCAATAGGCCACATTTGGAGTAATGTGTGCAGTCTGGTTGCTACGCTATAGGAAGGATATGGAGTCTTTGGAGAGGCTGCTAAAGAAGTTTACTGGAATTTTGCCTGGATTTGGAGTGTATTAGCTATAAGGAGACTTTGGACATGGGTTATTTTCACTAGAGCATTAGAAGTTTAGCGGTGACAGTCAGTGAGCTAAGTCCAAATTTAGAATTTATCAAGTAAGACTGATATAGCCAATGGGTATAGCACCTTGAGTGAGATCACAATGACCGCATCTACCTGCAATGAGTGAAATCTCAATAGTACAGTTTTCCTACAGTGACTAAGGTCGCAAATGGGACTGTCCCCCTGTAGTGAGTAAGGTCTCAATGGGACTGTCCCCTTGCAGTGTGTAAGGTCACAAAGGGACTGTCCCCCTGCGGTAATATCATAATGGGACTGTCCCCATACAGTGAGTGAGGTCACAATGGGCCTGTTCTCCTCAATTGAGTGAAGTCACAATGGCTTGGTGCCCTGCAGTAAGAGATGTTGACAACAGATATTTATACAATCGAATGGTATCAGCAGAAATTGGCATTAAAACAAATTGGATTATAAGCAAAATAGGGGAACTAGACTTTCACTAAGCTTTGGAATGATATCTGGCAATTGCTGACAAATCTCAAGAAATCTGGTTACCTTAATATCGGCAATGAAGGAGTCAGTAAGGTGAAGAAGTCTATTATATGTATTGATATACGTTGTCAGATATAAGTGAAAAGCTTGCTGGGAAATCTCAGCAAACCATTACAGCTCTGTTGCTTTTGAATGTAGTAGTTAACGGGAGCAGTATAATAGATGGCACCGGAAACTCTCCACTGGTTGGAGTCATGGAATTTGGGTGTGATTGTTGGAGGTCATTTATCTGAGTCCCATGACATTTTATTATTAATTCGTGGGATGTATATAGGCTAGCAACTAATGCCCATCCCTAATTGCCCATGGGGAAGTTTAAAGTCAGACACATTGCTGTGGTTCTGGAGACACAAGCCAGACCAGGTAAGGATAACAGCCTCCTTCATAAACCAGGTGGGCTTTTCCCTTGATAATGGTTATTATTTTAACTCCACGTTTTTATTTCATCTGTATCATGGCAGGATTCAATTTCAGGTCCACCAGAACATTACATTGCTCTCTGAATTGTCTGGGGATAATACCATTATATTATCGCCTCTGCTTTTTGTACCTATCCCTTATGGAGTGCAGAATGTACCACAAGAAAGCAGTTTATCGCCATCTTCTTAGGGTCAACGAGGGATGGGCAACAAAGACTGACCCAACTATGTCCATATCCCATGAGCAATTATTTTCAAAAAATGCGATATTGAGCTGCCATGAAGTTAGAGGAGTGTCCGTCCCGTTACCCGCAGATAACCTGCAGAATAAATACATTATAACAAATCTTAAAGAGAAAAACTTTGGTCGATTTTAAATAACATTCATGACTGTGGCAAGGTAATTTTCCTACACTCTCTTTTTACTATCTGTTATATTAATGCTTCTCAATAAACAAAATAACGACAGGAGATAGATAATCCCTGTTGCCTGAATTCAGTGAATCATAAATTTTCCTTTGGTCTCCATCTTAATCTAGTTTAAATCGATTATCAGCAAAAGTAAATTGTCGTAAAATAAGTTGAAATTTCATTCAAACAATGCATACGGTGGAGGGGAGGGTCCTAGAGACAGGCAGCAAACTGACTGGGGTGGGGGTTCAGGGTCCTAGAGGCAGGCAATTCACTGACCGGGGTGGCGTGGGGAGGTCAGGGTCGTGGGATGCGTGGAATGCCCTGCCTGCAAAAGTAGTAGACTCGCCAACTTTAAGGGCATTTAAATGGTCATTGGATAAACATATGGATGATAATGGAATAGTTTAGGTTAGATGGGCTTCAGATTGGTTTCACAGTTCGGCGCAACATCAAGGGCCGAAGGGCCTGTACTGCGCTGTAATGTTCTATGTTCTATGTTCTATAAGCGAATCTCTAGTAAATCATTAAAGGTAATGCTGAATACACAGCAACCAGAGCGATTCACCTCACAACTTAATGATGTGACACATTTGTCATAGTTCCACAATCAGTTCTTTTCTATTCATGGGACAAGGTCCAATGCTTCATTCTATTCCCGTACTACCGGCAATTTTTGCTGCAGCAAAGAAGTGGTCGATTTCCACATTGATAACTGCAGTCAAGTTGTTTGTTTATTTTGTATCTGGTTTTTGTCCTCTCAGTGGTCAGTACGTGTGATTCTGAGTACAAGGGAAAACGCCAGTAGGTCTAGCTAGTGGAGACTTAAATGCGCGTTGTCTCTGCTCTTTAATGGGTTGCTTTCAGACGGACTGGATACTGAAACAAGGTTATGAATTTAAAAAAAACTAATGGTGACTTAATTTCCCACAATTCCTCACGCGTCAGAAATCGTTCCATCCCCTGCGCTCATTTCCCCAGGGGCCGAGAGTGCGCATGCTCCCCAAGCCAAGCGCAGGGCATTGTGGGGGTTCCTTTGTTGTGATTCGAACTCGGTGGAAGCGGCGCTGAGGATGGAAGAGGCGCTGTTTCGCCGCTGCACTGGGGACCGAGGGAGGCCATTTACATTGTTGCCCAGCTCTCATTGCCCTTGAACAGAGGACTCTCCAGACGATTTCAGACAGTAGTCAACAGATCGACAGCATTGTTGCGGATCTGCAGTAAATGCAGGCCAGACCAGGTAAGGACGGCAGATTTCTATCATCATGCCGTGTCAGTAAATAGATTTTTTTTAAGGATTTGATGGTAGCTTCATTATTATTAAGACCAGCTTTATAATCCAGATGTATTATTTGAATTCAAATTCCACCGGCTGTGAGACTTGAATCTGTATTGGCAGCGTATTAGCCTGGATCTCTTGATTACTTCTTCATTAATATGACACAACCCCACCATCTGTCTGGGACATCACTGTCTGAAACCTGTGTCATTCCTTGTTTCTCCCAACTCAGATTCAGCGCCTGGTTTTATTCGTTTCCTCTGAGCCTTTGAACTCTCCTGTGACAAGATCATATTGGCATGTGAGGACTGATTATCCTGAACTCTCTGTGACTGGGCCACACTAGCTGGTGAAAATTCACTAGGAACCCACAGGAAAAGGAGCTCAGAGGTCAGGGAGCAGCAAGTTCTTTTACCAAAGACTGAGGGCTGAAACCAGAATTGGTCAGTGTGAATTCTCTGTAAATTATTTGTATTTTAACATTTAGACAGTGTGTCGATAAACTAGTTTAACAAAATGGTTTAATAGTTTCTTTTTCTGGAGCTCCTGTTGATTTTTTCAGATGCTTCTGTGTAAAGTGGATTATGATTCAAAGGTTATTAATTCCCTTCAGCTCAGTTGGATGGCTGGGTGTGGTGTAGAATTACATCAACATCATGAATTCAATCTCTGAATGGGCTAGTTCTGAGGAAAGGTCACCGGACCCGAAACGTTAACTCTGTTTTTCCTTTCTCAGATGCTGCCATGCCTGCTGAGCTTTTCCAGCAACTTTGTTTTTGTTGCGGTAGTTCATGGTTTGTTGCTTTGCTTTGCCTTGCCCTATGCATGATGTGAAGTGATGCCTTTCAAGCTATCTCACCAGTTTTCATTCTGCAAAGGAGGTAGATCACCTTTGTGGATTATGGCCTACTACCCACTTTTATTTCAGTATTGCTTTTAGTTAACTATTTAATTTTCCTCCTCCCCCCAACCCAATTTGTAATATTTAGTGAGATACTCTCTCATTTCTCTGCACATTTATTATTTATAGAGAATTCTTTTCTGTAATGGTGGCTTTGGCCTTTGAAATTCGCACTTTTTGCAGTTCCCACCAAGGCCTCACCACTTCTGATATCTGCGATCTCCTCAAGGCCTCTCACTCTCTTAATAAGGAGAAGGCAATATCCATTGTGACAGGACCTGGAAGCAGACAGGACAGATTTCAGTTAATTGGCAGGGGTTACATAAGGAAAAGATCATGCAGTGATTTATGATGATGTCGAAGACACTGCCTGAAAGGGTGCAGGAAGCATATTCAGCTGAACTTTTCAAAATGGATGAGCACTTCAGCTGGGAAAAAAATGAAGAACTTTGCGAAAAGGCAGGAAAGTTGGCTTAAATTACACAACTGGGAAATAAGAAAGGGATGATCACCTTGTTGGAATTGTACTACAGACTTCCAAATAGTCAGCAGGATATCGAGAAGCAAATCTGTAAGAAGATCTCAGTTCTCTACATGAATAATAGGATGGTAATGGTAGGGGAATTTAACTTTCCAAACATTTGCAGTCCAGTCTTAGTGTTACGGGATCGGATGGAGAGGAATTTGTTAAGTGTGTACAAGAAAATTTTCTTATTCAGTATGTCGATGTAGCTACTAAAGAAAGAGCAAACCTTGACCTACTCTTGGGAAATAAGGCTGGGCAAGTGACTGAGGCGTCAGTGGGGGAGCACTTTGTGGCAAGTGATCATAATTCTATTAGTTTTAAAATAGTTATGGAAAAAGATAGACGTGATCTAAAAGTCAGAGTTCTAAATTGAAGGAAGGCCAATTTTCACAATATTTGGCAAGATTTTCAAAAGTTGATTGCAGGCAGTTGTTTGTAGGTAAAGTGATGACTGGTAAGTGGGAAATCTTCAAAAATGAGATAACGAGAGTCGGGAGCGATATATTCCTGTTAAAGTGAAGGGCAAGGCTGATAGATGTCGGGAATGTGAGATGACTAGAGAAATTGAGGTTCTGGTCAAGAAAAAGAAGGAAACATGTCAGATATAGACAGCAGGGATCTAGTGAATAAGTGGACAATGGCAGTAGGAGCATACTTGAAAGGGAAATCAAGATGGCAGGAAGGGGACATGAGATAGCTTTGGCAAATAGGGTAAGGAGAATCCAAAAGGTTTCTAAAATGCAGTAAGGACAAAAGAGTAACCAGGGACAGAATAGGACCCCTTAAAGATCAGCAAAGCCACTTTTGTGTGGAATGGAAGAAGATGGGTGAGATACTAAACGAATATTTTACTGTAGAGAAGGAGGTGGAAGCTAGAGAACTTGGAGAAATAAATAGCGATATCTTGAAAAGTATCCATAATACAGAGGAGGAGATGCTGGACATCTTAAAACGCACAAAGGTGGATAAATCCCCAGAACCAGATCAAGTGTACCCCAGAACTGTGCGGGAAGCTAGGAAAGTGATTGCTGGGCCCCTTGCTGAGATATTTGTATCATCGATGGCCATGGGTGAGGTGCTGGAAGACTGGAGGTTGGCTAATATGGTGCCATTATTCAAGAAACTTGGTAAGGAACAGCCAGGGAACTACAGACCAGTGAGCCTGACAACAGTAGTGGACAAGTTGTTGGAGGAGAATCTGAGGGACAGGATTCACATGTATTTGGAAAGGCAAGGATTGATTAGGGACAGTCAACATGGCTTTGTGCATGGGAAAACATGTCTCACTAATTTGATTGAATTTTTTTAAGAAGTGTTGAAGAGGATTGATGAAGGCAGTGTGGTGGACTTTTCTGTATGGACTTCAGGAAGGCGTTCAACAAGGTTTTGCATTGTAGACTGGTTAACAAGGTTAGATCACATGGAATATAGAGAGAACTCGCCATTTGGATACAAAATTGGCCAGAAATTAAAAGACAAAGGGTGATGGTAGAGGGTTGCTTTTTAGATTGGAGGCCTGTGACCAATGATGCACCACATGGATCAATGCTGGGTCCATTGCTTTTCGTCCTTTATGTAAATGCTTTGGATGTGAATTCAGGAGCTATACAAAGAAGAACAAACAATATTACAGCACAGGAACAGGCCCTTTGGGCGTCCAAGCCTGCACCAACACATTTTGCCCTTCCATATTAAAACTGTCTTCACTTACAGGATCCATATCTCTCTATTCCCTTCCTATTCATGTATTCATCTCTCGCTGCACTGGAGAGTTCATACTGGGGAGAGTCCTTTCAACTGCTCCGAGTATGGGAAGGGATTTCACTCAGTTGTCAAACCTGATGAGATATCAGTGAGTTAACAAGTAACTAGTGATGAGATAGTTCTTCGAATCATATCCAGGATTGAACGATGTTCCTTGAGGTCTGTTTCTGATGATGTTAATAAACTCTAAATCAGTTACGTAAGGTCAATTAAATTACAAATAAATCTGTAAATGTCAAATGCAGTTTTGGGTACTTTAACAAAGTCAGCTAATTTTGAAGGGATCTCTCTCTCTCCCCTGTGTCCCTCTCTCCCCTGTGTCCTCTATCTTTACCTCCAACAAGCGAGAAGAGCTCATGAAGCTTCTCTGCCACTAAGATTAATACAACACAATCAGCTGCCCCCGTTGCTCACCCCTCTTCCGCTAGCTAGTTGGGTCAATTGCCTTTAAAATTTTGACGGTTAGTAAATTTGCATATGACACCAAAATTGGTAATGTAGTAGACAGCAAAGAAGGTTACCTCAGAGTACAACAGGACCTTGATCAGATAGGCGGAGTGGCAGGTGCAGTTTAACCTCGATAAATGTGAGGTGCTGTATGTTGGAAGGGCAAATCAGGGCAGGGCTTATACACTTAATGGTAATGTCCTAGCGAGTGTTGCCAAACGAAGAGATCTTGGAGTGCAGGTTCATAATTCCTTGAAAGCAAGTTCACAGGTATACTGCATAATGAAGAAGGCATTTGGTACATTTGCCTTTATTGGTCAGTGCACCGAGTACAAAATTTGGGAGGTCATGTTGCAGTTGTACAGGACATTGGTTAGGCAACTTTGGAATACTGCATTTAATTCTGGTCTATTTGCTAGGAAAGACATTGTTAAACTTGTAGATCTTTTCTGAACCCTTTCAAGGAAGTTGCCAGGGTTGGAGGGTTTGAGCTATAGGGAAATGCTGAATAGGCTGGGGCTGTTTTCCCTGGAGCGTCGGAGGCTGAGGCGTGAACTTATAGAGGTTTATAAAATCATGAGGGGCATGGATAAGATGGATAGCCAAGGTTTTTTTCTCCATGGTAGGAGAGTCCAAAACTAGAGGGCATAGGTTTAAGGTGAGAGAGGAAAGATTTAAAAGGGACCTAAGGGGAAACTTTTTCATGCAGAGCATAATACATGTATGGAATGAGCTTCCAGAAGTAGTAGTGGAGGCTGGTAGAATTACAACATTTAAAAGCCATCCGGATGGATATATAAATAGGAAGGGTTTAGAGGGATATGGGCCAAATGCTGGCAAATGGGACCTGATTTATTTAGGATATCTGGTTGGCATGGACGAGTTGCACCAAAGGGTCTGTTTCCATGCTATGCATACTCTATAACTCTTTCAAAGAATTAAGTATGGGCATGATGTCTCCTTCCATGCTGTGTCATTCCATGATGTTGTGCCCTGTGCATTTCTGGCCCCTTAGTCACCAATGAGCTCAAAGACTGAACTCACTTCAAGAGATGAGGTGAATACTACCCTTGATATTAAGGCAAAACGTGATCCAAGGAAGCATCAATGATCCTGAGTAGAGGTGAAGTTAATGGTGATCAGGTGGAAATCTCTGGCTGAAGTCACGTCCAGTACAAACGGGAGATGCTTGTGGTTGTTGAAAAGTAATCGTCACACCCTTAACTTATCAGTAGGAGTTGCCCAGCGCAGTGTCCCAGGCCCAACTACCTTTAACTGCTTTGTCAATTGCATTCTCTTTATCTAAAGTGGGGATGTTTGCTAATGAATACACAGTGCTCAATTCTATTTGTAACTCCTGAGATAATGAAGCAGTCTCATGTCCATGTGAAAGAAAATGAAGACAACATTCAGGCCTGTACTGATTCACGACAATTAGTAAACATGCTACACAATGACCATCTCCAACAATACAGAGTCCACACACCCACCCTTGATAAATACAGGTTTTGCCAGTGATGCCCACAACCCATGAACAAGCTACAAAAAGAAATTAGAATTGCCTGTTCTGAATTTCTGTTCTTTCTTTTTACAGCATACGAGAATGGGAGGATGTGCAGACGTGGAACTCAAACCAAGCATCATGTCACAGTCTGATAGATTCAGTCAGTAGATCAGGAGCTGAATATAATTTGCCTTTTAATATAGAAGCAGAAATGTATTAACAAACTGAATGAATTGATAAACTATCACAAAATTTACAACTAGGGGTAACTATAAACTGTGTTCTCTGTGTGGCCAAGTCTTCAACTCATCATCCAGTCTGGAGAGACAGGAGAACAACAGCTCCACGGAGAAACCGTGGAAATGTGGGGACTGTGGAAAGGGATTCAGCTCCCCATCAAAACTGGAAACTCATCGACGCAGTCACACTGGGGAGAGACCATTCACCTGCTCCGAGTGTGGGAAGGGTTTCACTCATTCATCCAACCTTCTGAGACACCGGCGGGTTCACACGGAGCAGATTTCACTCATCTGCTCGCTGTGTGGCAAGGTATTCAGTCATTCCTCAAGCCTTCTGAGACACCAGCAAATTCACACTGGAGAGAGGCCGTTCACCTGCTCTGAGTGCGGAAAGGGATTCACACAGTCATCCTACCTGTTGACGCACCAGCGCATTCATACAAGGGAGAGTCTATTTATCTGTTCCTTCTGTGGTGACGGATTTAATCGACTATCCAGATTTCTGAAACACCAGCGGATTCACACTGGGGCGAGTCCATTCACCTGCTCTGTCTGTGGGAAGGGATTTATTCGGCCATCAAAACTACTGACTCACCAGTATATTCACACTGGAGAGAGGCCATTCACCTGCTCCATGTGTGGGAAGGGATTTACTAATTCATCTGACCTGCTGACCCACCAGCGTGTTCACACTGGGGAGAGGCCGTTCACCTGCTCTGTGTGTGGAAAGGGATTTACTCGATCATCCCACCTTCTGACACATCAACTTGTTCATACTGATCAGAGACCTTTTCAGTGCTCTGACTGTGAGAAGACCTTTAAAAGTAGAAGGAATCTGCTGACACACCAACGAGTTCACACCGGGGAGAGACCGTTCACTTGCCCTATCTGCGGGAAGAGATTCACTCAGTCATCCTCCTGTTTGACACACCAGCGAATTCACAAGTGATTGCAAGGGCTTGATCCTGCTATTTCTATGGTTGTTAATTGTGTTCATCACTGGCGCTTATTTCTACTGACATTAATAAACTATAGAAGATTGCTATTTAACATTCTAGATAAATGCCACATAGCAGATTTGTTTTAAACATATTATTGTGGAGATCTAACTATCCCAGAACTTTCCACTGAGTGTTTATTGTAATCTGACTGGAGCTCAGAAAGGACAGTCTTGTAGGGAGAGGATCATATAGCAGGAACAAAATTTCAGTCTGGGCACAGTCCTTCAGGGTCATACTGAGAGGGCAAATGGCACTTTGGTCTTTCTCATTTCTTGTCATTGCCGGCAAAGTCCCGGTGTAAGAAATGTATCCCAGCTGCTGTCTTCCATGGTTCAGAGCTCCCTAGGCATGGAGCAGAAATTCCTTTACAAGTATTTAGAGTCAGGAAGAACTACAGTGAATGCTAGAAACATGCTGAAAAATTGGAGATCGGTGCCACCTGTGATTTATTTGTGACTGCAAGTGAAGTACAAATTTCCAGCCTGAAAATGTGAATAAAGTATACAATATCACAGGCTTTACTGATGGGGTCATACAGGACAAGAGCAAGCAGGTGATGCTGAACTTTTTCAAGATACTTATTAGACTTCAAATGGAGTATTGGGTACAGTTCTGGACACCACACTATCAAAAAGATGTGAATATCTTGTAGAGAATGGAGAAGGTTTACAAGAATTTTTCCAAGAATGTGAAATTTCAGTTATGAGGATAAATTGGAGAGGTTTGGACTGTTCTTCTTTGAAAAAATTAAGGTTAAGAGGTAATCTCTTAGAAATGTTCAAAATCATGAGAGGTCTGGATAGAGTAAATGGGAAGAAACATTCCCTGCTCATAAAAGGATTGAGATGAAAAGGGCAAAGATTTAAAGTGATTTGCAAATGTAGCAAATAATGCTTGTTAGCAGCTCAGACACAATGGATCAAATGGCTGCCTTCTGTGTTGTAACACTTGTGATTCTAATTGTGGTCATCATTGTGTAAAATTTCATTGTTTCATGTGTGTGAGAGATAGTCCAGTCAACCAACAAAAATCTGTATTTACATAGCATCTCTAACATAGTGAAATGTAGTCAAAAAGAATTACTGTCTGATTTTAAATGCAGATGGATGAGTTCACAAGAGTCTCTTGACTCCTGGAACAATTATACAACAGACCTTTAAAGAAGATAAAGAAGGACCTGCATTGTGTTTCCAGAAACTCTTAGTTTGATGTTAGACACTGTGATTTTGATGCAGTCTTTCTCAGTATTAACTGTATCTCCTAATGTATTAATTATAAAGCAATTAATCATTTCCTGGTGTCCTTGTTTTGCTGTGCTGTTGAAATAAAGATTTAGTGAACTGTGCTACAAAATTTTATTGAATTCTTTTCTGTGATTTATCCATCGTTTTACTTCCAAGTTTTAAAATTGACACACTGTTTTCTGAGGTAAATTGGGAATGAAAGTAGTCCCAACTTCATCTTGTGGAATACCACGTCCCACCATCTAACAGTCTGAGTAGCTACTGTAACCCCAACTTCCTGTTTTGTAACTAGTTTTCCATCCAGTACAATCTACAACTTTACCCAGATCAGGCTCTGTGGAGTGAAGAACCAGGCAACAGAATGAATGGAAATTGGCCAGAAAACTATGGGTTGAATTGTCAGTGAATTTATACCATCTTTCATCTTTCTAGACAGTATGACCTACATCATCCTATAGGCTGTCAATGCTGCAGACACCATACTGCAGTGGTACAGGAGTGGATATTAAGCGCAGTAGCAGGAGCACAGATGAAGCAGATTTCACCAATTTGCAGGGCAACGGTAGTCTGCAACATAGCAATGGTTATGGGGAAGTGGGTAGATTTATGGAATCAGCCAGACTCCCCGCTCAGGCAGCCTTGCAGAGAGAAGATGTATTTCCCGTATGTATACTTAATGCCAGCCACAGTCAAGATAATAATTAAACCAGGTATTCACATTTTGTATGAATTATTAGGTGCACTGGTTTTTTTTTTATTTGTTTCATATTTGGGGTTGTATAGGGTCCATACCTGAATGCATCTTGTATCAGTTTGTGACCAGTGGAGCAGTTTGGTGTCACCTGCAGAAGTGGTTAAACAAAGGTCTGATCCTAAATGTTTGGTAAGAAATGAATGTTCTGTTTCCTCAGTTCAGTATTTCAATGTCAGGATGTTGATGAATTGCCTGCAGTACAGAAACTCCATTATCAACAAGCACAGCACCTCAGTAACCTCTATATATCCAATCGGGACTGAAAAGCTATAAGAGCACAAGATGTAGGAGCAGAAGTAGGCCATTCAGTCCATCAAGTTTGTTTCACCATTCAATTAGATCATGGGTGATCTGATAACCCTGAACTTTTATTTTTCTGCCTTTATTCCCTGCCATAACCCTTTATTCCCTTATTGAATATACTTACTGACAGCCTTTTGCAGTAAAGAACTCCACAGATTCATTACCTCTGGAAAAAGGAATTCCTTCTCATCTTTGAGTTAGAGGTGTGACCCCCTCAATCTGAGATTTGGTCCTTGACTCTCCTACAAGGAGAAACAACCTCTCTGCATCAATCCTGTCAAGTCCTTTTGTGTGTTTTAACAAAGTTGCCTCTTATCCTTCTCTGATGAGTAGAGACCCAACCTACTCAACCTCCTTGTAAGACAGTCTCTCCATTCCTGGTAAAAACCAAAAGAACTGTGGATGCTGTAAATCAGGAACAAAAACAAAGTTGCTGGAAAAGTTCAGCAGGTCTGGCAGCATCTGTGGAGGAGAAAACAGAGTTAATGTTTCGGGTCCCGTTCTGAGGAAGGGTCACTGGATCCAAAACGTTAACTCTGTTTTCTCCTCCAATGATGCTGCCAGACCTGCTGAGCTTTTCCAGCAACTTTGTTTTTGTCTCCATTCCTGATAACAGCCTGGTGAACCTCTTTCCTTAGATAAAGATCCAAAGCTGTTCATGATATTCTAGCTGTGATCCGACTAGTGGCTTGTATACTTTCAGTAAAATATCCCTACTTTTATACTCCAGGGTCCATGAATAATCAATTCTGAACACTGGTTTGTAGCTTAAACAAAAGACTTTGCAATTTATTGACAGTACAATAATTTTAGTAGAGCAAAATTAAACAAGAAAATAATCTAAATGTTGTTTTGAGCCCTATTCACACAAAAGGCAGATAGACAAACTCCCTGCCTTCATTCCTTTGTAATTAACCTTATTAAAGTTTAGCACAATTGTTTCTGACCCAAGTTCCTCCCTCTCAAACTGAATGCCAAATTCTACCCTGTCATGTTTGCTGTTTCCCAGGGGATCTTTTGCTCTGGCATCATTTCATTAAACTGCCTCATTAAACATCACCAAATCCAAAATAGCCTAATACTCGCACAATATATTGTTGTAGGAAACTATCCTGAATACATTCTTTGACTGGTGGTTAATTCTGGTTAACCACAAACATGGTTAATTCTGCCCATCTGACTTTCCCAATCTACACAAAAGTTAAAGTCACTTATTAATGTTGTTACACATCCTCATTATCTTCTGATTTATTCTCTGTTTATAGGAACAGGAGTAGGCCATTCAGCTCCTCGAGCTTGTTCCACCATTCTTTGAGATCATGGCTGATCTGTGGCCTAACTCCACATGCCTGCCTTTGGCATCTATCCCTTAATATCACTATTTAACAAAAATCTTAGTTTTAAAATTAACGGCTGATCCAGCATCCACAGCCTCTTGTGGAAAACAGTTTCAAATGTCTGGGCCCGAACACCACCTAGGGATACCACTAGTCATGTGTTGACAAGATCAACATGTGTTTCCCATCCCTAATCATTCTTCAGAGTCAGACACATTGCTGTGGGTCTGGAGTCACAAATAGCAGACATAGCCTGGCAGATTTCCTTCCTACAGGACATTAATAAAACTTGACTTTTTGCAAAACTTTTTGATTTTTGTGATGGCTACTATTACTGCCAATGGCATTCAATTTCAGATTCTCAAAGCTTTCTTAAATTACTTAGGGTCATAGAGTACAGTATGGAAATAGACCCTTCAGTCCAACTCATCCATGCCAATCAGATATCCCAAATTAATCTAGTCCCATTTGCCAGCATTTTGCCCAGGTCCCTCTAAACCCTTCCTATTCATAAACCCATCCAGATGCCTTTTAAATATTGTAATTGTACCAGCCTCCACTACTTCCTCTGGCAGCTCATTCCATACTTGCACCACCCTCTGTGTGAAAAAGTTGCCCCTTAGGTCCCTTTTAAATCTTTCTCCTCTCACTTTAAACCTATGACCTCTAGTTCTGGACTCCCCCTCCCCACCCCAGGGAAAAGTCCTTGGCTATTCACCCTATCCATGCCCCTCATGATTTTATAAATATCTGTAAGGTCTCATCTCAGCCTCCAAAGCTCCAGGGAATATTGCCCCAGCCTATTCAGCCTCTCCCTATAGCTCAAACCCTCCAACCTTGGCAATATTCTTGTAAATCTTTTCTGAACCCTTTCAAATTTCACAACATCCTTCCCATAGCAAGAAAAGCAGATTTAAATGCAGTATTCTAAAAGTGGCCTGAGCAATGTCCTGTACAGCCACAACATGACCTTCCAACTCCTTTACTCAATGCACTGACCAATAAAGACAAGCATACCTCACGCCTTCTTCACTATCCTGTCTACCTGGGACTCTACTTTCAAGGAACTATGAACCTGCAATCCAAGGTCTCTTTGTTTGGAAACATTCCCCAGGACCTTACCATTCAGTTTATTAATTCTACAAATAATACTGAAGTACTGTGGATGCTGAAGATCTGAAATAAAAAGAAACCAAGAAGTGCTGGAGAAACTCAGCATGTCTGGCAGCCTCTGTGGAGGGAAAGACTAAGGTAATGTTTTGAGCTGGACATGAATTTTCTTCTGCTTACTCTGTTTATAGATTCATAGAATCATACCATACAGGAACAGACCCCTCAGTGCACCCAATCCATGCCGACCAAGTTCCCAAACTAAGCAACTCACACCTGCCTTCACTTGACCCTCCAAACCTTTCCTATTCATGAACTTATCCAAATGTATTTTAAATATTGGAACTGTACCTGCATCGACCACTTCCTCTGGCAGTTCATTCCACACACAAACCAGTCTGTGTTAAAAAAAAATTGCCACCCATGTCCTTTTTACAAAAAGAACAAAGAACAAAGAAAATTACAGCACAGGAACAGGCCCTTCGGCCCTCCAAGCCTGCGCCGATCCAGATCCTCTATCTAAACCTGTCGCCTATTTTCCAAGGATCTGTATCCCTCTGCTCCCTGCCCATTCATGTATCTGTCGACATACATCTTAAATGACGCTATCCTGCCCATCTCTACCACCTCCGCTGGCAACGCATTCCAGGCACCCACCACCCTCTGCATAAAGAACTTTCCACGCACATCTCCCTTAAACTTTTCCCCTCTCACCTTGAAATCGTGACCCCTAGTAATTGACTCCCCCACTCTGGGGAAAAGCTTCTTGCTATCCACCCTGTCTATACCTCTCATGATTTTGTAGACCTCAATCAGGTCCCTCCTCAACCTCCGTCTTTCTAATGTTAATAATCCTAATCTACTCAACCTCTCTTCACAGCTAGCGCCCTCCATACCAGGCAACATCCTGGTGAACCTCCTCTGCACCCTCTCCAAAGCATCCACATCCTTTTGGTAATGTGGCGACCAGAACTGTACGCAGTATTCCAAATGTGGTCGAACCAAAGTCCTATACAACTGCAACATGACCTGCCAACTCTTGTACTCAATACCCCGTCCGATGAATGAAAGCATGCCGTATGCCTTCTTGACCACTCTATCGACCTGCATTGCCACCTTCAGGATACAATGGACCTGAACACCCAGATCTCTCTGTGCATCAATTTTCCCCGGGGTTTTTCCATTTACCGTTTTAAATCTTTCTCCTCTCCCCTTAAAAATATGCCCATAGTTTTGAAATCCCCATCCATTGGGAAATGATCCTTGTCATTCACCTTATCTATATCCCTCATGATTTTATAAACCTCAATAAGATCACCCTTCAACCTCCCAATCCCCAGTGAAAAAGTCCCAGCCTTCCCAGTCTATTTTTATATCTCTAATCATTATAACAATTAGTAAAAATCAGTATTCTTTTGTATTTCCTGTAATGAGGTTAATAAGGAATTTAAAAGGTCCTTAACTGATAGGCAAGTATCCAATTAATTGGCTGTTAACATGGTGTAGCTGGCAAATGTCTGGGAAGGAATGTGCTTGAATACAGTGTCCATTGTGAAAAGCCCCAAGGGAGATAAGAGTCTGGGAAATATCATGACACTATGGAGAACCAGGGATTAACCACAAGCCTGTCCATCTCTAGCCATGCAATCATATGAACGGCTTAATTGGAAATGAGCAGATACTCATCATCCGCTCTGTCAAACACCTTTTGCTGATTAAGGGAGAGATGACGGATCATGTCCTGGACCAGGTGGATGTTGTCATGAATGCTCTGGCCCGGGACACTGTAGGACTAGTCTGGATGGATCATGTGGTCCAGCATGGTGCCAAGCCAAATCGAAAGTGCCCTGGCAAAGATTTTGTAGTCCATGCTGAGGAGAGAGACCAGACACCAATTCCTTAACAAACGGAGATCCCCCTTCTCAGGCAACTGAGTAATGACCACCCTGCACCAAGAAAGGAGTATCTCTCCAGTCACAATACATTCCTCCAGGATCTGTGCATAGTCACCCCACCACCACCAAACATACTGAATAACTCCATCCAGCCCCAGGGACTTGCCCCTGGTAAGACAATTGATGGCACCGGTCAGCTTCTCCAAGCTCAGAGGGGCATTGAGCCTCTCCGCACCCTCTGGTCTGACCTGCAGCAGATCCTCGCACAGAACGTTGGGAGCTTCCACACTGGATGGATCCGGAGAGAAGACAGCTCTATAACAGTCCCTTCACTTGGGCCTTGGTGCCTCCTGATCGGAGGCAAGGGATCCATCATCGACTAGCAGCACAAGGAGCTGCTGGCGGATTCCGTGCCTTTTTTCCCCCACAGTGAGCAGAAGGGGGGGACTTGCACTCGAGATCCCGAAGAAACTGGACCCGCAATCTCACGGATGCACCCTGGGACCCAATGAGGTGCAGATCCTGGAGTGCGGCCTTCTTCTCTTTGTATGCCTCCTGCAGGCCTGGGTCCATATCAGGCTGACTGAGACATGACCCAGGCACCTCCTTCTCCAACCGCTCAATCCTGGATTTTGGCCTCATCTTTGACCCCCAAACATACTGCTGACAGAAGACACGGATGGGAGTCTTGCCCACATCCCACCACAGCCTCAAGGAGGGGAAGCCCCCCACCCGCTTCCTTCTCCAGCTGGTCCAGAAGTGACAAAATGAGTCCCAGAACTGCTTGTCCTCCAGCAGCAGGTTATTAAAGAGCCAGTATGCCAACCTCACCCTGGTGCTGAACAGTACGAGCTCCACCCATACCAGGTTGTGACCAGAGAACCGCACCTGCTGTGTGGATGCCTTCAGAACACAGGAGGTGTACGCCCTGGAAAGGTAGAGATAGTTAATACTGGACGGTCCAACCCCAGGCATCACAGAGGTGAAGGAAAAGGAATCAGGATGGAGATTTTGCAAGGCATCTACCCAAGTCAAAGGTATTAACCAAGTCCCTCAACAAACCCACCAATGCCGAGCTCCTCTGGGTGCCGCCACGGTCCAGCCTCTTTGAGGGTGCGATTGAAATCTCCCCCAAAAGGATGCGTTCGCCCTCACCGATGGAGTTAAGAGTGGACACATCCTCGAAGAAGCACGTCTGCTCAGATCCCATCCAAGGCATGTTTACAATCACAAACTGATGCACCGTGCCTCCAAAACGAACTGTCAGTTGCAGCAGACAGCCTGGCACATGCTCCTTGACCTCCATCGAATGCAGGAGTCATCTGGGCTCCATTGGTTGGACACACCCCTGCCTCAACCTCACCTCCAGGGTGGACAGCAGGAAGATCCTTTGCAGGGACCTCCAAGTCTTAGAGTTTATCAGACTCAACTAAAATGTCAGGCCCCCTGCACAGCAGCAGTTGGAAAACCTGCTCAACTCCTGGCACCGGGCCATCCTCCGTGTCTGGGAAAACATCCCCAGTAAGGGCAGAAGAGCCCAACACAAAGGCCTGGGAGGGAGCGAGGAGGCTGCTCCTTCATCAATACCATCCAGGGTGCCCTCAGAGCAGTCCCCAGTGAGCGCAGGCAGCATCTCAAGGCCTTCCAGTTTTTCCTGGCGTGGGCAAGACCTCTGTGGCCACATCCACCTCAGCCTCCGAGCTGCCTGGCACCGTTGCGGCGGTCTGCAGGGACAGGTTTGTGTCCCCCTCCACTCCCTAACCCTAACTCTCATCTCTGGAGGTGGTGTTGTTAGCGCTGGACTCCTCCAACCCTGAGGACTGGTGCGTTTTCTTAGAGGATGGGGGAGCAAGAGACATCTCTCCATCGTTTTGTTGCCTCCTTCCCCCTCAGCCATCCTCCCTTTTTCCTGTTTGTCATGGGTTTCGGGGCATGAGACGGGCCAGAGGAAACTGGGGTCACCACTTGCTCACTCGTGCTTTCATTACCGAGGGGCCCTGGGCCAGGGTCCAAAGCCCCTTCCTTCCCGATAGTCCTGGGACTGCTATCCTTTGCGAGGGATCTCTCCCCAGGCTGGGTGGTCGATGGTCTCTCAGTCACCCGGGAATCCTCCTGAGAGGCTCCCCCCAAATGTTTAGTCTTCCTCCAGACTTTCCTCCCCTGCAGACACTCTCCACCCACCCCACTGGTGTCCGTAACCGAGGTAGCTCCCTCCTGCGGGAGCCGAGGGGATGTCGTGAGGGAAGGGGCGGCAGTGCCAGCCGCGGCACTTGGGTTTTAGCAGCGGCCTTCGAGGCAGGGCAGTTCCTCCGGAGGTGCCCCACCTCCTTGCAGGCATGACACTGCACACCCTGCACTGACCAGAACACCCGGGAAGCAGCACCCTCATGCTCAACCATTAAAGTGCCCTCCGTGACGTCCTCCGGGGCCAGGCAGATGAAAACCTGCCACTGCTTCCAGTGACGTGTGTCAAGCGGGCCTCCTGCAGACCGAGCAGTATCAGCACCATGCCTGACCTCACTTCCCCAAGCTGGCGGAGGTGGGGAAGAAGGAGCTCAGGTGGAACAAAGAGTGGGATGTTCGATAAAACGACCCTCTGAGAAACTACCTCCAGAAAGTTGACAGGCAAGAACGTCCTACCAAGTGTAAGCCCCTTCTCCAGGGTGAGGTGCACCACCCGTTCTGTCTTCAGGAAGAACACCGCCTTCTCATACATCTTTGATGTAGCGACAATGATGGGATCACCGACTACCCCCTGCCAAGGCTGCTGTACAGCCTCAATCCTCATGTTACATTTACTGCAACATTTCACCCAGAGCTGTTTTGTGAAATAATTAAAGAGCGACAAGGCCTCCAAGGGATAGGGGACATACAGGATGTCCCACGTACAAATGATTGGGCCCCACCCTCGATGTTATTTTAGAAGGTCCTGTGGTCACCATCACCCCAACCCTCACCAAAATCAGGACCAACACCTCCCCTCATACAAAAAGCAAGTAAAGGAAACAGAGAGTCCTGTTAGGCCTCGCCTGCCAATCCAGTCGCCTCAGGCAGCTGTATCCCAACCTGCCACCCAACCCACAGTACAAAAAAATGGTTCCCCCAATGCCCAGCGGCAATAGTCACTGGCAGTAAATAGGTCACAGTCACAAAGTAATCATAAGGAGATGGCCCAGGTTCCAAACAGTTCCAGGCCCTAGACTCCAAAATACAGTCTCTCACTGCAAGTGTTTGGGCCTCAAGCAATTAATGCCCAGGCCTGAATCCTCGACTGAAGGAGTAATCCAGGTTCCAGGAACAAGCCTCCTAGGCACTGGTTGAACAGAAGTGCAGGCCACCGTTGTTCTCAGGGCAGCTGCAGCAAGTCCCAAGCTTGAGTCCTTCCACGCAGGCAGGCTACAGGACGCGAGGCCCCAGGTTCCAGGTCACAATCAGCAGCAGCTTCTCCCCAGCGCAGCAAGTGTAATTACAGCTGTCTTCAACTCACTGAGGAGAAATGCAATACAACTCATTGAAGAGAAATGCAAGACACCACGCTTCCAAAGGCAGCAGGAATGGAGAATCCCAGGTTCGAGTGCCTCCAGGCAGGCAGGCTGCAGCACCCAAGGCTCCAGGCTGTAGGCCTCAGTCAGCTCCAGGTGCTCTCAGTTGCAACAGGTGTTGCCACTTCAGCCTCCAAGTCTCAGCTACAACAGCAGCAGCAGAGTGCAGACTCGCAATACACTGCCCTCTGCAGTTCTCCTTGTATTTCATGTTATCTAATCTTGCTAACCAGTCTACCATGAGCAACCTTGTCAAATACCTCACTGAAATTCATATGGACAACGCCTACCGCTCTGCCTTTATCAATCCTCTTCGTCACTTCTTCAAAAACCTCAATCAAATTAGTGAGACACAATTTCCCTCGCACTAAGCCATGTTGACTATCCCTAATCAGTCCTTGCCTTTCCAAATACATGAAAATCCTGTCCCTCAGAATTCCCTCCAACAACTTATCCACCACTGATGCCAGGCTCACTGATCTACAGTTCTGTAGCTTTTCTTTACCACCTTTCTTAAATACTGGCACCACATTAGCCAACCTCCAGTCTTCCAGCACCTCCCCCGTGGCTATTGATGATACAAATTTTTCAGCAAGGGGCCCAGCAATCACTTCCCTAGCTTCCCACAAAATTCTAGGATACACCTGATCAGGACCCAGGGATGTATCCACCTTCTTACCTTTCCAAATATCTATCTGACTGATCCTGCTGTGTATTCATTTCTCTAAATCTACTAGTCATCACACTTAGTGTCTCTTGTATGCCCTCAATGACATTAATTCTAAAAAGCTCTCAATAGCCCTTTATATATTAAAATAAATTACCTTTCCTTACCCACAGATTTAATCTTAACAATATTAATAATTTTAATACAAAGCATGCAAAAAAAGAAAATAAATAAACATAAATATTAAAAAATCAAATACTTGACTGAAAAAGACAAAAAAAGACTCCTCCTCAAATAATCCGATATACACCTTTCAATCTCAGATAAAAACAGTTCTTCAGAACCATCCACATATAGGCGTCTTCTCTATCCCAAATGGCTGGTGAGTTTGTCTGGTACATTATGTCTATAATTCCACAGCTGATGTGACGCAATTTGAACCTGTGTCCTTGAACAATTGTTTCAGAGATAGTCGGAACTGCAGATGCTGGAGAATCTGAGATAACAAGGTGTAGAGCTGGATGAACACAGCAGGCCAAACAGCATCAGAGCTGCAGGAAAGCTGACGTTTACGGGCCTAGACCCTTCTTCAGAAAAAAAAGTCTGAGATAACAAGGTGTGCACAGCAGGCCAAGCAGCATCAGACGGTCCAGACCCGAAAAGTCAGCTTTCCTGCTCCTCTGTTACTGCCTGGCCTGCTACGTTCCTCCAACTCCACACTATTATCACTGTTAACTGTACATGTCCCCGAACTGAAAGAGGCGGGTGCCCGGATGATCGACGGCTGCATTAACCAATAGATGGAGGGGGTGTGGCGTTTTCTCACCAATAGGAATGGGTGGTGGGCGTGGGTTGTGGGGGCTTACGCGTGAAGACCAGTGCGGATCGGAGAGCATGCGCAGAGTCGTTGAGCTTGTAGTATGGACAGTTGGTGCTGAAGGTGGAAAGCTACGGAAAAGGATGAGTTACAACTAAGTGAAGGAGAGAAATTGTGACCTTGTAAGACTGAGATTCGTGATAAAGTCTGAAAGAAATGCTTCTAGTACGCATTTGCATTAAGCCGAGCAGTGATTGCGGTCCTTCTGCGCGCAACCAGGCCCAAGTTAACCGTCGCCATTTTTATTGGGGGTAATATTCAGTGGGACGCATGTGTGGCCTTCATTTTAATAGGGGGCAAAATGTAGTAGGGCACATGCGCAGCTTTCCATTTCATTTGATGAGAGTGGGAGGACTAAATTCGAGCCAAGCGAGCTGTTTGGTTGTTCTGTGTTTCTGACTTTGACTTGCGCTCTTTTTCCCCTACATTCCTTTTGCAGAATATCAAATATGAAGGCTTTGCAAATAGGAAATGCACCCCAAGCATCACAGAAAGATTTGAGTGAATCATTTGATTCATCAGGACCTGAATATCGTTGGCCTTTGACTGTGGAAGGACACAGGTTTGTTCTTTTCTTGGGTACATATTTCAAGTATCAATGTAGTTATGCTCCACACCCTGGTTGGACTATTGAAGTCATAGAATCCCTACAGTGTGGAAACAGGCCCTTTGGCCCAACAAATCCACACACCCTCAGAGCATCCCACCCAGACCCATCCCTCTATAACTCACCTGATCTACACATCCCTGAACACTATGGGTAATTTAGCATAGCCAATCTACCTATTCTGCATATCTTTGAACTGTGGGAGGAAATGCACGCAGACATGGGGAGAATGTGCAAACTTCACACAGACAGTCACCCGAGGGTGGAATCGAACCAGGGGCTGTGAGGCAGCAATGCTAACCACTGAGCCACTGTGCTGACCACACGTGGAGTATATATTCACTGAGCTGTGCACACTTACCTGGATGCTGCCTAAACTCCAAGAGGTAATTTATGAGCAGAGGTTAAATAATAATGTAAATAATGAGGAGAGGCAGTATTGTACAGACCGAGGCCAGTGAACTGATAAGGTGTCTTTCTGGAGAACATTCCTAGCCCTCTAAGTTTACTCCTACCAAGTGCCTTTCTTGATTACCTTTTGAGATCATTGATCACCTCCACTTCATCTCACCTTCAGTTTGTGTACTACCACTGGCAGCATAAACAAAGTCTTTGCCCACCCCTACTTGTTGTCCAAAACTATATGCGTGTACCCCCCTGGTCTTTGTACCATAACCTAATAGAAATAACTTTTTGTTTGACTAAATTTTTCTGAATTGATCAATATCTTTTACATGGGTATTAAAACTCCCTTCAATTTCTTTGACTTATGGAGACCAATTTCAGCTTTTCAGACTTGTAGCCAAAATCCCCTATTTCCTCTCAAGGACCCTTATACCTTTCCAAAGTTTGAAGACCAGAATGCTAGAGCATTGTAAAAAGAGTCAGCATTTTTGTTTTTGTACACACAATGCCTCTATTGATGAGGTCCAAGGTCCTGTATATTTTGCTAATGCTTTCTCAGCATGTCCTGTCACATTCAAAGATCTGTGCACATCAACCCCCAGGCTCTTCAGACCCTGCACACTCTTCAGAACTATGCCATTTAAGTATATATTTCTTTTCCCTATTCCTTCTTCCAAAATGCATCATCTTATTGTGACTTCTAGAAGAGGTTACACTGGACCTGGTTTTGGGAAATGAGCCCGGCCAGGTGAGTGAAGTTTCAGTGGGGGAGCATTTCGGGAGTAGTGACCATAATATTATGAGTTTAAGGTACTCCTGGATAGGGATAACAGCAGTCCTCGGGTGAAGGTGTTAAACTGGGGGAAGGCGAACTACTATACAACAATATTAGGCAGGAACTGGAGAGTATTGATTGGAGGTGAATGTTTGAGGGCAAATTCATGTTTGAGTATTTCAAATGGAAGTTGAAAGGAGTTCAGGAGTGGCACGTTCCTGCAAGAGTGAAGGATAGGTTTGGCAAATTACATGAACCTTGGATGACCAAGGATGTTATGACCTTGGTCAAAAACAAAAAGGAAGCATACATAAGGCCCAGGAGGATGGGAACTGACGAAGGCCTTGAAGTATGTAAGGAAGTAGAAAAGCACTTTAGCAGGAAATTAGAAGGGCCAAAAGGGTTGATGCAAAGTTGTTAGCAAACAGGATTAAGGAGAATCCCAAGACTTTTTATACATATATAAAAAGCAAGAGGGTAGTCAGGGAAAGGGTTGGCTCAAAGAGGGAATCTATGTGTGGAGCCAGAAGAGATAAGTGAGATCCTAAACAAATACTTTGTGTTGGTATTCACCAAAGAGAAGGAATTGGTAGAGGATGATCTCAGGGAAGGGAGTGTTGAATTTCTAAACCAAGTTGTTATTGAAAAGGAAGAGGTGTTGTGCATCTTAAAAAGTATTAAAGTAGGTAAGTCCCCAGGTCCTGATGAGATTTTTCCCAGAATATTGAGGGAGGCGAGAGAACAAATTGTTGGAGCATTGACAGACATCTTTGTATCCACTTTGGCTACAGGTGAGGTCCCAGAGAACTGGAGAACAGCCAACGTTATCCCATTGTTCAAGAGGGTAGCAGGGATAATCCAGGAAATTACAGATCTGTGAGCCTCACGTTGGTGCTAGGGAAATTATTGGAGAAGATTCTCAGGGGCAAGATCTATATGGACTTAGAAGCGAATGGACCTATTAGCTATAGACAGCATGGTTTTGTGCGGGGGTGGTCGTGCCTAACTAATTTGATCGAGTTTTTTGAGGTGGTGACAAAGATTATTCATTAGGGAAAAGCGGTTGATGTTGTCTACATGGACTTCAGTAAAGCCTTTGACAAGGTCCCTCATGGCAGACTGGTACAAAAGGTGAAGTCACATGGTATCAGGAGTGAGCTGGCAAGATGGACACAGAACTGGCTTAGTCATAGGAGACAGAGGATAGTGGTGGAACGATGCTTTTCAGAATGGAGGGTTGTGACTAGTGGTATTGCACAGGGATCACTGCAGGGACCT
This sequence comes from Rhincodon typus, assembly GCF_021869965.1. Taxonomy (NCBI): domain Eukaryota; kingdom Metazoa; phylum Chordata; class Chondrichthyes; order Orectolobiformes; family Rhincodontidae; genus Rhincodon; species Rhincodon typus. The sequence goes on along the minus strand of NC_063374.1, from coordinate 1,707,558 downwards.
CTGCTGTTCGTGATCTACATAAATGATTTGGAGGTAAACATGCTGGTCTAATTAGTACATTTGTGGATGATACAAAGATTGGTGGAGTTACAGATAGTGAGGAGGATTGTCAGAGGATACAGTAGGATATAGATCAGTTGGACGTTTGGACAGAAAATAATGGCAAATGGAGTTTAATCCAGACAAATGTGAGTTGATGCATTTTGGAAGGTCAAGTACAAGTAGAAATTATACAGTGAATGACAGAACCTTTGGGAGTATTGATATGCAGAGAGATCTGTGTAAAGCCTTTTACAGTCCAATAACTTTTTTTTGAAATTGCCTTTGTATTCTATTCTTCCAATCGTTATCAGTTTCTATCCTTGCTGTTTTTTAAAACTTTCCCAATCAAGGCCATTTTATTATACTTTTTCACTAAGCTTTCTTTGTAAACCATGGGTTGACACTTTTTTGAGTTATTTGCAACTTGAAGGAATGTATTGTTGCTGTAAGCCATTTAACAGTTCTTTTGGAGACTGTCCATTGCCTACATAGTTGTGCCTTTCCATGTATTTTCACAATTCAATTAATTCAGCCAACTAGTGCCTCGTGTTTTCATCATTTCCTTTATTCAAATTTAACAACCATGCTTCAGATCGCACAAACCTCGCTTTCAAACATAATGTAAAATTCTATTGTATTGCAGTCACCCATCCTCAAAGGGTTCTTTTATGGATTATTAAGTAGCTCTTTCTCATTATGTAATATTAGATTCAATATGTCCTGTTCTGTAGTTGGCTCTTCCACAAACTCTAGAAAACCATCTGTAAGACAGTCCAAGAACTTGTCCTCCACAGCTTTAGTGCTCTGCTGAATTATCCAGTCTACACGCAGATTGAAGTCACCCATATCACTGTGTTGAACATGCTACAAGTTTCTCTCATCTCCTTGTCTATTCCATGGCCTACACTACCACTACTGGCACAGAAATAACTCCCAACCAATATCTGCTACTGCTTGCTGTTTCTAAGTTTATTGCAACAGATTTTACATTTTTTTTTCCACATCTGAGATCCTCCCTTACTAATGTACTGATCCCATCTATCAGAACTGCACTTTCTTTTCTTTCTTATCTGTCTTTAACATCACATACCCTTGAATATTCATTTCCCAGTCCTGGTCACTGTAGGGACATGTTTCCATAATAGCAGTTATATCATTACAATTTACCTGCGTTTGTGCATTTAGATTGTCTATCTTGTTGTAAATGCTACGTGCATTCAAGCAGAGTGCCTTAATTTTTGTCTTTTTGACATCATTCTGCATTTTAAGAATTCCAAATGCTCAGCTTTGTTACTTATTACCAGCTTAACCCCTTTTCGATTTGGTCTACCCCTCAGGTTCCTATTCCCTGACAAGCTAGTGTCCAACACCAAGAGCACCAGCAAATCTCCCTGTGAGAATATCAGCTCTGTGAAGATGTAACCCGTCCAGCTAACCATATTTATTCATAGATATGGCACAAAGGCAAGTATATTGAGGTTGCTCACAGGTCAGGCATATTCACATTACATGGTGGGAACAGATTCAAGAAGGCTAAAGGATCGACTCGTAGGATCATAGAAACTTACAGCTCAGAAAGAGGCAATGCAACCCTTTGTGCTTGAACTTACTTTGAAAGGGCTACTATGCTTAGTTCCCCACACCCAGTTTGCTGTGTCAATTTGCAAATTCTTCATTCTCAAATACCAGTCAACTCCCCTTTAAAATTCTTCATAGAGTCAGGTGCCACAACCTGTTCAGGTGGAGCGTTCCAGATCCTGACAGTTCTCTGGTGCAGAAACTGCTAAACTCCGCACTGAGTCTGGAAGGTTGTCAAGTGCTGAATCGAAGGATGAGCCGCTGTTCCTGGAGCACTCACTCAGCTTCACTGAAAAAGTGCAGGAGATGGAGGACAGAAGGACAGAGTGGGACTGAGAAGTAAAAGAGCAAGGGACCAGCAAGCAAGCCACTTTTGCAGACCAATTGGGAGGTCATTCAATAAAATGATTTTCCAGGCTCTGTTTACTATTTTGGTAGAGCAGATCACATCAGGTACAATACAGTAACAGAATTGCAGGAAGTACAACCGGTCAATAATTTGCTTCATGCCCTGAAATCTTCAGAATAGCCCAAACAATGATACTCTATTTGAGGAGTAAAGGTAAGGAAGACTCAATGTGGATGATGCAGGAGGTATTTTTCACTGTCTGGATGGGGGTGGGCAGGGGCAGGGTCTGGAGCCATGGGACACAGTCTCAGAATAAGAGCTAGGCTATTTGGGACTGAGATCAGGAGGAATTTCTTCACTCAGACTGATGAATGTTTGGAATTTGTTATGCCAGAGGGCTGTGGAATCTCGGTAATTAAGTATATTCAAGATTGATAGATTCCTAGATTATGACATAGAAAATAGGAACAGGAGGACCATTCAGCCCTCAAACCTGCTCCACCATTCAATATGATCATGTCTGATTGTACAATTCAGTATCTTGTTCCTGCTTTCTCCTTTTACCCTTTGATCCCATTTGCCCTAAGAAGTACATCTATCTCCTTGAAAACATTTAATGTTTTAGCACCTAAACTGATTTCTGTTGCAGCAAGGCCATACCTGGCAACAAATATAGAAAGGGACAAGGGGTTCGTGCTGGGAAATGACTTTGAGGTAGATGATCAGCTGTTATCTAGATGTATGGCATAGCAGGTTCATGGGGATGAATGGCCACCACCTTTCTTTATCTTGTTTACAAATCAAAGCAAACCAATTGCTAGAATATTAATTGTACCCAAGTCATAGGGATTTTTAATATCAGCTAAAATAAATCACAACTATCCGTGAAAATGGTTCAGTCCTGGATGCAATTAACAGCAAAATCCAAAACCTGCTGTCCCTTGCTATTTTGAATTAATTCAAAGATGTTATGAAGCAACTCTGGAGCAGGTGGGACTTGAATCTGGGCCTTCTGGTCTGGAGGTAAGGACACTACCACTATACCACAAGAGCTCTCCGCAGTCACTTGTGAACTAGCCAGTGCCTCAGTGAATCAGGTGATTAATTAAATCCCTTTTCACATTGAGCACATGAATGGTCTCTCTCCAGTATGAACTTAATGATGTGCGTCTTGAAGGTGACAGAGTACCCATATACCAGTGCTGCTTATCTTTTGAGCGGGGGGGATCTGGGCCCGGGGCGTCGGCCTTCCTGCTCCTCTGGTGCTGTTTGGCCTGCTGTGTTCATCCAGCTCTGCACCTTGTTATCTCAGATTCTCCAGCATCTGCAGTTCCTACTATCTCTGTAAAATGTTTCTGCTGTAATTTTACTGCTCAATGTACAAAAGCAGCAGTTTCTGCTCGTTGTATCTCAAGTGGAGATCTGATCTCAATACCAAATCTCCCTCTTCTGCCCCCTCCAGTTCTTTATTATTACTATAGAGATTATGGTATCTAATATGGCCCCTGGTGGAAATATCCTGTGGTCATCAGTTATCATTTTAAAAACAGCATCCACGTGCCATATGAATAGAATCTATTTTTATTAACCCTTGGGAAGCCACCACGTTAATGATGAAAATAACTTGGGTTTATGTAGTCATTCCTTGACCTTAACGCATCCCAAAAAGTTTCTCGGGAAATTAAATACTTTTGAAGTATGGTTACTGTTAAATTTAGGAATCAGGGCAGCCAATGAGATGATATGAGGTAAGTCATCAGATCTGTTGTACTGATTTCAACCAATCGCATGTTCACTAATTGGTCATGAACCGCACAAAATAGGGTCCTGTTTCTGAATACACATCACTGCAAGCATGCATAAATGCATGCATACATTGTGAACCTGACTGACCACCATACATTGATTTCCTTTGTAATTCTTAGTACAGTCTCGATTATTTAATGTGAATCTGGTTTTGGAGCACCTTTATTAAATGATGTGTACACATGTTACACCTTTCTCGTTGGTGAAGAAAAGAAGTCCTGGAGTTTGCCAATCTTTCCATGGCACCACCCTAGCCAATCATAGTTTACCTGAGAATTTGGGAAAGTTTGTCTGTTAATGATTCCTGTTACACTTCCATGTCAGCTATGGTTCAGCCAATCAGCAGCCTATAATGATGTTGTCCCTTTTTGGCAGCATGGTAGCTCACGGTGCCAGGGACCCGGGTTCAGTTACGCCCTCTGGTGGCTATCTGTGTGGAGATTGCACGTTCTTCCTGTTTCTGCATGGGTTTCTTCTGGGCGCTCCGGTTTCCTCCCACAGTCCAAAGATAGAATCAAAGAATCCCTGCAATGTGGAAACAGGCCCTTCGGCCCAACAAGTCCACACCAATCCTTGGAGCATCCCACCCAGACCCATTCCCCTATAACCCACCTAAACTACACATCCCTGAACACTACAGGCAATTTAGCATGGCCAATCTACCTAACCTGCACATGTTTGGACTGTGGGAGGAAACCGGAGCGCCCGGAGGAGGCCCACGCAGACGCGGGGAGGGTGTGCGGGCTCTGCGTGGGCGGTCGCCCCGGGGTGGAATTGAGCCTGGGTCCCTGCTGTGAGGCAGCAGTGCTAACCACTGAGCCACTGTGCTGCCCTGTACCTACTGCACCTGGTATTCCCATCCAAGTACTAACCAGGCCTGAGTCTGCTTAGCTTCCGAGATCAGAAAGATGTGCAGGGTAGGTGGATTGGCCATGCTAAACTGCCCATAGTGCCCAGGGAAGTTTAGGTTAGGTGGGTTAGACATGGGAAAATGCAGGGATAGGGGAATGGGTCTGGGTCGGATGCTCTTCGGAGGGGTCATGTGGACTTGTTGGGTCAAATGGCCTGTTTCCACACTGTCAGGATTCTATAAACGTACTCTATTCTGAAATTCTGTCAAAGTTTTCACTGAAATACAGATACCATTACCACCCACCCCAGCTCTCCCTCATGTGTTGTGTAGGTCCAGACCAGGTGACAGGTTCTCTTTCCTGATTGATAGCGAATGAGTTGGGATTTTATAATGATCTGACAGTTCTCGTGGTCAGTTTATCACGGGCCAGCCCATAAATTACTAGTTTCGTTCAGCTGAATTTCTCAACTTGTCTTTGTGTTTTCGTGAGCTCTCTTTCAGTCCTGTTATTCCTGTTTTAAGTATACGGGGTTTTGGAAGGGGAGGACTTGGGAAGCTCAAATCAAACATCATGTCAAAATCTGACAAAGACTTAGTTTGAAGGGTCTAGGCCCGAAACATCAGCCTTCCTGCTCCTATGATGCTGCTTGGCCTGCTGTGTTCATCCAGCTCTGCACCTTGTTGTCAAAGACTTAGTTGATTTGACTTATTATTGTTATGTGTACTGAGATATAGTGAAAAGTATTTTTTCGTGTGTGACCCAAGCAAATCATGCCTTTATAAGTACATCAGGGTAATAGAATAGAATGCAGAATATAGTATTACAGTAACAGGAGGTGCAGAGAAAGTTCAACTCTAATATAGTCTAATATAGGTCCATTCATAAGTCTGATAACAGCAGGGAAGAAGCTGTTCTTTGAATCTGTTGGTATGTGTTTCAAACGTTAGTATCTTCTGCCCGTTTGAAGAGAATATAACTGGCGTGGGAAGGGTCCTTGATTATGTTGGCTTCTTTCCTGAGGCAATGGGATGTATACATGGAGTCAATGGATGGAAGGCTAGTTCGTGTGATGGACTGGGCTGTGTTCAGAACTCTGAAATTCTTGCAGTCTTGGGAACAGCAATTGCCATATTAAGCTGCAGTGCATTCGAATACAATGCTTTCTCGTCTATAAAAATTCGTAAGAGTCATTGTGGACATGCCAAATTTCCTTAGCCTTCTGAGGAATACTGTTGACTCATTGAGATCTGAAATTCATCAGTCTTTGAACATGTATGCAAAACAGTGTGCAATGCAGAGAAACCATGAGTGTGGGAAGGGATTTAGTTACCCATCTGAACCAGTTACCCAGTGCAGTCACACTGGAGAGAAACTATTCAGTTGTTCTGCGCATGGGAAGGGATTCACTCACTCATCCAGCCTGCTGACACACCAGCAAATTCACACTGCGGACAGGCCATTTATCTGCTCTGTCTGGGGAAGGAATTCACTCAGTTATTCTACCTGAAGAGAGAGACTGTTCACTTGAACTGTGAGTGGGAAATGATTCACCTGGTCATTCATCTTGTTGAGACACCAGCAGGTTTACACTGGAGAGAGATTTTTTAAATATCCTAACTACAGGAGGTGCTATAAAAGTTCCAGGGAGCTCCTCCGCCCTCTGTGTGCTCAAATTAATGAGAGATAGTTCAGATGCTCTCACTGCGGAGCTCGATTTAGGCAATCATTACATCTCTCTCTACACCAGAGGGTTCACCCTGGGAGAGACCTTTCAGCTGCTCGAAGAATGGGAAGGGATTCACTCAGTTACCAAACCTGTTGAGACATCAGCGAGTTCACAAGTAACTAGTGATTTTTGCTTTTAATCACATCCAGGACTGAACCATGTTCATTGAGGTCTGTTTCTACTGATTTTAATGAACCCCAAGCCAGTTATAAGGAATAAAAGTATAAGGTCGAATAAATCTGTATTTGTGTTGAATACAGTTTGGGATTTTTTTTAATATTTTTAACAAAGTTAGCTAATTTTGAAGGGCTGTCTCTCTCCACTGTCTCCTCTATCTTCACCTCCAACAAGTGTGGGGAGCTCATGAAGCTTCTCTGTCACGAAGGTTGAAACAATACGATTAGCTGCCTCTGTCACTTCCCTCCCTTCCACTAGCTACTCGGGTCAAGCTGTCTTTAAAATTTTTCACTGCTTGAGCCTTAAACCCCATCTTTCCTGAGTCTCCCTCCCTTCTTTTCGTAACTTCTTCCTGTGCATCTTCTCCATGAATACATCTTCCTGCTTACTAAAGGCTGAATGGCCTCCCTCTGTTCAGTAAGAATCTGTCATCAACCTGATAGTCGCTCAACTTTACCTTGTTAGCTGGTGTAGGTCTCTTTCTAGATGTTATCCTGCTAACCTTTAAATCTTTAGAATGTATGTCTAGACATACAGGTTTTTTGAGAGAGTATCATTGTCAAGTTAACTAACAGCAATTACCAAATGGTAGGATTTAGTAGGTTCTTTTACAATTCCAATTTTAGTTGAATCTCACCCAGAATCTTGCCCAGATACAAAGATTGGCTGAGGTTTGCACTCTAATGGTGGTCAGATTGCCCAAAATATAGTGCACCGCAGAAATTGCTGTATCTGCAACTTTGCGTTGTCCAAGTGGATAGTTGGGAATCTCCTTGAGACTTTGGGGTTGGTACTGGAGAGAACCCATATGTGACCGATAGTGAAAGTGAAGAATGTTCATTGACTTGTATATTCTGATTACCATATAAACAGATTCTACTGATGATCTTCCTCTTTAAAATTCCCCACTTATGTGTCGGTAATGAGACCATATGAGCAGAAGTAAACTATTCAGTCAATCAAACCTGCTCTACAATTCCATGAGATCATGGTTCATCTGATCACCCTCACTCTATTTTCCTGCCTTTTCACCATAAGTCCTAGATTCTCCACAAAGGTAAAACAACCTCTTTGCTTCTAACAGGTCAAGCCCCAAAAGAATCTGAGATAACA
>NC_063374.1:1653759-1694913 GCF_021869965.1 Rhincodon typus | reverse complement strand
GCCAAGCAGCATCAGAGGAGCAGGAAGGCTGACGTTTCAGACCTAGATCCTTCTTCAGAAGAAGGGTCTAGGCCCGAAGCGTCAGCCTTCCTGCTCCTCTGATGCTGCTTGGCCTGCTGTGTTCATCCAGCTCTACCCCTTGTTATCTCAGATTCTCCAGCATCTGCAGTTCCTGCTATCCCCAAAAGAATCTTGTAAGTTTCAATGAGGTTGCCTCTTATTCTTCTAAATTCTAATGAGAACAGGCTCAACCTCTCCTCATAAGACAGTCCTAATATCAGCCTGGGGAACCTTCTCTGACTGCCTCAAATGCCCTTAGATAAGGGGACCAAAACTGTTCACCTTGTTCCAAACCATTGCCTTGTATGGTTTTACCAAAACTCCCTCCTCCTTTTATACTTATTGGCCTTTATTTCAAAGACAATATTCCATTTGTCATCTCAATTATGAGCTGAACATGGATGCTAGCTTTTTGTGATTCATGAACAAGAATATTCTGTCGCTTTCTGCAGTCCCCTGCATAACCTCACATTTTCCGACATTATTTTCAATCTGTCAATTTTTTGCCCATTTGCTTAACCTGTCTGTATCCCTCTCCAGATGCTTTGTGTCATCCTCACCGCTTTCCATCCCACATAGTTTTGTATCATCCGTAAATCTGGTTCTAATACATTCTCTGGCAAAGATTCTGGTTCTGACCTGTTCCAAGTGCATCCATCAGAAGAAACAGAATAATGCATTCAATGTAGAGGTAGTGTTGCAGGCCAACACCTGCTGCTGGTTCACAGTACTTATTGTTGCATTTCAGTTTGAAGGGCACTTTTTTATTTTTACTGCAGAAAGACAGGTAAAGAAGGTGAGAGGGTAGGATATTGATGGGTGAAGGAGTGCAGGGTGCCAGGTAGGTAGATAAGAGCTTAAGGTAGATTGGGGGATCAGGTCAGGCCAAGGTGTGTGTCAGTATGAGCAGAGTAGTGTCAGTGGGAAGTGTTGTCCATCAGGGCTAAGGCATGGTAAGGGTGCGCCAGCTGATTTGTTGGCAGTTGCAGGGATGCCTCAGCTCCAGCAGAGTAAGGCCGGTTGGAGTACCAGGAGTCCCTCTGCTGCAGCAGGATCAAATTGGACTAGGTGGGAATGATGTTAGGTCCAGCGGGATCACACTTGGGAGACATGGGGCAATGTTGTGATCCAGTGATCCAGCAGATCAGGCCCATAATGATGGCCCTTGGGTCCAGCCTGCAGCTGGGAGAGTGGAGGTCATGGCTCAAGACAGAGGAGGAGTTGTTGGAGACTGAGTGAGTCAAGGAGTTGGTAGTTACCCAGGACATAGAGTAAGTTTTAAATCTTCACTTTTCTGGGGCTTTTGTGCCACAGTGGCAGTGGGCTCAGAGGCCCCAGGTTCAAGTCCCACCTACTCTGGAGGTGTATATAGCATCTCTGAACAGGTTGATTTTAAAAATAACTGAAACTTGAACTAAGGGGCTCATGTCTGCAGTGACAGTATCCCTCGACGTACCAGAGATGTGCAGTAATTATTCTGAGCAGGTTGGTTCAAAAATATCTGAATCTATTGGCATTCAATGAGTGGGATCCCTCCAACTCTAAAGAACTTCAACAGGGAGATGGTGGGGTAGTGGCTATGTCACTTAAGTAGTTACCCAGAGGCCCAGGCTAATGTCGTGGGTTATATGGATTCAAATCATGGCAATGGAATTCTGAAATTGAAAGCAAGTTGCAATGATAGTTTCATGATCACAATCGTCATTTGTCATCAGTAGCCCATCTACTACCTAATGCTAATGTCCTTTCAGGAAGGAAATCTGCCATCCTTGAGTTCTGAAAAAGTCATGTCGGACTTGAAACACTAGCTGTTTCTCTCTGCAAAGATGCTGCCAGACCTCCTGAATTTGTCCAACATTTGCTATTTGCATTTATAATCTGCCAGCTGGTTTGGTCTACTCCAGACCTATAGCAATGTTGTTGATCCTTAACAGCTCTCTGAAATGGCTGAAAAAATCACTTAGTTCAAGGACAGTTCAGGATCGATGATAAACCTGTGATATTATCAGCAATGTTCACATCCCTTGAAAGAATGATGAGAAAACGAGAGAGTGAGGATGAAATAACTCCACAGAGGCCAGGGATCCTGTCACCAAGTCTCACTTTATCTACACGTGCAGTCACTACATCCCTCCCCCTCTAAGGGTGGGAATAAGGATGTACGCCTGATCTTTCTTCTTTCACCCTTGCATGTTTTCGTACCCGGAGCGTCTCAGAAAATATTCATCCTCTTCTTCAGGTAAAGGTGTCGAGGCTGTGACATCCGCCATGTACAACTCAGACTCTGAGGTTTCTTCAGTGCTCAGTGGAGATGGAGAACCCACAGCTTCCAGCTGTTTTGAGGGGCTGGGTATGTTTGTTCCTGTCCCGTTTGTGAGTTTACAGCTGTCAAGCGGTCCACAAACTTGTTCCGGTCTGCCTTACGACCCAAACTTTGCATTTCGCAGAACCTGACCTCACATCAACAGGCCTCACACCCATTCAGGGCCTTTCCGTGGTTTTTAACCTCATCCTCTGAGGTAAACTCCATCTCGCTTAGAGGAGTCTTGTGTACAGCAGTGGCATTCCTGTTTCACTTCTCCCGCTCCAGGTCCGGGAAGATCAGATTTAACCTGTTGCAGAGTCTTCTCTGCTGGAGCCCTCCCTGTAGCTGCATGAGGTGTGGTCCGATAATCAAATTAGAACTGTGACAGTTGGGTATCGAGTAAAGCTGTAGGCTGTTTCCTTAAGCATACCTTCAAAGTTTGGTCTGCTCTTTCTGCCAGATCATTGGACCATGGATGGTATGGTCTTTATATGCCAAATGCCATTCAACTTTAGAAAGACACAATTTCCTTGCCAGTAAATGATGGCTCATTGACTGTGACCAACACTTCTGGGAGCCTATGTATTGCAAAAGATGCATGCAGCTTTTCTACCGTCATCCCCGTGTTTGACGAATGAACTCTATTCATACCCAACCACTTTGAGTGGGTGTCCATTACAGGGCTGGCATTGTTGGTGTATAACCGAATTCAGGGTTTATTGGCCATTCTCACGAATGTGGTGGAGCTCTTGGTAGTAATTTTGGTCCTTGTGGGCATGGCCCCGTGGGCTATGTGTGCATCTAATCCTGGCCACCAGACATAACTCCTCACGAATATCTTCATTTTCGACACCCCTGGATGACCCTGGTGGAGTTCAGCCAATATCTGGCAACGATCTTTCTCAAGACAATCACTCTTACACCCCGTAATAAAATGCTGTCCTCTACGTGATCTAGTCTGGCCAGGTCCGCAAAGGTTTCACTTCTGGTCATGATGGCCCTTTTGTTTCCCCCATCACCACCAGCTGTCTAAGTTTTGCCAGGACAGGATCTTTTTGTGTCCATAGTCTGATAGTCCGTGGTGACTGGGCTGGTATCCAGAAAATTTAAAACCAGAATGGACTCCTCCAATGGTGACGCCACCGGTGGTGTATCTACCAGCACGAGGTGGCTCAAGACATCCGCATTTGCTACTTGGCTTCCCAGACGGTGTTCTAACTTGTAGTTGTACTTAGATTGAGAGGACACTGCTGAATTCAACCTGAAGCTATAGATGGCATGGCCTTGTCTTCTTTGAGTATCCCTAGCAGTGGCTTGTGGTCTATTACTATTACAAATTTACATCCGTTAAGGTATTGGTGGAACTACCTGACTCCAAATGTGACCGCCCACCTTCCTTCTCTATCCGGGTGTATTTGCACTCTGCATCAGCCAAAGTCAGGGAAGTATTTGCTATTGGGCATTCCTCTCTGTTGGGCCACCTATGAGCCAGCAGTACCCCGATATCATATGGGGTGGCATCTAGAACTCACTTGAGATCACAATGTGCCAACAGCTTAGATGACAATAGTTGCTTTTTCACTTCCGTAAAGGCTAATCACCATTTCCAAGGCTGTCTCTTTTTCAAAAGCAGATGTCAGGGTGGAGGCCAGGTTACATATGAACTTTCCATAATGATTCACCAATCCACGGAAAGACCTAAGGTCCAGTACAGACATGGGAGTTGGAGCAGGTTTGATCTTCTTAATTTCCCTTCTGAGGTGCACGGCCACTTGGGACAAATGTCTAAGGACTATGTACAAGTTCTCTAAGTGCTCCTTATTCGACTTCTCTGTTATTAGCAAATCATCCAGATAAATGGCGATCTGGAGTAGACCTTGTAAAATGTTCTCCATTGTCTGCTGAAAAGTGGCAGACAAATGGTAGTCATGTATATTGGTATAAACACTTATGGTATTAATTGCAGCATAATTCTGGGAATCCTCATATTAAAAGCAATTGCAGGTACGCTTGGCTCATGTCCATGTTCGTGAAGGACAGCTCCCCCAACGTTCCCAACCACCAGCTTTGCATATAAGTCCTCTATGCAAGGGACTGGGTATTTATTCAGCTATGATAAGCAGTTTACTGTTTGTTTAAAATCCCCACAAAAGTAAACTGACCTGTTGGGCTTCACAATTGGTACAACTGACCTCACAAGCAAAGAGATATTTCCCTCGCCACCCCTATCTGCCTTTTATAGGAACCGCTCACTCCACGACTCCCTCATCTGCTCCACATTCCCCACTAACCCCACCACAGCCAGCACTTTTCCGTGCAACCGCAGGAAGTGCTACACCTGCCCCTACACCTCCCCCCTCACCTCTATTCAAAGCCCAAAACAAACCTTTCATATCAGACAGGGGTTCACCTGTACATCCATCAACTTGGCCTTTTGTATCCACTGCTCCCAATGTGGCCTCTGCATCGGTGAGACCAAGCTTAGACTCAGACTGTTTCGTAGAGCATCTGTGCTCTGTACGTGACAAATGACAACACCTTCCAGTCGCCAACCATTTTAATTCCCCCTCCCACTCCCTGGGTGACATGTTCATCTTGGGCCTCCTCCAGTATCACAATGAAACTGCCTGCAAACTGGAGGAGCAACACCTCATATTTTCACTCGGGACCCTACAGCCCAATGGTCTAAACATGGAATCCACCAGTTTTAAAATCTCCCCACCGCTGGCCTCCTCCCACCTAAACCCTCCCTCTTATCCCTGCCTCCTTGACCTGACACAATCTGTCCCATCTTCTCTCCCACCTGTCTGCCCCACCCATACCACTGACCAAACCCCACCACTTCCTATCTACACTGACCTATCACCATTTCACCTACCTTCCCCAGCCCCATCCCTCCTCTATTTATTTCCCAGCTCCCCTCCCCCTCCCCCTCCCCCTCCCCATTTTTGAAGAAGTGTCCCAACCCAAAACATTAACTTTCCTATTCCTCTGATGCTGCCTGGCCTGCTGTGTTCCTCGAGCTCCATACTGTGTTATCTCTGACTCCAGCATCTGCAGTTCTTGCTATCTCTTGATGATTGCTTTCCAATTTCTTGATTTCTGCCTCTACTTTAGCATGTAAGGCAAATGGCATTGGGCAGGCCTTGCAAAATCATGGAATTGCTTCCTGGTCAACGTGCAAGTTGGCCTTGTCTCCTTTGATAATCCCTAGACCTTCCTGAAAAACTCCTGGTATGTTATTGAGACTTCACTCAGGCAGTGATTTTCTAATTGAAAAATGTTGAGCCATTGAATCTTTCTCAACCAATTTCACCCCATCAGGCTTGGTCCTGAGCCTTTTACTACAATCAGTGGCAACTGAAATAGCTTCTCATTAGAGACTGGAACCAAAATTTTACCCTTAAGCTGTAAAAGTTCCCTGGTATAGGTTCTCAGTTTAGCCGAGGTCTTACACAAACATAAGGATTGGAGTCCACAGTGAATTTTGTTAAAGACTGGTTCTGCAATCGCTGATTTAGCTGTGCTGATATCAACTTCCATTAGAACTGGGTGACTATTTAACTTGATTTGGTTCTGATTTGGGTGTTGCTAAGCAATTTAACTGTTCCAAACCCAGGGCTTGCATTCTCCTGGATACCAGCCTATCAGTTCTTTTACTCAATTCAGGCTTAGCGCAACTCTTTCGCTGCCTCAAGCCTGCATAAACTGGTGGTGTAGTGGATGCCAAAGAAGATTACCTCAGAGTACAACAGGACCTTGATCAGATGGGTAGATGGACCAAGGAGTGGCAAATGGTGTTTAATTTGGAGAAATTGAACACCATCTTCAGAGAAATTAAAGTGCTGCAGTTTGGTAAGGCAAATCAGGGCAGGACTTACATGCTCAATGGTAAGGTCCTGTGGAGTGTTGCAAAGAGACCTTGGGATGCAGGTTCATAGTTCATAAAAAGTGAAGTCACAAGTGGACTGTGTTGTGAAAACAGGAATTGATATGTTTGCCTTTATTGGCCAATGCATTGATCAAATGAGTAGAAGGGTTATGTTGCAGCTATGTAGGATATTGGTTAAACTACTTTTATAAGAGCGCATTCAGTTCTGGTCTCCCTGCTCTAGGAAAGACATTCTGAAACTTGAAAGGGTTCAGAAAAGATCTACGAGGATGTTGCCAGGGTTGGAGAGTTTGAGCTATAGGGAGAGGCTGAATAGGCTGGGGCTATTTTCCCTGGAGCATCGGAGGCTGGGTGTTAACCTTAGACATCTATAAAATCATGAGGGGCATGGATAGGGTGAGTAGCCAAGGCCCTTCCCCAGGGTAGGGGAGTGTAAAACTAGAGGGCATAAGCTTAACAGAAAAGATTTAAAAGGTTCCTAAGGGGCAACTTTTTCAGAGGGTGGCGCATGTATGGAATTAGCTGCAGTTGAAAGTGGTGAAGGCTGGTATAATTAACAACATTTAAAGGGCACTTGGATGGATACATAAATAGGAAGGGTTTAGAGTGATATGGGCCAAATGCTGGCAAATAGGACTAGATTAAGTTAGGATATCTGGTTGGCATGGATGAGTTGGGCCAAAGGGTCGGTTTCCATGCTGTCCATCCCTATGACTCTATACCTGTAGCACCTACAATGGCTTGCCAGCCTGGATCCTGAAGAAAATGTTAACTGTTTGACAGATGCTTGGCTTTGTTCTAGGGTGTGGCTGTGGGTTGACCTAGAGTCCCTCTGTTCAGGATATGTCCTAAGTGAAGCTATGCAATTGCCTTTACTTAAGTGGTGTCCTTCAAGCTCAGTCGGCCTGGCAAGAGTGTCCACTTCCACTTCCAATGGCATATCCTGTAGCTCACTTGTTCCATTTGCTGTGTTTTCTAATGACAAAGCCAGTTGTAGTGCCAGTTTCTAAGTCCAGTTGGGTTTCAGGAAGTAGGCACTTTTGCTTGGTTACATCACTAATCCCACTTTCATCGCCACTGAAATAACTCCACAGAGGACGGTATCCTATCACCAAGTCACCCTTCATTTTTTTAACACATGCATAGTACTTGCCACTGGTCCAGATTCCTCAGAGCTAGCTCTGAGTGAACAGAACCCCTGACACTCTCTTGTTTGTATCTGTCAGCCAGGGCTCCCTGATTGGGGCTTTAACCTGGTCCAATCAGGGAACTCATGTTTGGTGGTTGAGATCTATCCAGCTGACTCGTTACAATCACTGCAGAGGAATTGCAGACTTAAATTTCCCAGGCTGTTCCCAGAGAGTCAGCTGACCGGGAAATACCACAAGGTTCTGCTGCATTGTTTGAGTCTATGCTGCTTCAACTCTTCTGTGGCCATCGTGAAATTGGCACCAGTTTCCTCTCCAGGGTCAATTTATAAGCCTCTCCCTAAGAATCACCTCATGGATATTTTCTAATCAATCTATTCAGAGCTGTTAAGACACAACTCTGGGGTAGGTGGGGTTTGAAACCTGGCCTGCAAGCTCAGAGGGACATTAACAATCACTGCACCAAAAGAGGCCCCTATCCTCACTCACCTTCCTTTTTTTGGTATCTGGAAGTGTTATCATGCATAACTGAATGGCTTTTACCCCCACCTCCAAATCACCCCAGTGTTTTTTATTAATTAACCACCACCAGTAAATCACCCATGTTTCCATTTGTTCAACTTGCATGCAAAGTCCAAGAAAGAAGGGCTATGAAAAGCTCTCCTCAAACTCTTAGGTTAAACCATCACCAGTTGTAAATAGCCTAACAGAAGGATCAAGCAATGCACGTGAGGGGCAATACAGACAACAAAAGATGAGGGAAGAGGGAAGGGCTAAATCAAAATGGAATTATACAGAAGTACAACACTGTACTTCCCTGAGATGCCCACCTCTCTCTCTCCAAGGACACCCAGGTGCAAATGTAGCTGTGGAAAAGGCCAGACAGTTAGCAGCCAATAACTCCCTCTATTGCCTGCTCTCTGACCCTGTCAATAGCTATCTTGGCCAGGCCCAGATGCAGACTCACAAAGAGGTCCTCTGACTTGGCCACACCCCTCCACACTAAATGCCCAAAGATCAAGCATGTAGGGCTGAAGTACAACCAAAAGCACAACAAAAGATTGTTCAGATACCTAAAAAGGCAATCACCCTGAACCAATATATACATGGTCCACAGTTCAGCAAAATAAATAGTTGGTTTGGGAGTCCATAAGCCACAATGTGTAGTTACATGGGTTTGCTGCATACAACACCCTCCACTCAGGAGCCCAAGGGAAAGCTGGAGGACCTCCACTGTCTGGCAGTTAACAAAAAGTATGCAAGGTGTGTCTGGGCAGTGAACAAAGGATCTGGAAGTGGACAATATGTAGCAGCAGCCTAAAAATGTACTTCACCAGGCAGAAGGACACAGGGGATGTTCCCATAAGGCAATGCAGATTGTGGGGTATGGGCTCCTGAGGGAGGTTCAGGAAGCTAGGCCTGCTATGAAATTTGAACAAGAATACATGCAGGGGAGATCCCCGAGTGTCCTCCAAATGGTGCACAATGTTGTGTCCCAGCACTGCCATTTCTAGGTGATGGATTGTGTCAGCCAGGAACTGGATGTCCACTGGTGCCTTTATTTACCAGTTTCTGTGGTAGTGCCTAGCCACAGGCCCCCTACAACCCAGAGGGGTCCCAACTTTGATCATTCCATGGCTGTCCCTCCCTCGCAGAATTCATAGAATCCCTACAGTGTGGAAACAGGCCTTTTGGCCCAACAAGTCCACACTGACCCTTGCAGCACCCCACCCAGACCCATCTCCCTAGAACGCACCTAATCTACACATCCCTGAACACTATGGGCAATTTAGCATGGCCAATCCACCTAGCCTGCACATCTTTTGACTGTGGCAGGAAACCGGAGCACTCGGACAAAACCCACGCAGATACGGGGAGAATGTGCGAACTCAACACAGACAGTCGCCTGAGGGCTGGAATCGAACCCTGGTCCCTGGCGCTGTGAGGCAGCGGTGCTAACCACTGCCTCCCCGCAAAATCAGCAACTGGAACCTACAATGACGAAGGTGTGGAATATTTAGCCCTTTTTCATTTTTGAATCAGTCTGTTCAGAGATATTATTGTACATCTCTGGAGCAGACAGGACTTGAACCAGAGATAGTAGGAACTGCAGATGCTGGAGAATCCGAGACAACAAGGTGCAGGGCTGGATGAACACAGCAGGCCAAGCAGCATCATAGGAGCAGAGAGGCTGACGTTTCGGGCCTAGACCTGTTAAAATCTCCCCTCCCCCCACCGCATCCCAAAACCAGTCCAGCTCGTCCCTGCCTCCCTAACCTGTTCTTCCTCCCACCTATCCCCTCCTCCCACCTCAAGCCGCACCTCCATCTCCTACCGACCAACCTCATCCCGCCCCCTTGACCTGTCCGTCCTCCCTGGACTGACCTATCCCCTTCCTAACTCCCTACCTACACTCACCTTTCCTGGCCCCATCCCCGCCTCTTCGACCTGTTTGTTTCTTCTCCACCTATCCTCTCCTCTATCCCTCTTCTATCCGCCTCCCACTCTCTCCCTATTTATTTCAAAACCCCCTTCCCCTCCCCCTTTTCTGATGAAGGGTCTAGGCCCGAAACGTCAGCCTCTCTGCTCCTATGATGCTGCTTGGCCTGCTGTGTTCATCCAGCCTTGCACCTTGTTGTCTCGGATTCTCCAGCATCTGCAGTTCCTACTATCTCTGTCTGAACCCGGAGGTGGAGACACTACCGCTGTACAACAAACGATACTGATGTTCGTTCATTTCATAATGGAGCCCGATTGATTGACGGGGGCTGCGAGCCAATCATTGCGGGTTGGGTTTGGGTAGGTGGACCCTTGCTGAGTCATGTGACTGCTGAAAACTCGTGTCGCTGCGCAGGCGCATTTGTGATTTGACGAAATTATGGGTAGTGCTAATTCTAATGAGTTAAGGAAGATAAACAGTTGACTGCAGGATAGAAATGGATTTATTGTTGTTTGGGAAGGTTCAGAAATACCTGGTATAGGCCTCTAGTCTCAAATTGGAAATGTATTTGCGCCAAACTGGCCAACAGCTGTGAGCCTCACTGGTCTTCCGAGGCCCAGGCAACGGCCGCCATTTTCATCGGGACAATGGGTAGCAGGGCGCACGCGCGGTCATCCCGGACAGACGGGGAAGCGTGGAGAAGGGGGAGCAAATATATACCAAATCTATGCAGATAGCTTTTTTCTTTTCTGAGCTTCTGACCGACACTAATAGTGATGACTTTTTGTAACTCCTTTGACAGGATATTATATAGAAAGAATATAAAAATGGGAAACTCAAACCAAGCATCACACCAAGATCTGACAGAGTCACTTGAATCATCAGAACATGAAAGTCAGCGACCTTTGACTGTCGAAGGGAAAAGGTTTGTCTGTTGGTTTGTTGGAACAGATTTCGGATATTGATGTGAATGGAAAAGCACCAAGATATTCAAAGCCCTGATTATAGATATTTTCTAAGCAATGCTTCTGAGGAAGGGTCACTCAACCTGAAACGTTAGCTCTGATTTCTCTCCACAGATGCTGCCAGACCTGACGAGCTTTCCCAGCAATTTCTGTTTTTGTTTCTGATTTACAGCATCCACAGATCTTTCAGTTTTTTTCTAAGCAACCTGTCAGAGACCTGTTGGCGACACAGTGGCTCAGTGGTTAGCACAGCTGCCTCACAGCACCAGGAACCCGAGTTTGATTTCACTCTTGGGTGGCTGTGTAGAGTTTGTACATTCTCCCTGTATCTGCGTGGGTTTCCTCTGGGTTCTCCTTTTCCTCCCACATTCCAAAGATGTGCAGTCTAGGTGGATTGGCCATGCTGAATTGCCTGTAGTGTTCAGGAATGTGTAGATTGGTGGCTAGGGATGATGTGTAGGCATGTGGTGGGTTATAGGGGGAATGGGTCTGGGTGGGATGCGTTGAAGATCGGTGTGGACTTGTGGGGCCGAAGGGCCTGTTTCCACACTGTAGGGATTTTATGAAGATGTTATTCCACACCTCTGGAATAGGTGGAACTTGAATCCAGGCTTTTTGATTCTAAGGTAGGGACTCTACAATTTCAGCACAAGAAAACTTAAAATCCTCGGCATACACTTGCTCTATGTATTCAATTCTGGGTACCCATCTTAAGAAGTATTCAATTAAAACAAAAAACTGCAGTTAGACCATAGAACAAGACAGCCCACAGTATTGTAGAGTTACAGAACATAGAAGATAGGAGGAGACCATTCAGCCCTTCAAGCCTGCTGCACCATTCTTCACAATCATAGCTGATCATCCAAATCAATTGCACAATCCTGCTTTCTCCCCAGAACCTTTGATCCCGTTCACCCCAAGCGTTATATCTAGTCGCCTCTTGAATACATTCAATGTTTTGGCATCAACTACTTCCTGTGGTAATGTATTCCACGGGCTCATCATACTTTGGGTGAAGAAATGTCTCTTCATCTCTGTCCCAAATCATCTACCCTAAATCCTCATACTGTGATTCCTGGTTCTGGACACACCCACATTTGGGAACATCTACCCTGTCCAGTCCTGTTAAAATTTTATAAGTCTCTGAGATTCCCCTCATTTATCTGAACTCCCAATCCTAACCTAGTCAGTCTCTCCTCATATGTCAGACCCACCATCCCTGGAATCAGCAATGGTAAACCTTCACTGCACTCCCTCGAGAGCAAAAGCAGAGAAAGAGGCTGAATAACTCCACGGAGGCTGATATACAGTCACCAAGTCACCCTTTATTTACCCCTGGCTGACTTTGTTACAGTTACTACAGAACCCATTTGGGCCATCGGATTAGTTGTTCTCTGTTGAGCAATCAAGTCTTTCTCATTCCCCTATTAAATACCCAAATACCTCCAAACTATTTCCTCAAGCTCTAACCCAGTTGCTTTTTTAAATCTCTGTAGGCAGTCTGCTGAGTATTACCTCACACTGCCTAAAAAAAATTTCCTTGAATGTCCTCTGTAACTCATATTCATAACCTTAATATTTGTATCCCTGAATTCCTGTGTCAGAAACAACTTTTTCTTTGTCTCATTATCTAAGTTTGTCACAATCTTGCACATCTTTATCAAATATACCATCCTTTACTTCAAGAAAATAAATTCTTAAGTTTCTGTAACCATTCTGAACAAAGCTCACTAGAAGTTAATGTTAATGCTGTTTTCTCTTCAGAGATGCTGCCAGACCTGCTGCGTTTCTCGAACAATTTCTGTTTGTTTCAGATCTCCAGCATCCATAGTTCTTTGTTTTATCTAAGTTTCTCTAAATAATCCTGTGGCTAAAATTCCTTTCTTCTGGAACTAATGTGGTAAATCCCTTCTGCAGACTGTTGTTGCCTCACCAATGCTTTATTGAGATTCAGCATATTTTCCTCTTGTTGAACTTGGTACTTCTGTTTATGAAGCTAGAAACCCAATACGTCTTTCTAACTGTTCTTGTACACCTTGCCATCACCAAAATGTCTTGTGACATGAACGCCCAGGTCTCCCTATCCTTACACACACTTTAGATCTCTTCCACTAAGTATAGATTCCCTCCCTGTTCTTTCTGTCTTCTCCATTGTCCACCTTCTCACTGAGAGAGTTCTATTTTTGGAATGTGGAAGATTAAGAATTGATCACTTTAAAGTTTTCACAATATTAACTGGAGTTGACAGAGAAAATATTTGTGTTGGAGAATCTTGCACCAAGGACACAATCCAACAATTAAAGCCATTCCTTTCAGGAGTGAATTACAAAACTCTTCATTTAAAGTTAGTAGAAGTTTGGAACTGTCTTCTGTAAATAGCAGTTGATGCTAGGTCAATGGGTATTTTACATCTGACATTGACAGATTTTGTTAACCAAAGATATTTGCCAACAAGGGATAATGGTAGGTCTGTTGAGATTGATTATAGACCAACCTGAAGTCATTGCATCCTGTCAAATACCTGTTGTTACAGGAACTGCTGAACTCAAAGATGAATCTAAAGATGAGCTGCTGTTCCTCAAGCACCCATTGAGTTTCATTGGAACAGTGCAGGAGACCAATGACAGAGGTCAAGAGTGAGATTGGAGTGAAGAATTAAAATGACAAATGACCAGAAGCCCACACTGCAGCTTTCCATCTAAGTTGAGGTTATTCCACAAAATGATCATCCAATTTTTGTTTCGTTTTTCCAATGTTAGAGCAGACCACTTCATGAGCAGCAAATAAAGTTTTACATCACAAAACAGAACGATCCAAAACATACTTCATTTGACGAGTGAAGGATACAAAATAAAGCAAATTGATTGTGAGAATATTAATTCTATCCCAGTAATAGGAATTTTTAACATCAGCAGAAGTAGGCTCACCTCTTAGATTGAACAGTGTTCAGTTCTGCAGTTTCTAGTGAATTCACTGATGTTTCAGAAAGTTGGATGATAGATCAGATCCCTTCTCTCAAACAGAGCAGGTGAATATGCTGTCTCCAGTTAAACCACTAGTGTATGTCTGGGAGGTGATGCTTCTGCCAAGAATCAGTTGGTGGTGGAGAGTTGTAGATTTGGAATATTCTGACAAACTTCTCACTGAGTTGCAGATGGATGAAGTCTATCTCCTTTGACCCCCTCCTGCAACTCGCCGTCTCCATCCATACAGGCCAGAGTATTGTGGAGCCTCAGATTGTGTGTCGGGTTCCCTTCTCTGAACAGCATTGATGGACTAATGGAGTTTTGATGACAATCCAGCAGCTTTCATCGTCACTTTTTCCTGTTTTAAATTAATTTCACAGGGTTTTGGAAACAGAGGATTTGCAAGCAGGATGCTCGAACCAAACATCAAATCAAAACCTGACAATGACACCTGATTCAGCAGGACCAGAATATCATCAGGCTTTGAACATGGAAGAATTAAGAACTGTTCACAGTGGGGAGAAGCCATACACATGTCCTGTGTGTGGACGAAGCTTCAGCCGATCATCTAACCTGTGGAAACATAAATGCAGTCACACCAGAGAGAAACCATGGAAATGTTGGGACTGCGGGAAGGGATTTATTTCGCCATCCCATCTGGAAATTCATTGGCGCAGTCACACTGGAGAGAGACCATTCATTTGTGCGGAGTGTGGGAAGGGATTTACTTGTTCATCCAACCTGCTGACACACCAGCGCGTTCACTCTGGGGAGAGGCCATTCACCTGCTCTGAGTGCGAGAAGGGATTCACGTGTTTGTCCAGCCTCCTGACACATCAACGAGTGCATTCTGGGGAGAGACCGTTCATCTGCACAGATTGTGGAAAGGGATTCACTTGTTTGTCCAACCTGCTAACACACCAGCGAGTTCACTCTGGGGAGAGGCCATTCACCTGCTCTGATTGTGGTAAGGGATTCATTCGGTTGTCTCACTTGTTAAGACATCAACGAGTTCACACTGATGCAAGACCTTTCAAGTGTCCAGACTGAGGGAGATACCATTAATGTTTTCACCAACGTGTTCACATTCACATGAGCCCAATCGGATGCTCTTGCTTTGTTCGAGACATAACCTAACTTTATTGTATAACAATGAGTTCATAGTGATGAGAAAAGTTTTAAATGTCCGGACTTAGTGCTCATCCTCAGTTGTCCTAAATGCTGCCCCAGCCAGTGCCGTCCATGTCTCATGAGTAATTTTGAAAAAAAAAGTTGCCAGGAACTTTTATAACACATTCCGCAATCTTGACCTGATGACTGTCGATACGTTCACACTGAAAAGAGACCATTCAGTTGCTCTCACCGTTGGACTGGGTTCAAGCAACTGTGTCATCAGTGAGTTTACACTGGAGAAAGGCCACTCATCTACTCCTGGTGTGGAAAGGAATTCACTCTCACATCCAATGTGCTGCGACACCAGTGACTTCTCAAATAACTGCTGTGTTTGGGTTTTGCATCCAGTCCTAAATCATTAGGGTATGCTTCTACTGATATTAGAAGCTCCAATCCAGATGCAGGTATTAATATTCTGGATAAAAGTCAAATAAATCAGCTTTGTGTTCAGTACAAAATGGTGAATCTTTTTAATGTCTTTAACACAAGTTAGTTCTTTTTAAAGGATTCATCCTGTCCCCTATCTCTTCATTTTCACCTGTAACAGCTCATGGAGCTTCTTTGTCACTAAGATTGTGACAATCCATTTGGCTGTCCCTTCTTTCCATTAGCCCAATGAGTCAAATTGTTCCTATTTTTCTTTAGTTTTGCCTACCAGGGGTTGGGGAGTATTGGAGTGGGGATAAAAGTTGAGAGCAGGGTGGATGGACGGTTGGTTGGGATCATTTTGTTCCTCAGATTTTTGAGAGGCGCAGTCACTGGGCATTGGAACTCATTCTCTTGACAGACCAGAAATACGTTGAGTCATACAGCCTTGATCTCAACAAGAGGACAGTCCCAGCTGAGTCTCCACAGCGCAACCACCATTGATGCCTCAGAGCTCACAGGCTCAGTGTCATGACCACACTGGGAGAGTGATCAATGATTGCAGAACCTGTACAAAGAGACAATGGCAAGGCTTTTCATTTGAGTTCTCTGGCAAATTGTTTCCCTCTTATATTCTGTAAAAGGAGTTTTCAAATCCAATCACTGATTGTAAGCGTTTCAGATATTCAGAGCAGGCAAATCCTGTTTTAATTCCTTCTATTTTCATATCCCTAAATATAGGCCCCTGTCCCACACAGTCCTCCCCCACTCCACACAGTTCCAGATTCAGTGCCCACTTTCCTAATTATTTTCTCTTCTCCAGATTCTCTCTGCCTGTCCTAAAGTGGTGACTGAGGCTGTGGGTGAACCTCACTCATTCACTCTTTTACCTCTTCAGCAAATAAACATACTAGTTAAAAGCAATGATTTCAATTTCACTACCTTGGGTCATAAATTGACTAACGTTTCTTTGCAAACTCATTGTTCCCAGTGAATTCCCTCCAACAGTTGCAGACTTCCATTGTCTCGACTGTAGGATCAGGCTACAGTCATGATATCTGTATTGGCTGATGATGGTCTTGAATTTGTTTAGGGGATGTTTCATTATGTTAAAGGCTCCCCATGATTGAAATGTAGCAACTAAGTGACAACCCAAATGTCACAGGGATGTGTCCAAGGCCCATTCATCTTCAGCTGTTTCATCAATAACTTCCTTTTTTTAATAACCCTATATGGTCAGATTCGCAGTTTGAGCCACCTTGTTGAGACACCAATGGATTTGGATTAAGAAGAAGCCAGCTGCACTCCTTGTGGTAAGAGATTCAAGCATCCACGAAACCTCATTGCTCACCAGCACAAACGTGGGGAAAAGATCTGCCTGGTGTGGAATGGGATTCCAGCCTCATACACAGCAGCAAGTTCACACATGGGGAGACATTGTTCTCTTGTTCCATGTGTAGGAAGCGATTTACAAAGTTTTTCAATCTGCTTATACAACAATACTGCCACACAGAGGAGAGGCTGCTCTACTGCTCTGGAGGGAGGGATTCACTCAGTTGTGGAGCTCCTAAGTCATCATAGAACAGTATAGCACAGGAATAGGCCCTTTAGCTCACCATGTCTGTAACGACCATGACGCACAGGGTCCATTTCCCTCCATTTATTGCCTGTTTTCATGTCTATCTAGATGACTCTTAAATGATGCTATCGTATCTGCTTCTGCCATCTCCCTCCTGACAGCATGTTCCAAGTACCTACCATCCTCTGTCAAACTTTTTTGTACATCTTTAAACTTTTCCTCTCTCACTTTAAAGCTATGCCCCTAGGATTTAACATTTCCAACCTCGGAAAGAGGCTCCTGACTATCCACCCAATTTGTACCTCTCATAATTTTATGTACTTTTATCAAGGTCACCCCACAGCCTCCAATGCTCTAGCAAAAACAATCCAAGCTTGTTCAACCTCTCCTTATAGCTAATACACTCCAATCTAGGTAACATCTTGGTGAACCACTTTTGCACCCTCTCTATCCTTCGTATAATGTGGCAACCAGAACTGCACTCTGTACTTCAAATGTGGCCTAACTAAAGTCTTATACAGCTACAGTACCCTTACCTTTCATCCTCACAGGAAAATGCTGGTCCCGAACTCTGATCAACTGGCCTTTAAAAGATTCCCACATGTCAGTTGTGGATTTACCCTCCAATAGATGCTCTCAATCTAATTTCTCTAGTTCCTGCCTAATGCAGTTGTAATTAGTCTTCCCCCAACTTTTAGTGTTTTCACCTGAGGATCAGTCTTATCCTTATCTATAACTATCTTAAAGCTCACGGGGAATTATGCTCCCACACTGAAACTTCAATCACCTGGCCAGGCTCAGAAAGTAGAAGTCCTACATGTTTATTTACAGGTGCACTTCACCTGACAAAGGAGCAGCACACTGAAAGCTTGTGATTTCAAATAAACCTGTTGAACCGTAACCTGGTGTTGTGTGACTTCCGACTTCAAGCTTGCTGCATTGCTCTGGTGAAGCTCAGCACAAGCTGGAAAAACAGCATCTCATTTTCCACCTGGGAACTCTACAGCCTTCTGCATTTGAGTTCAACAATCTTAGGGCTTGAGGCACCTTCTCCCATGTCCTCACCCCAAACCCATACACCAGGTTTTGTTATCACACGGAAATATAGAAGACAGGTGCAGGAGCAGGCCTTTCGAACTTTTGAGCCTGCACTACCATTTGTATGATCATGGCTGATCATGTAATTTCAGTATCCAATTCCTGCTTTCTCTCTATATCCTTTTATCCCTTTAGCCGCAAGGGCCAAATCTAGCTCCTTCTTGAATATATCTAATGAACTAGCCCCAACAGTTTTGTGCAGGAGAGAATTCCACAGGTTCACAACTCTCTGAATGAAAAAATTCTTCCTCATCTCAGTCCTGAATGGCTTACCCCTTATTTTTAGACTGTGTTTGCTAGTACACACAATGGGTACGTTGTTAGTCACTAAAATAGAATATCATTCATTGTCACATGTACTCAAGTTCAGAAGTACAGTGAAAAGTTTTGCAACGTCACCTTTTATGGCGCTATCTTAGGTACAAGTACCTGGGTACAAATCCTAGATACAAAAGAGGAATAAAAAAAGAAAAGTAATTGCATTACTTTACAGTGATTCATAGAATAATAGAATAAGTTAGAAATAGGACAGTTAAAACAATAACCATTACAGTCATATAAACAAATTATGCATGGACATTACATTGCAGTAGCTCAGCACAGGGGCTTCCACACATGGTCTGACTGCCTGCGCTAGTCCCCAGTAGCAGTCATTCTGATTGTTATCCACTCCTGTGTCTGTCCAACTGTTCTTCTCTCTCTTTGGGCTCTATCTCCACCTATCATTTACTCCTTACCACTCCTCCACCCACCTTCTGCATAAAAAACACTTTTTCCTAGCTACCATTGTTCTGAAGAAGCGTCACTAGACCCGAAGTGCTAACTCTAATTTGTCTCCATAGAGATTTTTCAGCAATTACTGTTTTTACATCTGATTTCCAGCGTCCACAGATTTAGAGTGATATGGGCTTAAATGCAGGCGAATAGGACTATTCAATTTAGGAATCCTGGTCAGCATGGACGAGTTGGACCAACGTGTCTGTTTCTGTACTGTATGACTCTATAAAAGCGAAAAAAAACTGTGGATGCTGTAAATTAGAAGCAAAAACATGAATTGCTCGAAAAACTCAGCAGGTCTGGCAGCATCTGTGGAGAGAAATCAGAGTTAAAATTTTGGGTCGAGTGACCCTTCCTCAGAACTAATGGTGGCTAGGAAAATGTAGGTAGAAGCGAACTGTGCAGGGCTGGAGGACTGTCAGCTTGGTGGCAGAGCAAGATTACCGGATGAAATGAGGTTGGTGACTGTAGTTGACACAATGGCCTGTTGTTCCATCATGGGGTCATGGTCCAGGGGTAGATGGGAGGAGGTATCAGACAGCTGATGCTCAGCCTCTGCAATGTAGAGGTCAGTCCACCAGACTACAGCAGCACCACCCTTATTGGCAGGCTTAATTACAAAGTCAGGGTTGGATCTTAGAGTATGGAGTGCAGTCAGTTCCTGGGAAGATGGCTTGGAATGGGTAAAGGGAGTGGCAGAGAAATTGAGGTGATCTGTGCCAGGTCAGCAGTTCTCAATGAACAGGTCGAGTGCAGGAAAAGAGCCAGAGGGACGGGTCCAGTTGGATGGAGAGTGTTGAAGGTGGGCGAAGGGGTTTGTGGGACAGGGAGAGGACTCTTCTCCAAAGAAATGGGCACTGAGGTGAAGGTGATGAAAGAAGAGTTCAATGTCATGCCGTGCTTGAAATTCATTAAGATGGGAGCGCAGAGGGATAAAACTGAGGCCTTTGCTGAGTACAGAACGTTCAGCATCAGTGAGCGGTGGAGAGTGGAGCAGAATGTCTTCAAAGTGGGTATACCTAGAAGAGAAATGGCATGAGTTAAATACTAAGTGAAAACCAAAAAAACTGGATGCTGTAAATTAGAAACAAAAACAAATTGCTGGAAAAGCTCAGCAGGTCTGGCAGCATGTGTGGACAGAAGTCAGAGTTAACCTTTTGGGTTGAGTGACTCTTCCTCAGAACTGATGGTGGCTAGGAAAGTGTAGGCAGAAGCGAGCTGTGCATGGCAGGGGGACTATCAGCTTGGAGACAGTCGTAGAGAGGTCAACTACAGTCACCAACCTAATTTCATCCAGTGATGTGACCTCCCACTGCCTCCAAGCTGATAGACCCCAGACCCTCACAGTTAGCTTCTACCTACACTTTCCCAGCCACCATCGGTTCTGCGGAAGGGTCACTCGACCCAAAACGTTAACTCTGATTTCTGTCCACATATGCTGCCAGACCTGCTGAGCTTTTCCAGCAATTTCTGTTTTTGTTTCTGTATGACTGACTAATCATCTGCTTTGCCTGTTATACTCCTTTCATTAACAAGTTCAAGTTTGTTTATTTTTATTATTCATCATGGGACGTCCTCTTGAACCGCTGTAGTCCATTTGCCATTAGTGAAATAATTTCAGGATTTTGACCCAGCAAATCTGACGATGAATGTATTTCCAAGTCAGGAAGGTGAGTGGCTTGGAGGGGGATTTCACGGTTCCAGGGACTGGAATCAGCGATTATTGTGCATTTATGACGGTTTAGTGTGAATAGTCTGACAGTATTTGACTCTGCTTACTTTATTGGTAATTGGCTAGAGTTGAATATTCTAGATATTCAGTGTTGTCCCTATTTGAAAACATCTGTGATCATTGCTCGCAATTCAAGAATTCTCAGCAGCAATTAGTTTACTTCAATCAAACTTTGATATAAAAGTTACAATGGAATTTCTGATCCTGCTCTTCTTTCAATCCGATTGGTTGGAGGACCCGCACGGTCCACCCGCCCCGCCCCTCTATTGGTCCTACGCTGTTGTCAATCACGCAAGGACCATGACCCAGCGCATGTGAAATCTGTATGGTGGGCTGGTGTGACGGTAATTTCTCGGATCTGTGGACGGTAAGAATATAATAAAAGCAAGGACCGGCTTTCGGTGCTTTACGTGGGCAGTTCGGCTTCATAAATATCCTGTGTGGCCTCCAACCACCAAATAAGAAACGATGGGTTCCACTGTTGCAGCGATTAGAACCGATAACTACGAGGTTTCTTTTTTGACTGGGCCCCAGTTCGAGGCCGCCATGTTTAATAGGGGCAATGTGCTATAGGCGCAACTGCAGCCATCTTGGCGCAGGAAGCAATAGAGAGGTTGTTTTGAATTTTGCAAACTCCTTTGCAATGAGCTTTAAATGGTAGGCCTAATACACACATTAACTTGAATCATGGCCTGCTGTGTTCCTCCAGCATTGGTAGTTCTTACTATCTCTGAGAGAATTGCTTGCTTGTTTGTTTTGAATGTTGATAACACAATATGAATAGCACAAAGCAACTGAAACATTCCATGTCCAAATGCAACAAAATCTGGAAAACATCGGTTTGAGTTGTAAAAAAATGCTGGATGGACTGGGACTTTTTTCCACTGGAGTTCAGGAGGTTGAGAGGTGACCTGATAGTAGTTTATAAAATAATGAGGGGTATAAATACTGTTAACGGTGGTTGCCTTTTCCCTAGGATAGGGGATTTCAAGATGAGGGGGCACATTTTTAAAGTGAAAGGAGGGGTAATTTTCTTTTTTACAGAGGGTGGTTTGCCAGTGGAGTGAACTTCCTGAGGAAGTGGTGAATGTGGGTACAGTTACAACATTTAGAAGGTATTTGGATAAGTACATGAATTGGAAAGGTTTAGAGGTATATGGGCCAGGAGCAGGCAGGTGGGAGTAGTTTGGCATTATGTTCGGCATGTACTGGTTGGACCAAAGGGCCTGTTTCCATGCTGTATGTCTCTAAATGCCTGCCACGATTGCTAATGATCATCTTCTACAAGCATCACCCAGTAAAGTACAGTGCACTCAATTAGCAGCCTATTCACCATCTTCAAAATTAATTCCCTGTAACATTGCGCACAGTTGTGGTAATGTGTACCATCTCCAAAATGCACTACAATATCTCACCAAAATTCTTTTCACGGTATCTTCCAAACCAGCACTGCCTACAATCTAAAGACACAAGGGAAGCAGATGCATGCAAACACCACCACTTGCAAGTAGCCTTTCAAATCAAAACTATCCTGAGCCAGTGGCACTTAAATAGAAGTGCAAGTCAAATATTTGAGTATTTTTAAGGCAGCGATAGATGGAAGTGAGAGGTAACCAGGAATAGGTGGGAATGTGGAGTTGAGGTAACTCTAATCAGCTGATCTTAATGAATGATGGAGCAGACATGCAGGGTCAAATAAGCGATGGAGTGAAAGGTTACTAGGAGTAGATGGGAATGTGGAGTTGAGGTTACAGTCAGATCAGCTGTGATTTTAAAGAGTGATGGAGCAGACATGCAGGGTCAAATGGCCCACTATGGCACCCAATTCATATGTTTTCAGAGTGTCATAGAGACATACAGCACAGAAACATACCTTTCAGTCTAACTTATCCATGCCGACCAGATATCCTAAATTAATCTAGCCCCATTTGCCAGCATTTGGCCCATATCTAAATGCTTTCTATTCATACTCATTCAGATATCTTTTAAATGTTGTAATTGTAACAGCCTCCACCGGTTCCTCTGACATTTCATTCTCTTCACACACAACCCTCTTGTGAAATAATTGCCTCTTAGGTCCCTTTTAAATCTTTCCCCTCTCATCTTAAATCTGTGCTGTCTAGTTTTGGACTCCCCTATACTGGGGAAAACATTTTGACTATTTCAGTCACTTGGAGACAATAAGGACTGCAGATGCTGGAAGCCAGAATCTACAGGTGTGAGGCTGGAAGAGCACAGCAGGTCAGACAGCATCCGAGGAGCAGGAAAGTCAACATTTCAAGTCAAAACCCTTTGTCAGGACTGAGGAGGGGTGGAGAGCTCAGAAATAAATAGAGGGAGGGTTTGGGGAGGGAAGGGTAGCAGAGATGTGATGGGTGGATGCAGGTAGGGAGAATTGTGATTGGTCCTTGGGAAGGGTAGAGCGGATAGGTGAGTAGGAAGATGGACAAGTTAGGTCAGGTCAGGGAGGTGAGTGTGGGGAGGGCTGAACATGGGATAAGGCTGGGGGTGGAGGGATTTTGAACCTGGTGAAGTCAGTGTTGAGGCCATTGGGCTGTAAGCTCCAAAGGCAAAATATTTGTTGTTTCTCCAGTTTACATTTGGCCTCACTCTGACAGTAGACGAGGCCAAAGATGGACATGTCGCTAAGGGAATGGGAGGGGGAATTAAAATGGATGGCAACCAGAAGGTCGGGTTGGTTGATGTGTGCAGCGCGCAGATGCTGCACGAATGGTCCCCACGTCTGCATTTGGTCTCCGCGATATAGAGGAGACCACATCAGGTGCAACGGATGCAATAGATCCGTTGGATGAAGTGCAGGTGAATCTTTGCTGGATCTGGAAAGATTGTTTGGGGCCTTGGACGGAGGTGTAAGGGCAGGTGTTGCACCTCTTGCGGTTGGAGGGAAAGGTACTGGGTGTGGCGGAGAGGTCGAGGAAGGGAAGCGGGGTATCAGAAATAGTCCAGGTGAATTTAAAGGCAGGATGGAAAGCGTTGGTGAAGTTGATGAACTGCTCAAGCTCCTGGCGGGAGCATGAGGCCGCACCGATGCAGCCATCAATATAACGGAGAAAGAGGTGAGGGATGGTGCTGGTGTAGTTGCGGAAGAGGGACTGTTCCATAAATCGTACAAAGAGGCAAGCACAGCTTGGGCCCATGCAGGTGTCCGTGGCCTCCCTTTTGGTTTGTACGAAGTAGGAGGAATCAAAGAAAAAATTGTTGAGAGTGAGGACCAGTTCAGCCAAGCGAATTAGAGCGTCAGTGGAGGGGGACTGGTTGGGCCTACAGGAGAGGAAGTGGAGGGCTTTTAGGCTCTCCATGTGGGGGTTACGCTGTACGTCCATGGTGAAGATGAGGTGTTAGGGGCCGGGGAAAATTTTGAAAAGGTGGACGGTGTAGGTTGTGTCACTATTCACCCTATCCATGCCCCTCATGATTTTATAAATCCCTATAAAGTCACCCCTCAGTCTCCAACGCTCCAGGCAAAGTAGCCCTAGCTTCTCCCTATAGCTCAAACCCTCCAACCCTGTCAACATTCTTGCAGATCTTTGCTGAACCCTTTCAAGTTTCACAACATTTTTCTGTAGCAGAAAGACCAGCGTTGAACGCAGTATTCCAAAAGTGGTTTAACCATTGTCTTGTATAGCCACAACATTACATCCTAACTGCATTCACAAATAAAGGCAAGCTTATCAAACACCACCTTCATTACCCTGTCTACCTGCACTCCACTTTCAGGGAACTATGAACCTGCACCCCAAGCTCCCTGCTCAGCAACACTCCCCAGGACCTTACCAATAAGTGTATAAATCCTGCCCTGATTTGCCCTACCAAAATGCAGCACCTCTCACTTATCTAGACTAAACTCCATCTGCCACTCCTCCACCCATCAGTCTATCTGATCAAGGTCCCATTGTACTCGGAGGTAACCTTCTTTGCTGTCCACTACACCACCAATTTTGATGTCATCTGCAAACTTACTAACCATACCTCCTATATTCACACCTAAATCATTTATATAAATGATGAAAAGCAGTGGACCCAGCACCGATCCCTGAGGCACACTGCTGGTCACAGGCCTCCGTTGATAAAGCAACACTTCACCACTACCTTTTGGCCAGTTTTGTATCCAAATGGCTAGTTTTCACTGTATTCCATGTAATCTAACATTGTTAACCCATCTACCACGTTGAACTCTGTTGAACGCCTTACTGAAGTCCATATGGACAATGTCCACTGCTCTGCCTTTATTAGTCCTCTTCATCACTTGAAAAAGCTCACCAACTTGCCTACCTGTACTGACACCTTCAGGGATCTATGGACTTGTACACCAAGATTCCTTTGTTCCTCAGTACTCCCCAGGGATTTACCATTCATTGTGTATAACCTTTACTTATTAGACCTCCCACAATACATCACCTTGCACTGATCAGGATTAAATTCCATTTGACATTGCTCTGCCCACGCACAAAGCCATGTTGATCATCTCTAATCAGTCCTTGCCTTCCCAAATACATGTAAATCCTGTCCATCAGAATTCGTTCAAACAATTTGCACACCAGTGGTATCAGGCACACCAGTCTATAGTTCCCTGGCTTTTCCTTACTACCGTTCTTCCACGTATGCACCACGTTAGCCAACCTCCAGTCTTCCGACACCTCATCCATGGCTGTCGATGGTACAAATATCTCAGCAAGGGGCCCTAGCTCCCCACAAAGTTCTAAGATACACCTGATCCATTCCCAGGGATTTATCCACTTTTATGTGTTTTAAGACATCCAGCACTACCTCCTCTGTAATTTGGACATTTTTCAAGATATTGCTATTTATTTCCCCAAGTTCTCTAGCTTGCATATCTTTCTCCACAGCAAACACTGATTAAAAAAAATACTCACCTGTTTCCTGCATTCCACACATATGTGGCCTTGCTGATCTTTAAGGAGCTCTATTCTACCCTTACTTTAACGACAGAAGAGTAACTATTTGAAGAAACCCTTTGGATTCTCTTTAATCCTATTAGCCAAATGTTTATTTTGGAAACTCTTTTTCAAGTGGCTGTGATGTGAGGCTTTGCCTGTGGAAATATAGAATTGAATAGAATAGAATCCCTGCAGTGCAGGTGGAGGCCATTCTGCACCAACCTGTGGAGGCCATTCTACCCAGACCCAATTCCCACCCTATCCCTGTAACCCCACATTTAGCATGGATAATCCACTTAGCGTGCACATCATTTTGATAGTGGGAGGAGCCAGCGCACCAGGCAGAAACTCTCACACATGGGGACAATATGCAAACTCCACACAGTCAGTCATCAAAGGCTGGAATCAAACCCAGATCCCTGGCACAGCAAGGCAGCATCGCTAACCACTACACCACCATATTGCCCATTTGAAATTTCAAGTCAAATATCAGATTAAGACCTGACCCAAATTATCAGATCCTGGATATTATCAACCTTGAAGTGTAAGTGGTGCAAGAGTATTTTTTTTTGAAAGTCTGAGTTCAGTCTTTCTTCCTTGCTCTTGACTGCTTCCATCTCTTGCCCAAAATTTATTTAATAATCAGCTAATAGGACGAGATTTGCTTCATGAATCTTGTCTAAAATACCATGAGTTTGTATATCTCAATCAAATGCCCCCAAATCTCCTTTGCTGTAATGAAGACAACCTTAGTATTGCCAAGAGAACAATGCAAATGAAACCCCTCATCCCTCTTGGGTCCTTAATAATTGCATGCTGTCATTACTTGCTCCCCAGGCATTTCCTCAATAGTGCAATTTTTTTTTCCTGACTGTAGTCAGTCCTACAGTCATACAGCATGAAAACATAACCTTTGTTCCACTATGTCTGTGCTGACCAAAAACACCAAATTTAATTCACCTGCACTTGGTCCATAGCCTATTATGCTCTGGAATTTTAACCGCTTATCAAGATACTTCTTAAAAATTGCAAGAGTACTTGTTTCCACTACCCTCTCAGGCAACATGTTCAATGTTTCTACCATCTTCTGGCTGAAAAAACATCTTTCCTCAGATTTCCTCTAACCACTTAATCCTCAGCTTAAACTTGTGCCCCCTGGTCTTAGACCTGCCTACCATGGGGAAAATCTCACAAACAACCATGTCTGTGCATCTCTCAATTTTGTATAGCTCAATCAGATCTCTTGTCAGCCTCCTCTGCTGCAAGGAAGACAAACACAGCCTATCTGGACTATCCTATAACTGAGACTTTTCATCCTAGATAATATCCTTGTGAATCTCCTCTGCACCCTGTCCAGCACAGTCATGTCCTTCCAATAGTGTGGCAACCAGAAATGCACACAGTATTCCGTCTGTGGCCTAACCAATGTTTTATAAAATTGTAACAGATTTTCTTGTTCTTTTATTCTACATTCCAGCTAATGAAGGGAAGCATCCTGTATGCCTTCTTCACCAACTTGCCTACCTGTACTGACACCTTCAGGGATCTATGGACTTGTACACCAAGATTCCTTTGTTCCTCAGTACTCCCCAGGGATTTACCATTCATTGTGTATAACCTTTACTTATTAGACCTCCCCATAATACATCACCTTGCACTTATGAGGATTAAATTCCATCTGACATTGCTCTGCCCAATTTATCAGTTGATCAATATCAGATTGTAGCCTGAGATCAGCCTCCTCACTATCAACAACACCAATTTTGTGTCATTTGCAAACTTACTAATTATACCTTCTACATTCACATCCAAGTCATTAATGTACATAGCAAACAATAAGAGTCCAATCATCAATCCCTGGTATATCGCTAGTCACAAGCTTCCAAGTACAAAAATAGTCCTCCACCCTTTGCTTCTTTTTTGCAAGCCAATTTTGGATCCAGTTTTCTCACTTGCCTTGGATCAAATGGGCTTTTACCTTTCAGACAGGCCTTCCATATGGGACCTTGTCAAAGGCCTTACTAAATTGTATGTGAACCACATTGACTGAACTACCTCATCATTATATTTAGTCACCTTTCAGACAGGATCTCCCTCTAACAAATCCATGCTAACTTTCCCTGATCAATCCTTTCCTTCCCAAATGTTGATTAATCTGTTTTGTCAGAATTTTTTACAATAATTTCCCTACCTTTAAAGTCATACTAACCTGGCCTATCCCTGCTGTCGTTCTTGGGCAAAGGAACCACGTTAGCTAACTTCCAGTTATCTGGTACTTCACCTGTGGTTAGTGATATCAATATTTTCACAAGGGCCTCACCAATCTCCTCCCTTGCCTCCCAAAGCAGCCTGGGATTCATCTATCAGGTCCTGGGGGTTCATGCATCTTTATACCTACTAAAACTTTTTCTTATTAATCTTAACATGTTCTGGAATCTCACCATCCCAACTGAACAGTGCTTATGATAACATTCCAGCCTTGGACTCCAGCAGGAGATTTTAAATTTGAAAACAGAAGTTGATTGCAAGGTGAGTATTTTTGACAATACATCTACAATCTGAACTTTTGATGTTGTGATCTGTTATCTCTGGGAGATTCCATGGCTCTGAGTAGTATCCACTGCTGCATTTCACCTCTACACTCCAAAATCACCCCTCTGCTATTGTTTAAGTTCCTCTGTCTCTAGTATTTAGTTCTGTTTAGTGTCTTACTGCCACTG
This sequence comes from Rhincodon typus, assembly GCF_021869965.1. Lineage (NCBI taxonomy): Eukaryota > Metazoa > Chordata > Chondrichthyes > Orectolobiformes > Rhincodontidae > Rhincodon > Rhincodon typus. Next base: position 1,666,773 of record NC_063374.1, on the reverse strand, counting down.
ACCACGTCTAAATGAGTTTGAAACATCCCTAACCATATATTGCTTACTTATCATCTTTACGTCCCCGTAGAATCTTTCAAAATCAAAAACTGTTCTTTCTGTGGTCCAGTCCATTTCTCTTCTATTATATTGATCATCAAGTTCAGCATAATTTTTATTTTCTAATTCTTCTGCACACATGCTAACATTAACTCTGTTTCGCTCTCCACAGTTACAGCCTGACCTGCTGAATATTTCCAGAATTTGTTCATTTCATATGAGAGAGCCTGCTGTATTTTGCTGTTACTTTCTTGCAGGCGTTGGTCCCAGATCTGAGCCTAGAGACAAGGTGGGTGTTACTCGCAGAGGTTTGTCCCTGATATTGACCTATTTTGTGAAATCATTAAGCGATTCCAATACAGAAAGAGGTCATTGAGCCAATTTTTTGCCCATGCTGGGTCCCTTAAAGAAGCAAATCAGCTTGTCGTACTCCCCTTCCCCTTCCCCTTCATTATCTGGCCAATGTTATCAATCCCTAGCTGTCTGTGGAGAAGATAGTGCTTGACCTTCTTGAATCGCTGCAGTCCTTGTAATGAAGGCATTCCCACAGTGCTGTTAGGTGAGGAGTTGCAGGTTATTCATGTAGTGATGATGAAGGAATAATGATATGTCCCCAAATCAGCAAGAATAATTTAGCATTAGAATTAGATTTATTGTCACGTGTACTCAAGTTTAAAAAAAGAACAAGAGTACAGTGAAAAGTGTACAATGTCACCAACACATAGTGCCATCTTAGGTACAAAGTACCTAGATACAATCTTAGGTACAAAAAAGAAAGAAAATAAAAAATAAAGTCACATTACATTACAGATATAGTAGTATAGTTTGGGAAAATAAGAAATAAGCTAAAAAGGTAGACGCTACATGTTTTCTTGAGGGGTTTCCATGTGGTCTGACTGGCTCCACTGGTTCCCAACCAGCAGCCATCTTCGCTCCGAGGCCACTGGCCACTGGCCCCGCTCCGCTCCACGCCGGCTGGCCACTGTCTCTGCTTCGCTCCAGGCCGCTGGCCATCTGTGCTTCGCTCCAGGCCCAGTGGCCACCATCCCTGACCCCTGTCCCCGGACGCCATCCATATTTATGAAGTGCCATTCACATGTCAGACTCTTCAAAGTCTCTCTCAGAAATGTACCAAAGTGACATTAGATATCAGTCCACAAGAGAAGATACTAGCTTCTGGGCCATCAATGGTGGAGCGATTTTAAAACTGAGAATGCTCAAGTGACTGGAATTAGAGGAGCTCAGAAATCCTGCAGGGTTGTGGGATTGGATGGGTGGCTGGAAGCTGATCTTGGGGTGAAGTACGATGTCATGGTCTTAAGCAGTCTGGTCCAGTACCAGACTATTGCCAAGCAGATGGATGAGGCAGTGGTGAGGGGGTTGAGTTTGGTTTCAATGATTTCAATTTTCCCAATACTTAAATGGAGAAAATTTCTGCTGATCCAGTGCTGGATCCCAGATCAAGTCAAGCTTGTGTACAACTTGAAGGGGGATTTGGAGAGGAACCTGCTGCCTTGGTCTGTTGAAGTGGTGGAAGTTCAGGGGTTAGAAGGTTGTATTAGAAGTTGTGGTTGAGTTTCAGGTGTATAACATTGCCTCACCATCATCCCAATATATCACCTTCTGTCTCTCTCTCTCTCACTCTCCCTCCTCCCAAAGAGTGCAGATTCTGATGTAGGTCCAGACCAGGTGATGGGTTCCCTGAAAGACATCAATGAACCAGTTTGGTTATCATCACAATCCAGTGGCTTTGATGCTCACTTTATCCTAATGTTAGTTCCATAAATGACCAGGTTCGTTCATTCGTTCAGCTCAGTTTCAGATTCTGCCTGTGATTTTTAGTTGTTTGTCCCTCACTGTTTTTGCTGTTTTATACCTAGTACTCCATTAGAAGGGAGGATTTGCAGTGGGAAAGTTGAACACAAGCATCACCCAATTCATTATAACCTGAACATTATCAGATTATGAACATGGAAGGTAAAAGTACTGTTCACAGTGGAGAGAAACCGTACACGTGTACTGTATGTGGACGAGGCTTCAGCCAATCATCTGGCCTCTCGAAACATAAGCGCAGCCACACTGGGGAGAAACGCTGGAAATGTGGAGACTGTGAGAAGGGATTCAATTATCCATTTGAGCTGGAAATTCATCGGCGCAGTCACACCGGAGAGAGACCATTCACCTGCCCTGAATGTGGGAAGGGATTCACTCAGTCATCGATCCTGCTGAAACACCAGCGTGTTCATACTGGGGAGAGACCTTTCAAATGCCAAGACTGTGGGAAATGCTATAAAAGTTCCTGGGAACTGACATCCCATCAACTTGTTCACACTGACGAGAGACCATTTACATGCTCTTGTTGTGGGACTGGGTTCAGACGATCATCTGAACTCACTGCACACCAGCGAATTCACACTGGAGAGAGACCATTCACCTGCTTTGAGTGTGGGAAGAGATTCACTCAATCGTCCACCCTGCTGACACACCAGCGCACTCACAATGGGGAGAAACCATTCACCTGCACTCAGTGTGGGAAGGGATTCACTAATTCCTCCAACCTCCTGACACACCGCCGAGTACATAGTGGGGAGAGAGCATTCACCTGCTCTAAGTGTGGGAAGAGTTTCATTGATTCATCCACACTGCTTAGACACCAGCGAGTTCACAAGCCACTACAGTGATGGGATTTTGCTGCTAATCACACCAAGGACTGAACCATGTTCATTTTAATCTGTCTCTGTTGATGTGTTGACAGCTGTGCTGTTGGAGTAAATATTCTGCATAAAGTCAAATCATCTTTGTGTTAAATACAGTATGTTGACTGTTCTTAATATCTCTAACACAAGTTATTTATTTTCAAAGGGCTCCTCCTCTCTGTCTCCTCCATCCTCAGCAGCAACAAGATGCACAAGGACCTGATGGACTTCTTTGTCACTAAAATTGAGACAATCCGATGTCTCTGCTGCTTCACTCCCTTCCACGAGCCTGCCCCAAACATTTCCCCTTGTCCTATCCCTTAACCCTGAACCTTCCCTAGTTTTTCCCCATCTCTCTGATGGCCTGTTCATTTTTTCCATGACACCGACTTTCTCCCTCAAGTCTATTGCAATTAAATTGCCTTCCACCCATGGCTGCTTGCCCCTTTTATTCTGATATTCTTAATGATTCTTGTGCTAGGGTACCAGCAATGAATGAACATAAGGAACTAGAGCTGGCATAGGTTATTTAGCTAATCAAGCCTCCTCCACTAGTGAGTTCATATCTGACTGGATAGATGGATTCTGTTTTATCCAGTGGCTTAGCCTGCACAGAACTTCCACACCTCAGTATAGCTTTCACTCTGAGCTGATATTCTGACAGACATCTGTTCCATCACCAAGACTGCCCATTTTCATTTCTTTGGCATATCCCATCTCCTCTGGCTTCAGCCTATTTGCTGCTAAAATTCTGATTCATGCCTCTTCTATTCCCAACCTATTCCAATACTTTCTGAGCCTCTCTTACTGCATCTGGTGTAAATCTGGAATGCTGGTGTCTTCTTTTCTAATTCTTTCATGGAATGTGGGTATCAGTGGTAAGACCATTTGTTACCACTCCTGATTTGTATTTTAAGCTGAAAGGCTTGCTAGGTTATTTCAGAGGGTGGTTAAGAAATTGCCAATGTTGCGGTGGATCTTAAGTCATATGTGCATGTAGGGAAGGACAGTAAATTGCCTTTTACAAAGTGCATCTGTGAATCAGATGGGTTTTTGATGATAATGTTAGTTTCATGGTCACCATTGCTGGGACTAACTTTCAATTCATAAAATTGATTTATGGAATTTATAGTTTATTTTGGGATTTGAGCCTATATTTCCAGAATATTCTCCAGTGACTTTACCTGGGAAGGGGGTCCTCAGTCAGGATCGTTTTGAAGCAGCCTAGGAAAGGTCTCCTTAAAGTCAGCATCATCTTGAAGCAGTATGGGAAGGGTATCTTTGCGGTCAGCGTCGCCTTGAAGTAGTTTAGGAAGGGTGTCCTCACAGTTGGCATAACAATGAAGCAATCTGGGAAGGGCTTCCAAGCCTCTCTGCTCCTATGATGCTGCTTGGCCTGCTATGTTCATCCAGCCCTGCACCTTGTTGTCCAGGGTTTCCACACAGTTGGCCTAACAGTGAAGCAGTCTGAGAAGAAGCAGAGAAGGTGTCCAGAATGCCTGGGGGGACGGTGGTGAAGGGAAGGACCAAGTGGGAAAGCTTTGGTTTGATTGTCTAGTAAGGAACTTACATTAGGGGCCAGCTTTAAACAGTAGTAGATTCAGAAAGGAGTACAACAATGGGGTGGCACAGTGGCTCACATCATCAGGGACCTGGTTTCAATTCCCGCCTAAGGCGTTTGTCTGTATTGAGTTTGCATGTTTTCCTCTTGTCTTTGTGGGTTTCTGCTGGGTGCTTCGATTTCCTCCCACATTCCAAAGATGTGCAGGTTAGGTGGAATGGCCATGCTAAATTGCCCAAAGTGTTCAGGGATGAGTAGATTAGGTGGGTTACAGGGGAAAGGGCTAGGAGGATGAGTCTGGATGGGATGCTTTTCGGAGGGTTGGTGTGGACTTGTGGGCCGAAGGGCCTGTTTCAACACTGCAGGGATTCTATGATATGAATTTAGAGACTGTCAAAGATTTTATTTAACAGTATGTAAAACCTAATTAATTATATTACAAATGGCAGTACAGAAGATGTATTGTTCATTTTGTTTTTGTGCTGGTGGATCCCATTACAAGCCAAATCGGTGACATCTGCAGTAAGCGACTGAAGATCGAAGAACTCAAGTTGATGAGCTGGAATCCAATGTTCAGACACTGACACATATGTAAAGGGTTGGGGGGGTGCGGGGAGTTAACTTAATGCCATATTGCAGGCAGTCACAATGTGTAACTTAAACATAGGGACAGGAGGATGTGACAAGTGAGGCAGGTAGATGGATCCTGAAAATGGCATTGAAGGAGCCTCAGCTCTTGACCTAGCTCAAGAGGCACGAGGTGCTTGCTCCCTGTATGGATGAGGAAAGAGGATGATTAAACTGCATTGTGGTCCAAGAAGCCATTCCAGCAGGGGGCAGCACAAAGGAAAGTGATGGTGGTAGGGGATTCTGTAATTAGGACAGATAGTGTCCTTTGTAAGGAAGATTGAGTTGCGCATAGTGTGTTGGCCTGTTGCCAAGGTAACGGGCGTCTTGAGTCAGCTTGAAAGAATACTGGGGAGGATCCAGCTGTTGTTGCCCATGTGACACTAACAACATAGGCAAGTAGTTTAGGGAATGTCAGGAATTAGGAACAAAATTAAAAACAGGACCTCAAAAGATGTAATCTCTGGGTCATACCTAAACCACAAGGAAATAGGTAAAGAGATTAGAAGATTAGGTAAGTAAACATGGTTCAATGGGTGGTGTGGGAAAAGGAGATTCTATTTTGTGGGACACTGGTGTCAGTACTGGGACAATAATGAAAAGTCAGTGGGAGGTTGAGGAGCAAATATGTGAGGAGATCGCAGAAAGCTGCAAGAAAAATAGGGTTGTAATAGTAGGGGATTTTAACTTTGCTGACATTGACAGGGACAGCCATACTGTTAAGAGTTTGTTTGGAGAGAAATTTATGTATGTTCAGGAAGAATTTCTCATGCAGTATGTAAATGGCCCGACTAGGAAAGGGATAAAACTTGACCTCCCGTTGGGTCTAGTGACCATAACTCTCTTGGTTTTAACATAGTTACGGAAAAAGTTAAGACAGGTCCACAGGTTAAGGTGCTAAACTGGAGCCGGGCCAATTTTGAGGCCATGAGGAAGGATCTAGCAGAGATCGATTGGGTGAATCTGTTTCAAGGAAAAGGAATGACTAACAAATGGGAGGCTTTTAAAAATGTGATATCAAGAGTCCAAGGGTAGTACGTCCCTGTAAGGGCGATGGGAAAAGCTGGCAAGCTGGGGATCCCTGGCTGATGAGGGATAATGAGGTGCTGGTCAGGAAGAAGGAGAAGGCATACATTGGGTTTAAGCTATTGGGCTCAAGTGAATCCTAGATAACTATAAAAAGTGAAGGAGCACACTTGAGGGAAATCAGAAGAGCAAAAAGAGGTTATAAGATATATTTTGCAGATAAGGTTAAAGATAATCCTAAGAGGTTCTGTAGTTATATTAAGAGTGAGAGAATATGTCCCCTTAAAAATCAGCATGGCCGTCTTTGTGGGGATCCACAGGAAATGGGGGAGATTTTTAATGAATATTTCTCCTCAGTATGTACTGAGGAGAGAATCATGGATGCTATGGAAATAAGGGAAACAATAATTTTAGACCACATACAAATTGCCAAAGAGCAGTCTTAAACCATATTAAGGTGGATAAATCCCCTGGTCCTGAACAAGTCCATCCTCAGACATTGTGGTAGGCTAGGGAAGAAATTGCAGAGGCTCTTGCAGAGATTTTTGCTTCATATTTAGCCACTGGTGAAGTTACAAAAGACTGGAAAGTGGCTAATGTTGTTCCTTTGTTTAAGAAAGATAGCAAAGACAAGCCAGGGAACTACAGGCCAGTGAGCCTGACATTAGTGGAAGGCAAGTTATTGGAGAGGATACTGAGGAAAGGATCAACCAACATTTGGATAGTCAAGGGCTGATTAGGGATAGTCAGCATACATTTGTGTGTGGGAAGTCATGTCTGACAAATCTTTTAGAGTTTTTTGAAGAGGTAACCAAGAAGTTCGATGAGGGTAGGGCAGTGGATGTTGTCTGTCTGGACTTCAGTAAGGCCTTTGACAAGGTCCTGCATGGCAGGCTAGTCATAAAAGTTAGGTCATATGCTACTCTATGACTCTAAATAAGGCAGGGCAAGTGACGGCAGTGTTAGTTGGGGAGTGCTTTGGGAACAGTAACCAAAATGTCATTAGTGTTAAAAAAGCTATGGAAAGGGATAAGTCTGGTCCACAAGTTAAAGTTCTCAATTGCGTCAAGGCCAATTTTGATGGTCTTAGACAGAACCTTTCAAAAGTTGATTGAGGGAGATTGTTTGCAGGCAAAGGGATGTCTGGGAAGTAGGAGGCTTTCAAAAGTGAGTTAATGAGGCTTCAGGGAAAATGTTAAGTTATGCACTTTGGTGGGAAGAATAGAGGTGTAGATTATTTTCTAAATGGGGAAGGGCTTGGGAATCTGAAGTACAAAGAGACTTAGGAGACCTTATTCATGATTATCTTAAGGTTAACATGCAGGTTCAGTTGGCAGTTAGGAAGGTAAATGCAATGTTAGCATTCATTTCAAGAGGGCTAGAATAAAAGAACAGGTATATACTCCTGGTGCTGTATAAATCTCTGATCAGACTGCATTTGGAATATTGTGAGCAGTTTTGAGCCTTGTATCTAAGGAAGGATGTGCTGGGCTTGGAGGGGTTCCAGACAAGGTACACAAGAATAATCCCAGGAATGAAGGGCTTATTATATGAGGAGCAGTTATAGAATCATAGAATCCCCAGTGTGGAAACAGGCCATTTGGCTCAACAATTCTACACCAGCTGTCTGAAGAGCATCCCACCCAGACACATTCGTATTCCTGTAACCCTGCATTCTCCATGACTCATCCACCTAACCTACACATCCCTGAACACTATGGGAAATTTAGCATAGCCAATCCACCTAACCCGCAGTTTGAACTATGGCAGGAAACTGGAGCACCCAGAGGAAACCCACGCAGACACGGGGAGAATGTGCAATCCCTGGGCCTGTACTCAAAGAAGTTTAGAAGGATGAGGGGAGATCTCATTGAAACTTAGAAACAAAGAATACTGAGAGGATGTGCTGGAGTGGAAGTGAAGAAGATGTTTCCACTTGTAGGAAAGACTAGGACAAGACATGTCAGATCATTGACATGGATACTACCATCACACGTGGGAACACCACCCAGCATGTGCACCGCAGATATTCATTTGATTCAGTCAACATTATCTATCTCATATGCTGCAGGCAAAGATGCCCTGAGGCATGGTATATTGGTGAAACCATGCAGATATACGACAAGAGATGAATAGACATCGAGCAACAATTGCCAAACAGGGATGTTCCCTCCCAGTGGGGGAATACTCCAGCGGTCAAGGACATTCAGCCTCAGATCTTCGGGTAAATGTCCACCAAGGTAGACTTTGGGACACACATCAATGCGTAACCGCTGAGCAGAGACTGATAGCCAAGTTCGGTCTCCATGAGGACGGCCTCCACTGAGATCTTGGGTTCATGTTGCGCTACAGGTGACCTCACCACACTATACACTCTCTCACACACACACACAGACCCTCTCTCATTCACACACTCTCTCTCTCTCTCCCACAGACTATCTCTCCCACTCCGTCTCTCACACATGTGCGCGCACACACACACAAAACACACACACACACACAAATCTGTGGGTGAATCTGCATTTGCAGATTTGTAATTGCAGATACATTCTATTTTGTTCAAAAATCACACAATGTAGCTTTTTATAAATACTTACTTTGGAAATAAAACCAGTTTGATTCCAAGTTAAGACAGAGACAGATTCTAAACAAGGCCTCACACCTAAAATCTATTGTTTGACCTGAGGTGTCATCTCTGGTATACCGGTAAAACCTTTAGTTATCTCGGGGCAATGACTTGAAAGAAATTCTGGGATTTGCATATTAATCAATCGAAACCTGCATCTTCTTTCTAACTGATTAAAGATTTAACAGCCATCTTAGTTTTGTTCAATACATTCCCATCAGTTCTATGACCCTTTGATCTTTTGCTTCTAAATTCTTTGTCTGATGTCACCTCTCTCACTCACACCTGAAGGAGTGAGACTCCGAAAGCTTGTGTTTTCAAATAAATCTGTTGGACTATAAACAGGTGTCCTGTGATTTTTGACCTTGCAGAAGTAGGAAAATAGGGCAAATGATTGCGTGGAAGAGTTGGTGCCGGAGGGAAAGTTTTTGATTTCTGGATTACTGGGACTGTTTTTGGGAAAGTTGGGACATATGCAAATGGATTGGTTTGCACCTGATCCGCGTTGGGACCAACATCCTTGCAGGTAGGTTTGCTAGTGCTGTTGTGAGGAGTTCAAGCAAATCTGGCAGGGGAAGGAACCATTAGAATATCGATGAGCGATGCAAGCAAAGGGGTGGCAGGTGGCTCAGTGGTTAGCACTTCTGCCTAACAGAACCAGTGGCCTGGGTTTGATTCCACCCTCAGGCAACTCTCTGTGTGGAGTTTGCACATTCTCCCCACATCTGTGTGGGTTTCTTCCCAGAGTCCAAAGGTGTGCAATTAGGTGGCTTGGCCATTATGTCCAGGGATGTGTAGGCTTGATGGATTAGCCATTGATATTGTGGGGTTACAAGGATAAGGTAGGAGGGTGAGATGCTCTTTGAGGATTGGTGTGGATTCTATGGGCTTGAATGGCCTGATTCTCCACGGTAGGGATTCTATGATTCTGTGAAGTCACAGTGAGGTCAGCTAAGTTGAATGTCAAGAGAGCTAGGAAAAAGTTAGGCATTTAATCCTGTGAGTGCTTAACAAGTTTAATATTTTTGCCATCACAGAAACATGGTTGAGGGAAGGGCTGGACAGGCAAGTCAGCATTCCAGGATAAAGGATCTTTTTGCAAACACTAATGATTAATGACTCAATTACTGCAATAAGGAGAGATGATATCTTGGAAGGGTCCTCAAACAAGGCTTTTTGGGTAGAACTTAGGTGTGTTAAGGGGGCAGCCATTTTATTACTGGGAGTGGATGATAGGCCTTCAAAGCGGAAAATAGAGGAGCAAATATGTAGACAGTTCACAGAGGTGAGTAAGTGTAATAATCAGGTAATTATTCAAAGGGATTTCAATTTTCCCAACATAAATTGGGATAGTCATAGTGTTAAGGGTTTAGCGGGAATGGATTTCTTGAAATTGTTCAGGGGATTTGTATCAATATGTAGAAGGCCCAACAAGGATGGAGCAGTGCTGGATCTGGTTCTGGGGATAGAAGCCAGACAAGTGTTCGATGTGGCCATGGGAGAACATTTTAGTGATTGTGAGCACAACGTGGTATGGTTCAAATTGTTCTGGACTAGGATAAAGATGGCCTTGGATTGGAGGAAAGCAGATTTTATTAAAGTAAAGCAGGATCTGGCCACAGTTGACTGGGAACAGCTCCTTGCAATGGAGTAATGGAGGACATTCAAAAAGGAGCTGGGGAGAGTACATGTCCAACATGTAGCCTTTAGAGGGAAATGTAAAAGCAATAAGTTCAGAGAACTCTGGATGCCTAGGACAATTCAGAACTGGATGAGGAAGCAGAGAAAGGCTTTTGGCAAGTCCAAAGGGAGCAATTCAGCTGCGGCCCTGAAGGAATATAGGAAGTGCAAGAGAGATCTTAAGAAAACAATCAGAAAAGCAAAAAGGGGGCAGAAAAATGGACTGGCAAACAGAATTATGGAGAATCCTAAAATAATTGAAATATATATCAAAGGGAAGAGGTTAACCAGGAAAGAGTTGGGCCCATTCGGGACCAAGAGGGCAACCTGTGTGTGAAGCTCCAGGATATTGGAAGCGTGTTAAATGAATACTTCTTTTCGGTCATCACTCTGGAAAAGGAGAACATAGGGACAAAATTCTGGAATGGGGACTGTGAGGAACTCACACAGTTTTACATAAGAAATGGGAAGGTATTGGAGGCTCCGTTAGGTTTAGAAAAGGACAGATGCCCTGGCCCAGATGAATTGCATCCCAGGATACTGTGGAAGGTGAGGCAGGAAATTGCAGGGGGCTCTGACTTTTAATTTTTAGTTCCTCTCTGTCCAGAGGGGGCATGCCAGAGACCTAGAGGACAGCTAATGGGGTACCACTTTTCAAGAAGGATGCTAGAAATGAATCAGGAAATTAAAGACTGGTAAGTCTTATGCCAGCTGGAGGGAAACTAGTGGAGAAAATTCTATAGGAGTGACTTAATACCCACTTGGAAAGGCATGAGTTAGTTAAGGATAGTCAGCATGGCTTTGTCAGAGGGAGGACATGACTAACAAATTTGTTAGAATTTTTCAAAAATGTGATTAAGTCTGCGGATGACGGAAGTTCAGTTGATGCAGTTGATATGAATTTTAGCAAAGCTTTTGACAAGGTCCCATATGGGATACTGATTGAGAAAATTGAACTACATGAAATTGAGGGAAACATGGTGAGATGGATCAGAAAGTGGCTTAGTAATAGGTCACAAAGAGTAGTGGTAGAAGGCTGTTCAAGTGACTGGAGACCAGTGTTCAGCTGTGTACCACAGAATCAGTACTGGGGCCCTTATTGTTTGTTATATACATAAATGATATAGATGAAAATGTGGCGGGAATATTAAGCAAATTTGCAGACAACATCAAGATTGGTGGAGTAGTTAATGCTGAAGAAGATTTTGTAGATTACAGGAAGATATAGATGGGTTGGTTTGATGGGCAGACCAGCGGCAGATGGTATTTAACCCTGATAAGTGTCTGATGATGCATTTTGGAAGGAGAAATAGGATGAGGGATCTTGGGGTAATTATTCACAGAGCCATGAAATTGGCAGAGCATCTGAATTAGGATAGTTAAGGAGGCATATGGGACTCTTGCTTTCATCAATTTTGGCATAGAGTATAAGAGCAAGGAGGCAATGTTGGAGTTGTACAGATCATTGGTCAGGCCACAGCTGGAGTACTGTGTGCAGTTCTGGTCACCTCACTACAGGAAGGATGTGATAGCACTAGAGGGGGTACAGAGGAGATTCATCAGGATGTTGCCTGGGTTGGAGAAATTGAGCTATAACGAGAGACTAGATGGGCTTGGATTATTTTCTTTAGAGCAGCGAAAACTGAGGGGGTGGGTGGGTGGAACATGATTGAAGTGTACAAGATTATGAAGGGTATGGACAGAGTGAATAGAGAGCAATTATTCCCCTTGATTGAGGGGTCAATCATGAGAGGGCATAGTTTTAAGGTAAGGGGCAGGGGATTCAGATGGGATTTGGAAGAAAACCTTTTCACTCAGCAGGTGGTGGGAATTTGGAATGCATTGCCCGGGAAGGTAGTGGTGGCCAGAAACCTTACAACCTTTAAAAAAAATTTGGATTAGCACTTGAGATATCAGAACATTCAGGATTATGGGACAAGTGCAGGAAACTGGGAATAGCACTCCATGTGTTGTAGTTATGATGGTGCAGACTGGATGGGCTGAAGATACTTTTCTGTGCTGTATGAATCTGTGAATTTTCAGTCAGAGGGTGGTGAATCCGTGGAATTCATTGCCACAGAAGTATGTGGAGACAAATTCATTGGCTGTTTCTGGACAGATATAGGTAGGTTCTTGATTAGTAAATGGATCAAACGTTATGGGCAGAATTCAAGAGAATGGGATTGAGAAACATATCAACCATGATCGAATGGTGGAGCAGACGCAATGGACAAATGGCCTAATTCTGGTGCTATATCCTATTGTCTTACCACTCCATTATCTCTACATCCCTGCCCCATTTCAGTTTTCACTCAGATGCACTGTGATAAGTTTTTGATTTGGTAAGTCAAGGATAATGTTCTGTGATAGTAGGAACTGCAGATGCTGGAGAATCCGAGACAACAAGGTGCAGGGCTGGATGAACACAGCAGGCCAAGCAGCATCATAGGAGCAGAAAGGCTGACGTTTCGGGCCTAGACCCTTCATCAGAAAAGGGGGAGGGGAAGGGGGTTCTGAAATAAATAGGGAGAGAGTGGGAGGCGGATAGAAGATGGATAGAGGAGTGGATAGGTGGAGAGGAAACAAGCAGGTCGAAGAGGCGGGGATGGAGCCAGTAAAGGTGAGTGTAGGTGGGGAGTTAGGGAGGGGATAGGTCAGTCCAGGGAGGACAGACAGGTCAAGGGGGCGGGATGAGGTTAGTAGGTAGGAGATGGGGGTGCGGCTTGAGGTGGGAGGAGGGGATAGGTGGGAGGAAGAAC
>NC_063374.1:1577527-1653659 GCF_021869965.1 Rhincodon typus | reverse complement strand
CATTGATACCATTGGGCTGCAGGGTTCCCAAGCGGCATATGAGTTGCTGTTCCTGCAACCTTCGGGTGGCATCGTTGTGGCACTGCAGGAGGCCCAGGATGGACATGTCGTCTGAGGAATGGGAGGGGGAGTTGAAATGGTTCGCGACTGGGAGGTGCAGTTGTTTATTGCGCACTGAGTGTAGGTGTTCTGCAAAGCGGTCCCCGAGCCTCCGCTTGGTTTCCCCGATGTAGAGGAAGCCACACCGGGTACAGCGGATGCAGTATACCACATTGGCAGATGTGCAGGTGAACATCTGCTTGATGTGGAAAGTCTTCTTGGGGCCTGGGATGGGGGTGAGGGAGGAGGTATGGGGGCAGGTGTAGCACTTCCTGCAGTTGCAGGGAAAAGTGCCGGGTGTGGTGGGGCTGGAGGGGAGTGTGGAGCGGACAAGGGAGTCACGGAGAGAGTGGTCCCTCCGGAAAGCAGATAAGGGTGGGGAGGGAAAGATGTCTTTGGTGGTGGGGTCGGATTGCAGAAGGCGGAAGTGTCGGACGATGTTCTGTTAATGTTCTGTTTCTGATTATTCAAATTGTTGCCTATAAGTCCTTTCTTTAAATTCATTCATGGGATGTGGGCATCATTGGCTGGCCAGCATTTATTACCTGTCCCCAGTTGAAGGTCATGGTGAGCAGCCTTCTTAAAATGTGACAGTTCATGTGCAGTCAGTAGACCCACTATGCCCTAATGGATGGAATTCCAGGATTTTAACCCATCCACAGTGAAGGAGTAATGATATATTTTCAAGTTAGGAGTGTGAATGGCTTTAAGGAGAACATCAACTGGCAGTGTTCCCATGTATCTGCTGCCTTTATCTTTCTAGATGGAAATGGTTCAGAAGGTGCTGTCTAAGGATCTCTGAAGAATTTCTCCAGTTCGTCTTCTTGTTACTGAGAATCAGTGGTGGAGGAAATCAACATTTGTAGATGTGGTGACAATCAAGCATGCTGCTTTGTCCTGGATGATGCCAGACTTCTTGAGTGTTGTTGGAGCCGCTCTCCCATCCAGGGCATGTGGGAAGTTTTTCATTGCACTCCTGACTTGTGCATTGTAGATGATGGACAGGCTTTGGAGAGTTACTGGTTGCAATATTCCTAACCCCTGACCTGATCATGTAGCCACTGTATTGAGATGACGATTCCAGTTGAGTTTCTGGTCAATGGTAACTCCCAGGAGAGTGGCATTGAGAGATTCAGTGATGGTAACATTGAATGTCAAGGGGCAGTGGTTAGATTGTCTCTTATAGGAGATGGTCATAATCTGGCATTTGTGTGATGCGACTGTCCTAGCCACTTTTCAGCCCAAGCCTGGATATTGTCCAGATGTTGTGCGTTTGAACAAGGACTGCTTCAGTATCTGAGGAGTCTGAATGGTGCTGACATTGTGCAATCATCAGTGAACATCTGATCCACTTCTGACCGTATGTGTTCTTGGATCCCCAAGTCTTTGTGGATCCCCACATGTAGAATCCCTACTACAGTGTGGAAAGAGGCATTCGGCCCACTGACCCATATGCATGGACCTTGAAGGGCATCCCACCCAGACCCCAACCTATCCCCAGAAACCTGCATTTTACTATTGCTGATCCACCTAGCCTGTATATCTTTGGACTACGGGAGGAAACCGATAGAAACCCACACAGACACGGGGAGAACATGCAAACTCCACACGGGAAGTCAGCCAAGGCTGGAATCGAACTGAATACTGGTGCTGTGGGGCAGCAATGCTAACCAGCGAGCAACCTTGTCCGATGGTGGAGAGAAGGTCATTGACGAAGCAGCTAAAATGGTTGGGCTTAGGACACTGTCGTGGGGAACTCCTGCAGAGACGTCCCTGGAGCTCGGTGTTTCTCACATCAGATTCTTTCAGTTCCGAAGACTTCAATTTACAAATCCCAGTTTCCCCAAACTTGACGCTGAATTTCCTTTCTTACTACATTGTGTTATTCCCTCCAATAATCTCTGCTTGGATCAACCCTTAAATTATTTGTGCATTGTTTCATCACATTCCCCAAATGTTTGCTGCGTCCCCACAGGGTTTTATCTATTTAAAGCCAGAATCAGAAAGCTCCTTTTCTCCTAGTTGGATACGAATCGGGTTTCCAAATAGGGCAGAGTTTCAGCCAATGGAGCGAGATCCAGGCATAGGCCCGCCCCCAGTTCATCCCGATTGGTTAGAGGACGAGTTGCTCTCTTCAGATTGGGCGAGAGACGCTGTAAATCAGCCAGGGGCTGCGGTGAACTCGAGTATGCGCATTGGGCGTGTTGGCCTTAGAGTATGAAATGCGCTGCATCTCCAGAATGGCAAGCTTTGAAGGATTTCCCAGGCAGTCCTGAAGAAGGGTCACTGCAATCGAAACGTTAACGCTGTTTTCTCTTCCCAGACGCTGAATTTCTCCAGCAATTTCTGTCCGCCACAGAATCTCCAGTATCTGCATTTCTTTGTTTTATTTTGCCAGGCAGCGGGGACAGGGGGAATGGAACCCATCCTGGGGCAGCGACTGGAGGACAGTTCTCATCTGAGGGAGAGGGTCAGTCAATAAGAAGCTCCACTTTGGGTTGGGTGAGGGTATCAATGAAGCTCTGGTCAGGAAGGAAACCCTGAAAAGGTGAGGAAGATTCCCAAAGTCTTTTGGGAATGAGGCACGTTGATTTGATTCTCAATCTGTAGACAGGAGCTGGAGAACTGAAGCCAGGGAGAGGAAAGGGATGGAGGAAACTGGGAATGGATGGAAGAAGTGGGAGTCATAGAGTCATACAGCACGGAAATATACTCTTCGGCCCAAATCGTCCATGCCGACCTGGTTCCCTAAGCTGAACTAGTCCCATTTGTCTATGTTTGGCTCATATCCCTCAAAACCTTTCCTATCCATGTACCTTTCCAAATGTCTTTTAAATGTTGTAATTGTACTCGCCTCTACCACTTCGTTTGGCAGCTCATTCCATACATGCACCACCCTCTATGTGAAAACGTTGACACTCAGGTCCCTTTTAAATCTTTCCCCTCTCACCTTAAACCTATGCCCTCTAGTTTTGGACTCCCCTACATTGGGGAAAAGATCTTGGCTATTCACCTTATCTATGACCCCCCACCTCCCCCCTCCATGATTTTTTTTTTAGAGATGGGTTTAAATTCCACTAGGGGTGGGGGCAACGGCAATGCTGATCTGGGAATTTACAGTCTTGGGGGAACAGGAGAAAAATTGCTTCATTGAAAAGGGAATTGTTTCTTCTGAATTTCTATCTTGTACTGACAGTGATAACTTTTGTAAATTCCTTTTCCAGGATATTGGGAAGGATTCACAGATGAGAAACCCAAACTTTGCATTAAATTTTAACAGTCATTTGATTCATCTGGACTGGAACATCATCGGTCTTTGAATGGGGAATGAGAAATGTTTGATCTGTCTGCAGGAGAATGATTCAAGTGTCAGTATGACTGGGAAGATGTCAAGATGCACACAACCGGAGAGTGTTCCACTGTTAGCACTGATTGTGGATAGATCTTGAACCACTTACACAGCTTGAAATAAATATCTCAGCATTCACAGGAGGAAGAGACACCCCACGAGTTGTGTGCATGGTCAAATCTTCTTCCAAGCAGAAGAAACACCTAAACACTGGCACCATGGAGAAACCATGGAAATGTGAGGACTGTGGGAAAGGATTTACTTATTCCTGCCGGCTGGAAAGCCATCGACGCAGTCACACTGGGGAGAAGCCATTTGTTTGTTCTGTATGTGGGAAGGGATTCACTCAGACAACTTCTCTGATGTCACACCAGAGGGTTCACACTGAGGAGAGGCCTTTCAACTGCATTTACTGTGGAAAGAAATTCAACAACTCATCCACCCTCACCGCACACCAGCGAATTCACACTGGTGAGAAGCCATTCACCTGCCCCGTGTGCAGGAAAGGATTCACTCAGTCATTCGATCTGGTCAGGCACCAGCGGGTTCACACAGGGGAGAAGCCATTCACCTGCCCCGTGTGTGGGAAGGGATTTGCTCGGTTATTCGGCCTGCAGTCACACCACCGAGTTCACACTGAGGAGAATCCATTCAGCTGCACTTCCTGTGGAAAAAGTTTCAGACATTCTTCTACCCTTGCCGCACATCAACGCACTCATACTGGGGAAAGGCCATTCACCTGCCCCACATGTGGGAAGAAATTTGCTCAGTCATTCGATCTGGTGAGGCACCAGCAAATTCACACGGGGGAGAGACCATTCACCTGCCCTATGTGTGGAAGGGGATTCACTCGCTTATTCAGCCTCCAGTCACACCAGCGAATACACACCGAGGAGAATCCATTCAGCTGCAACTCCTGTGGAAAGAAATTTAAGCATTCATCCAGCCTCGCTGCACACCAGAGAATTCACACCGGGGAGAGGCCGTTCAGCTGCACTGAGTGTGGGAAAAGCTTCAGCAGTTCATCCAAGCTCACTATACACCAGAGGATTCACACCGGGGAGAGGCCGTTCACCTGCACCATGTGTGCAAAGAAATTTGCTCAGTCATTTGACCTGGTCAGGCACCAGCGGGTTCACACTGGAGAGAAACCATTCACCTGCCCCGTGTGTGGAAAGGGATTTGCTCGGTTATTCGGCCTCCAATCACACCACCGAGTTCATACTAAGGTGAAACCGTTCAGCTGCACTTCGTCCTGAGTGAGTTTCAGCAGTTGTACCAAATCTGCTGATACACCAACACCACCAAACTGGAGAGATGCCATTTACCTGCTCTTTGTGTGGGAAGTGATTCACTCATTTGCAACAAGTGGTGGTAGCATTTGGATGCTGTTGTTAATCACAACCGGGAGTGATGGCACAGAAAGTCTTAGTTCATTTCTGTTGATGTTAATAGCCATATAATTGGCTGGAATTTAATATTCTGGATATGTTGCTGAATTTTTGGACCTACAGCATTCTTTATTGATACCTCTATCTGTGATCTTTCACCTAATTCAAGAACTCTCAACAGGAATTCGTTTACAATAAAATTGTGAAAATTTACTTCCATCCTAAATGGATCTTTGGTGAAAAATCTACCATTCAGTGTCTAAAAGTTTCCACTGATGAACGTCACCTATTAGAAAGTGTTGATTGATTTGGGTTGACAATTCTTACTGACATAGACAGTTCGTCACAATGAGTACACAGTATCCATTATGAAACTAAACTGTCAAAGGACATGAAGCACAATAGTGAAATATTTTACAATAACACCAATACAAACTTCATAAAAGATTATTGATAGTGATTATGTTTTGAAGTTGCTGAGTTCAATTATTTGTACGAACAGCAACATTTGGTAAAGGCAGAACCCAAAGCAAAGATTAGTTTGAGACCAAACTAGAAAAGTTGTGCTCTTCCTTCTTATAGAAATTCTGGTTGTCTCGTTCATCACGTACATCTTAGTTGCTTTCCATTTCATTGCTGGTGTTCGACATGGCGTTTGCCAAAACTCATTTTCACAGCCGTGCTTCCTTTCTCAGCGACTGAGGGTTTCAGCTGAAGTTTCACCTTTCATGGGCATAAATGCTGTCCCCTCCACACTTAATGTCAGCTCTGATGAAGAGTCACCTAGACTCAAAACGTTAGCTTGCTGTCTCTCTGTGGATGCTGCCTGACCCGCTGTGATTTCCAGCATTTTTGTTTTCAGTCTAGTTTGAGACCAACCCAGCAGAGGTGGTACCGCTATTGAAGCAAAAAGGAAAGCCAGGGCGATACACAAGGTCAGCCCCAGGACACTGCATAGTGTGGAAGAACAGGAAACCTTTTCAAAAGAGTAATCAAAACTGCTTATGACAGTTGAAGTCTAACATATGAAGTAAGATGGGATCAGGATGATGTTAGAAACGTAGAAACTAGGAACAGGGAGTAGGCTATTCAGCCCTTCAAGCCTGCTGCATCATTCAATTTGATCATGGTTGATTATCCAACTCAGTACCCTGTTCCCGCTTTCTCCCTATACCCTTTGATCCCTTTAACCTTAAGAACTATATCTACTGACACCCATGCCACTTGAGTGAATGAAGAAAAGCTTGAAATCATTCAGTGTTTCAGCCTCAACCATTTTCTGTGGCAGCAATTCCACAGGCTCACCGCTCTCTGGGTAATGCTGCCTGGCCTGCTGTGTGCCTCTAGCTCCACACTGTGTTATCTCTTACTCCAGCATCAGTAGTTCTTACTATCTCAAAGAAATTTCTCCATCTGGTCCAGCCATCACCAAAGATGAAACGGCCACACAATGAAGTCCTCACAGATCTAAACAGATGTCCTGGCTGGGTTGAACGTGACTGAGAGTTATACTCCCATGAAACTAACATCTCCCACCTGTAGCTCACCTGTAGCTTTCTGTCATGGTTGAGTTGGGCAATGAACCCTAAAGGCTGCAAAGGCTATTAATTGTTTCACAAACAGAGAGGCTGCTCCAGCTTACCGGAACTCCTGCTGAACTGCTCAAACACAGAAAGTCCCATCTACCACCACGCTTTCATGAGCTCATCCTCCTCCTCTGTTGGGACGTCAGATCTGTCCAATGGGACATGTGTGATGGAAAAACATCTCAATTTGAACGAAGAAAGGCGACAGAGGGGTTTGTACTAACTGCAGGGATATGTCAGTCAGTATCATGGGGAAAGCCTTCACTAAGATCATGTTTAAAAGACGTCCTCTACTTTCAGAATGAGTGCATTCAAAAGCAAAGTACAGTTCCTGTGCTGGCCGATCGAAATTGGACACTCCAGTCACCAGTGCATCAGAAGTAGGGAGCAGGATATACGCCCTTACCTTATGTTTGTCGAGCTCACTAAAACACTCAGTGCTGTTCGTAGGGCCAAATTGAATAAGATTTTGGGGAAATTGTCTGTCCTTCAGAGCTCCTCGGTCTGATCCACTCCACGTGTCCTGTACTGGACTGTCTGACTGCATCATTTCCGACAATTTCAGGGTAAGGAATAGCGTGAAACAAACACCAATGCCAAAATCAGCAACCCACACCTCTTCCGGACAGCCAAGAATAACAATTTTTCTCCGGAAGATAAAACAGGGAGATGTAACGTTGAACAACAAGTGCATTTAAAGGCCCATACGGGGTTTTATTAAATAATTCCTTCCCAAACCACTTCCTTGTGTGACTCCTTCAAAGCCTCAGACTTTATGAGTTTCGGAGAGGTGTGAGAGTTGTTGAAGGTGGTGAAGTGGGAGACAGGTAGGTGATTATTAACAGATTATTAATGTACTTGGATGATTAACACAACCCGGATTGTTCATTTTATAAAATCGGGGTTATCAATGCAGTTGGCAAATAACTAATCAAACCTGATTGTTGGTAGAATACAGGCTAAATTATTGAAATAAATCTTTCTTTTATTTATGTGCATCTTGATTATTGATGTAATAATTTCATGATTAATAATGGACTGGGCAACTGGTTATTAATGTAACAGGGACTATATAATTAATTAGATCATGGTTATTAATGTCATAGAGCCGTTATTATTGTAATAGTATAACACTGAATATTTCTCAAGTAAGATCCTGTTTGTTAATACAATATGCACCAGACTGTTAACATTATAGTGTTCTGATTATCAATGTGTAATGTAATAGGACTGAGTGTAAATACAATGGCAAGCAGATATTAATGTAATCAGTCTGTGAGCATTGATGTAACAGGATCCTTGTTATTGATGCAAAAGAACTTTGATCATTAATATTCTATAATCATAATTGTAAATACATTTTGATGTTGATAATTGATGCAGGCAGATCCTGATTACTGACAAAATTGACTACAAAAACAAAAAAATGTCCAACTTTTCTCTGGCCTTTTGTTTTGCAGCAGCGATCAGGCATCAGAGAACAGTCCATTAGGCCACACCCATTAACCAAAAAAAAAGGAAATTTAAAGAGACCTCACAGCTGTCTGATAACAGTCCAGGCCCTCACAGCCACCACTTTCTGGGGTGAAAAGAAGGAGAGATTATTTTACTCAGTGAATTATGATGATGTTGAGGACATTAGAATCATACTGTACAGAAGCCACCCTTTGAGTCTGTACTGCTAAAAATACACTAAATCTACATGAATCCCACTTTCCAGCACTAGGCCCAACATTGTTGGCTGTCGGAAAAACCCATCTGGTTCACACATGTGTTTTAAGGGAGGGAACTGCGATCCTTACCTGATCTGGCTTATACGTGATTCCAGACCCACAGCAATGTGGTTGACTCTCAGCTGCCCTCGGGGCAAGTAGGGATGGACAATGGACACTGGCCTAGCCAGTGATGCCGTCATCCCATGAATGAAGGGAAAAAAGGCTGTGTGTGTGAGAGAGAGATGCTTCAGTTCAAACGGGTGTGACTGTATCTCAGGCCACATGATCGGTTGAAGGCATGTCCAAGGACATGTAGTAAAAAGAGGAGTGGGATTCACTGGATTGCTTTTTGAAAGAGCTAGTGCTGAATGGTCTCCATTTGTAATTTAAGATTTAGTTTAAGATTCAGTAATAGTTTAATTATTCATAATAGTTCCATACAAAAGAATCATCAGGCCATTCAGCTCATTGTGCCTGTACTGTGTCTGAAAATGTTACCAATCTGTCCTACTCCCCTGCTCCTTCCCCCTCACCCTTAAAACTTTTCCTTATTGAGGAAAAGCCCAAATCATTTTCACAAGTGGGTCTGCTTCCACCAGACATTCGGGCATATTAATTTTAAGATGAAAGGCAGGAGGTTTAGAGGGGATTTGAGGAAAGATTTTGTTTTCACTCAGAGGGTAGTTGGAATGCCCTGCCTGGAAAGATAGTTGACATAGGCAACCTCACAACGTTTAAAAGTTGTTTGGATGAGCACTTCAAAGTGTGTAAACCTTCAAGACTTATTGCTGGAAAGCAGGATTCGTGTAGATTTAGTGTATTTTTAGCAGTACAGACTCGATGGGCTAAAGGGCCTCTTCTGTACTGTATGATTCCAATGTCCTCAGGATGATCATAATTCACTGCATAAAATAATTTCTCCTTTTCACCCTGCTTTTTTTAAACAATTATTTTAAAGCTGTGTTCTGCATTCTGTAGTTAAAAGATCCAAGGGTATAAAGCCTGCACATTCTAACTTTTGATTTCTAACTTAAAGTGTGTAAGAAAGCTTTAGTTTAATTTTTAACATAAAACACTACAGCATTATATCTAATATTGACTTGTGTGAATTTAATCTCAGTCCTCACAATAAAATAATATATAGCAATCCAAATCCAGAGAAGCCACCCTTCTATATCAAGTTGTCAGGATTGATTCAACTGTTTCTGTCCAGTTATGCCCTGTAAATACATGAATATGCCAAAACGTGAAAGCTTAGACTTTCTCAGTCTTTTAATCATCTTTCTATTTCTAACTCAACACTCCTGGTCTGGAAGTTTCACAAACTATAACTTGACACCAATTTCCCAGAATTGTCCTACACTCTTTTCTTGGACAGAAACTATGTTTCCGATCCCAGTCAGGTCTCCTCCAAAACTGCTCCCAAAGCTTTCAATCTTTGGATTTTTTGAGGTGAAAATTAATCCTTGATTATTGTAAATCAAAAGCAATGCAATGTTTTCCAGCACTTGCATCCCTCTGTCATAAACTTTGCAGTTTCCACAATTACCCATTGAAACTCTGGGAATTTGCAGTCACCTGCCCTCTGAATTCGATCACTGTTCAGGAAGGACCTCCTGACCCTTTTGTTTTCCTCTTAAACCCCACGTAAAAGCAACAAGCACCAACATGCCAACAGTCCAAACTCCAAAATAGATCACTCACCTTCCTTGAATTTTACCAAGTCTTTGTCTTAAATGATGATTGTTTCATCCAAAGACTTCAATTAAAACAAATTGAAGTTTGCTGTCTTCAAATTATCCATTACAGCTTTGCCTCATTTATTGTCAGTACAACAAGATATATAAAGTGGTTACTGTCAACAAATCACCTCTTCTAAGATGGCTTCCTTTGGCTCTGTTTGCCTGCCAATTCAGTGGGTTTTAGTCTTAGATCAGTTTTAGACTGATTGACTTTTACTCAAAACCACATTGAAACTTACAAATTGTTCCTTTCTCAATAGCCACATACTATCCACAGAGGAGTCCAAATGATTTAAGGCTTATCTTAATGGTTCTGAAGAAGAATCACATCGAATTTGAAATGTAAACTCTGTTCCTCTCTCCACTGATACTGCTGGACCTGCTGAGTTTTTTTCGGCATTCTCTGCATTTAATGTAGAAACATAAGTTACTAATGTAATAAAGTCATAAAACACTCCATGGGGTATCAGAGGAATTTCATAAAACAAACTTTAACACTGAGTCATGCAGGACGATACGAGTGTAAATTCCAAAACCTTGATTGGAGAGGCAGATTTTGAACAACCATCTTGAATCAGGAGCAGACATTTAGGAAAGAAATTTTGAAGTTTTGCACACAGTCACAGTCATTATTAGAACAATTAAAATCAGGGATGGTACAGAGGCCAAAATGAGAGGAGCACAGAGGGTATTGCAACTGGGGGGGTTACAAAAAGAGAGGGACAAGGCAATGGACAGACTTGAAACAAGGTATCTGAATATTAAAATCAAAGCATTCTTTGGCCAAGAGCTAATATCGATCAGTGCATGCAGGAGTGATGGGTGAATTGGACTTAGTGTGAGAAAGCAGACAAGACAGCCGAGTTTCAGATGATGCCACATTTCTGGGTGGAGAGGGGTGATTGTGAGAGGCTGGTCAGGAATGTATTGGAGGTGACAAATCTAATGCTGACACAGGTATGGACAGAGTTTTAGCAGCAGATGAGGTGGCAACAGCAATGTTATGGAGATTGAAATATCTCGTATCGGTATGATGTGGAAATGTGATGATCAGCTCATTTTAACACTTGGAAAAACAAAGCTCAATTCACCAGTGTCAGCACAGTTTCATGAAGGGCAAGTCATGCTTTGACAAACTTGCTGGAGTACTTTGAGGGCGTCATCAGTAAGGTGGATAGAGTCAGAGTCAGGGAGTCACACAGCACAGAAATAGACCCTTCAGTCCAATTCTCCATGCCGACCAAGTTTGCCAAACTAAACTGGTCCCATTTGCCTGCATTTGGCCTTTTCCTGTTCATATACTTTTGCAAATATCTTTCAAATGTTGTAAACTGTACCTGCATCTACCACTTTCTCTGGCAGTTCATTCCACCCATGAACCATCCTCTACGTGAAAAAGTTGTCTTTTGTGTCATTATGTCAAAATACTACATATAAGTCTATCTCCAGTGGATGTTGTTATATCTAGAACTCCAGAAGGCATTTGACAAGGTACCAAATAAAAGACTGATCCAGAAGGTTAGATCCCAGGGGGTTAACAGTAGAGTAATGGCTTGGATAGAGGATTGGCTGACTGATAGAAAGCAGAGGGTCAGGATAAATGGTGAACTGTATCTAGGCGAGAATTGAAGGATTCAGTTCTTGGTCTGATATAGATTTACATAAATGATCTGCAAGCAGGGACAGAATGTAACTAGCAAAATTCACAGATTGTACTATAATAGTTAGGAAAGCAGGTTGTGATGAGGAGATAAAGAGTTTACAGATGAATATTGATAGGCTAGGAGAAAGGGCCAGAATCTGGCAGCTGGAGATTATCTATTTGACTGGAAAAATAAAAGGACAAGTTATTATTTGATGGGAAGCAGATTCAAAGTGCGTCAGTGCATATAATAAGAAAGACAAATTGAATTCTGGTATTTACTGCAAAAGGACTGGAGAATAAAAATAAAGAAGTGTTGTTACAATTATATAAGGCATTGGTGAGACCAATGTATTGTGTCCAGTTTTGGTCTCCTTAGTTGAGGAAAGATGTGGTGACACTGGAGGCAGTTCAGAGGAGGTTCACCAGATTGATTCCAGGGGTTAAAGGTCTGTCAGAAGATGAGCAGTTGAATAGCTTGGGCTTGTACTCGCTGGAGTTCAGAAGAATAAGGGGGGAATCTGATTGAGGCATATAAAATGCCAAAGGGCTTTAACAAAGTGGACATTGAACCCCTTGTGGAACAGTCTTGAACAAGAGGCCATAGATATAGAGTGAAAGGAGGTAGGTTCAAAACTGAGATGTGGAGAAATACTTCTCTCAGGGGGTTGTGAATCTGTGGAACCCACTGCCCCAGACTACAGTGTAGGCAGAAGCCATCAACAGATTCAAGAAAGAAATAGCTATGTTTCTGATGGAAAGCAGGATAAAGGGCTATGGGGACCAGGAAGGAAAGTGAAGTTGAGACCAGGATAAGATCAGCCATGATCATGTCAAATGGCAGAGCAGACTCAAAGGGCTGAATTGCCTATTCTTGCTCCTAATTCATATGCTTCTATATTTATTTTGAGATTAAATATTTGTCTAAGATTGTGAAGGGCCACAGACAGTTCCTAGGGAGTGTGACAGAGATGAGGTAGCTGGTTGGTGTTGTCACTGTAAATGCAATAACTAACACTGAATAAATTTCTCCTCATCTTAGTCCTAAATGACTTATCCTATATCCTTAGACTGTTATCCCTGGTTCTGGACTTCTTGGTCATTTACCCAGTCTAGTCCACTTAGAATTTCATAGGTTTCTATGAGATTCTCCCTCAATCTTCTAAACTCCAGTGAAACAGTCCTAACACCATTGAATGTCAAGGGGCAATAATGAATTGTTTCTTATTATAAATCATAGATCATAGAATCTCTACAGTGTGGAAACAGGCCGTTCAGCCGAATAAGTACACCGCCACACCGCCCCTCCGAAGAGCATCCTACCCTGACTCATTCTCCTATCCCTGCATTTCCCCATGTCTAACCCATCTAACCTAAACATCCCTGGACACTATGGACAATTTAGCATGGTCAATCCACCTACCTTGCACATCCATGGACTGTGATGTGACGCAGCAGAGCTGACCACTGAGCCACCGATAGCTTCTCAGAGCCTCCCATTTGTGTGGTATAAATGTTACCTGCTACTTTTCAACCCAAGCCTTAATATTGTGCATGCCTTGCTACATTTGAATATGGCCTGCTTTAGTATCTGGGGAGTGGTGCTGAACATTGTGCAATCATCAGCAGACATCCGCACTTCTGACCTTCTGATGAGGGAAAGTTGTTCGTGTATCAGCTTAAAATGTTTTCTCAGTTTATTTGTGCTTGGGTTAGAGAATCCCACAAGTAAGTGAGGATTTTGAGGAGGTAATGAGGACATCCTTAAAGTGCATTCTCTGCCCTCCTGGTAACTGCTTGCCACAATGAAGCTCAGAATAGAGAACTTATTTTGGAAGTCTTCTGTCAGGCATGCAGATGTCATATCTCAATGCACTGACCATACCCAGTGCCTTAATGCTGGAGACATTGACCTCAGAGCAGATAGTGATATTGGAGCATCCATCCTGCGAGTGAATTTGCAGGATTATGGAGGGGAATGTTTATTTTATCATTCTAAAATAACTGATGCCTCACTCTCCATTGATTTCAATGTTAACAGAAATTAACAGCTGAACCAGTCAGCAATTATTTACAAATGAGTGAGGGTTTCTCATAGTTGGAATCTTTCTCTGTTCTTTATGCTCAAGTTGTTCAATCTCTCCTGTAATTCTCCAGAGTTCTCTGAAAAGACAGGGTGTATAAGAATAAACCATTTCCACTGGCTAGGGATTCTAGAACTAGGGGGCATTGTCAGAGAATTAGGGCTAGACCATTCAGGAGAGATCTTAGGAAGTACCTCTATGTAAAAAGGATGGTAGATATTTGCAACTCTGCTCCACAAATGGTAGTAGATTCTAAATCAGTTGTTAATTTCAAATCTGAGATTTTTTGTTAAACGAGAGTACTAAGGAATATGGGCAAAAGGCAGATATATGGAGCTAAGTAATAGATCAGTCATGATCTCACTGAATGGCAGTACAGGCTTGAGGGGCTGAATGGCGTACTCCTGTTCCTATATTTCATATTTCCAGCATCTGCAGTATTTTGCCTTTATGCCATATTTATCCTGTGAATATTGAGCCCAAGGATTGGGTTGTGGTGTGTTTCCTTGTTCATCTTGTTGACTCTAAATGTTGAATTTATGGTTTCAGAAATCAGATAGTCAAGCTCCCAAAAACAGATTGTCTTTCACTGATTTTATTAACAGCTTTGTGATAATACAGGTAGAGTGTGGTCATCTGATTTGGAGAAAGGGCATAATGTTGGGGTTGACCCCTTGTCCTATGAGTATATCCAAGCTGCAAATGATTTCATTGTCTTCTATCAGTCATGACTGAAGAGACCAAATTGCGAGCAGCCTGGATAGCCACAGAAACTGCAGTTTATATTGGGGATAGGGGAGCATCTACAGCTGTGGCACCTCTAGCCTACCTTGGGACATGTCATTTATTGTGAATTTTGTATAGATGCTGTAGATGTGGACCAGATTTCACTGCAGCCTTCATATGGGCCAGTTGGCTGCTGTGTTCTTCGAAGAGAGAATTTCATGGCAGAGTTTTGGAAGGAGAATTTGTTTTTCCCTGTCAGTTCCATTTCCTGTCACTCCCATCTGTACTAATCATTGGTTATTATTATATTTACCCTGGGATATTATTTACCCTGGGACAGTTCCCTGTTGATGATCTGCTTGGGGGATTCTGTTATCATCTGTGTGGGAGATATGACCTGACAATATGAGTTGAGTTTTCTGGAGGATGGTCTCCATGCTGTTGAACCCAGCTTGATTGAGAACCTAGTCATATGTTCTTCGAATTCTCCAGACGGACCTCATGTGTCTTTGGTGGCAGTGGTCCAGAGTTTTGATACAGCAGACCCAGGGGTTCTGCACCATGCAGCAAGATGGTAAGGACACTGGCCAGCTGAGGTTTAATGTTTTTATCTTCAGCTTAAGACCATGCTGCTTCCAGACACAAACAGAAACAATACATTGGATTCAGAGTTCAATGGTGTACATCAATATTTCAATATCACACATGATAGAGTCATACAGCAGAGAAACTAACCCTTCAGTTCAACTCGTCCATGCTGACCAGGTATCCCAAACTGAACTAGTCCCATTTGCCTGTGCTTGGCCGTATCCCTTGAAACCTTTCCTATCCATTCATCTGTCCAAAAGTCTTTTAAATGTTATAATTATACCCACCTCTACCACTTCCTCTGGCAGCTCATTCCTTTACATGCACCAGCCTCTTTGTGAAAACGTTGCCCTTCAGATCAATTTTAAATCTTTCCCCTCTCACTGTAAACCTATGCCCTCTAGTTTTGGACTCCCCTACCCTTGGAAAAAGACCTTGGCTATCTCAGGCCATTCAACCCAACCAGTCGATACTGGGTTTATGTTCTACTTAAGCATCTTCCCATCTTTTCAGATTTAAATCTCCCATCATTACCAGCTATTCCCATTCTCCCTCTCGCACTTATCTAGCTTCCCCTGACCATGTGCAGGCGGGTGGGATTAGTTTAGAATGGCATCATGGTCATGGTGGGCTGAAGGGCCTGTTACTGTGCTGTATTGTTCTACATACTCACCAATCAATCACACCCACATCTCAGAGCAGCAAATATTCTACTAGGCCGATGGTTTTCCATGACAGGCAAAATATAGTGCAGTCCAGGAGCAAACAGCAAACATTAGCTATAAAAACAGAAGTTGCTAGAAAAGCTCAGCCGATCTGGCAGCAGCTGTGAAGAAAATTCAGAGTTAACATTTCGGGTCAGGTGACCCTTCCTCAGAACAGCACCAGCCTGCTGTTTAATGCAAAAGCTAACTGGATTAAAAGTTAAACCAGGTTTGCAGATAAGATGCTTGATTCACACATCGAAGATAGGAGAGATGCTGTGGGACACATTTTAAGTTCAGACACAGAAAGTGACGAGCAGAATGGACTTTGAGTTTTGTGATCCGAAGTGTGATACCAAAACCTTCCTAGCAGGGAAAGAAACTCTTGTACTCCCCAGTATAGAGAGCTGGAATGGGTTTACCAGTGTAACTAAAGGTATGAGAACTGAAGGTATGAGAATCCAGAGTTAGAAAGTAAAAAAGATTCAATCCTGGATGTGATTAAAGCTGCAACAGAAGATTCCATCTTTGCCAATGAAATATGAACTCACTGGTGTTTCAGAACACTGGAGGATTGAGTGAATCGCCGATTCACAGGTGGAGCAGGTGGGAAGCCACTCCTTAGGGTGAACTCAATGGTGCCTCTACAGGGAGGAAGAATCAGTGAATCCCTTTCCACACACAGACCATTTGATCGGCCTCTCCCCAGTGTCAGTGCTCTGGTGTCTGACAGAATTGTTACAATGTTGAATGAGACCATTCGGTGCATCATGCCTGCACTGTTTCCATTGTAGATCAGAAGACAGGATGAATGAATGAATCTCTTCCTACACACTGAGCAGAGGAACAACATCACCCCATTGTGAGCTTGATATATGTTAGAAGTTTGGATGATCAAGTGAATCTTTTCTCAGACACAGAACAGAGTCAGGAAGTCTGGGTTCAGGTCCCACCTGCTCCAGAGGTGTGTAATAACATCTTTGAACAGGTTGATGAGAAAATAAAGAATTTCTACAGTGCGGGAAAAAGCCATTTGGCACATCAAGTCTGCACCAATCCTCCAAAGACCCAGACCCAGCCCCCCACCCTATCCCCGCATTTACCATGGCTAATCTACCTAGCCTGCACATTCCTGGACACTATGGGGCAACTTACAATGGCTAATCCACTTGACTTGCACCTCTTTGGACGGTGGAAGGAAACCAGAGCACCCAGCAGAAATGCATGCAGACATGAGGAGAATGTGTAAAGTCCACACAGACAGTCGCTCGAGGAAGGAATTGAACCTGAGTCCCTGGCACTGTGAAGGAGCCACTATGCTGTTCCATATCTATAACAAAGTCTGACACCAAACCACATGTTAGGGAAGGTGAGGACATGCTTGGTGAAAGAGTTTGGGCTTTAGGAACTTAAGGAAAATTAAATGTTCCATCAAACAGCAAGAGTCACTATCAGTGGCTGGGAAGTTTGTGTTCGACTGATAGGTCATTTTGTAGGAGAAACTTATCTCTGGTTAAAGTGATCTGAAATGAAAAAATGCAAAAGCTATGTCTTTAAGACAAGTTACATGTGTTGTCAACATCTTCGCCGGTGTTTTAGCGGTTAGGGTTCAGTACTGTTACCATCATAGTTTGGTTTTGAAATCCCAGCCATTGGAAACAGCAAAGAAAGAGAAACTCTGCCTTTTAATCAGAGTTTCTAGTCAGAGTTTCACATCAGAGCTAGCACATAGGGGTGGGAACAAATGTTGAGGAGGGAAAGAGAAGGGTTGTAACCACTGGATAACAAGAGTCATATCAGAACAAGCGTAGAGAATGCTGGAGAAACTCAGTGGGTCTGGCAGCATCCACAGTATATTGCCTTCGGTTATCCGACTCAAAACATTAACTGTGTTTTATTCTCCATTCATGTGCCAGACCTGCCAGTTTCTCCAACATTCTCTGTATTTGTTTCAGATTTCCAGCATCCACTGTTTTTATTTATTCCTGCTCTTTCTAGTACCACAAGTTTTATTCCTAACCACTGAAGCACAACTGCCCTCTCAAAGCATCTTGCCAGGTCTTTGCTGTGACTTGCTATCAGTTTACATTTCCCAACATCAAAGTTGCTTCTTTCACAGTCATTTTGCCTTTTACTGGCATTAAACATTACATTCTGTGACCCTACTTTCAAAGTAAAGATTGAATTTTTTGATCTGCCTGAACAGAAGCAGCAACAGTAATTCTTTTTGCTGATTGTTGAGCTTGCGGAGTTGCTCAAGAGGCTGTAAACAGCACAACTCCACAGAATCTGAGTCAAGATCCCACCTGTCAGTTAAACCAGGGTGGGGAGGTGGAGCAGGTAACACATCTAAGGATTAAAAGCTAGTAGGTTTGACATTTTTACCCATTTCTTGACACTGAGTTTAGACTTAACTGGATGACTTAACAATCAGCGTGGTGGTTCAGCGGCTAGCAGTGCTACCTCACAAAGCCAGAGACCCATGTTTGATTCCAGCTTCGGGCAAGTGTGTGGAGTTTGCACATTCTCCCCATGTCTGCCGTGGGTTTCCTGCGGGTGCTCCAGTTTTCTCCCACAGTCACAAAGATGTGCAGGTTAGGTAGTTTGGCTATGCTAAATTGCCCATTGTGTTCAGGGATTTGTAGGCTAGATGATTTAGCCATGGGAAATGCAAGATGACAGGTGGTCATTGTGGACTGAATCGGCTGAATGGCTTCCACACTGTAAGGATTTTATGAATGTTATATCTTATCCCTACGGCTGCAATCGTGATAGATCACAAAGCATTCTTTTATTCAACAACAACGCTTTTCAAATGGCAGGTATCTCACGCAGCATTCACGACGAAAGAAACTGGTAAATGGGCTGAATGAGAGATAGTAGGAACTGCAGATGCTGGAGAATCCGAGACAACAAGTGCAGGGCTGGATGAACACAGCCATCCAGCCCTGCACCTTGTTGTAATGGGCTGAATGGCCTTCTTCTGTTCCAAGGTCCCATTGTGCCTTATCCTGCGTACACGAGATGATTGCGCATTGTGGGTGGGGTCTATGCGCAGGAGCTGGAGCATGCGCCTTGCGGATTCCCGGTTGCGATGACGCGAATATTTCGAAAGCCCAATCCGTGAGCTAAAGTCAATTGTAGGAGGGTATTGGAGGAGGTGTTGTGAGCAGGCAGGTTTCATAAACACGTAGTGACAGGCCGAGGGCCGAATAAAGAACGACTGGTCCCGGGTTAACCCCGAATGGGTAGTCGCTGATGTCGCGTTTCCCGGTGAAGGTCCTTGGTCAAGGGCCGCCATCTTTGTTGGGGGCAGTTGGTGATGCGCATGCGCGTTTCTCGGGGCCGGGAAGAGAATGAAAGCGCGATAGCTGAGAATGGGCAGTCCAACGTGGGCCAGAGCAGGTAAGGATGACAGATCCCCTCCCCTACTAGCACGGGCTTTTACAACAATTTTTAAGAGTTTCATGGCCACCTTTCCTGAGATGGCTTTATTTTCCACATCCATCACTGAAGTTAAATTCCACCAGCTGCTGTGATTAAATTGAACCTGCATTCCCGGAGCTTTAATCCAGACCTCTGCTTTATTAATCCAGTGATATTATCACATTACTTACATCTCTCTTCACCCACCCCCAAAAAATGTGGTAGGTCCTAGATTCATAGGGATGGATTTTGTGAACTGTTAATTTTGTTTTTTTTCGATCTACCAGAAGTGTTATCACACACAACTGAGCGATATCTTGGTGACTTTCCCTTTTGCATTTTTTTTTAATCACTATCCACCGCCAGTAAAAAAAACACGCATGCAGCCAATTCAATATTTACATGCAAAGCACAGGCAATGCAAACCATCAAAAGTGATGGCGTGGTAGGGAGCGAGGAGAGGGACTAAATCAAAATGTAGCTGGAGGAGGGAATAAAGAACTGTATCTCCCGCGGTGCCCACCTCTTGAGAGCTCCTTTTATAGGAGGTCAGAAGAGAAACTTTTCTCAATGGGATACTCAAAAGAACAACCAGATCAAGATCTGAAATTGTCACTTGATTAATCAGAACATGAATACGGACAGCTTTTGAAAGTGATAGGATTGAGATTCTTCTGTGGGGAAAAAATTGAATATGTAGAAATGGAGAGGGAAAGCGTGTGGAGGAATTAAAGAACAAGGAGGTGAATTCTAAACAAAAACTGAAGTTGCTGGAGAAACTGGGGGAAGAAAGTAGAGTTAACACTTCATGTCCAACTCTTTGAAGAGTCATCAGATTGAAATATTAACTCTGCTTTCTTCTTACAGATGCTGCTAGAACCTGCTGAGTTTCTCCAGCAAATTATGTTTTTGCTTCAGATCTCCAGCATCTGCAGTTCTTTGTTGTATTTCAGAGGTGAATTTTAATATTGAGGATTTGCTTAACCAGGAGGATCAGTAGGCAGAGTTAAGGAGCAATGGATTTCAGTAAAGCATTTGATAAGCTTCCCCATGTTAGGCTATTGCAGAAAATACGGAGGCATGGGATTGAGGGTGATTTAGCGGTTTGGATCAGAAATTGGCTAGCTGTAAGAAGACAAAGGGTGGTGGTTGATGGGAAATGTTCATCCTGGAGTTCACTTACTAGTGGTGTACCTCAAGGATCTGCTTTGGGGCCACTGCTGTTTGTCATTTTTATAAATGACCTGGATGAGGGCGCAGAAGGATGGGTTAGTAAATTTGCGGATGACACCAAAGTTGGTGGAGTTGTGGATAGTGTGGAAGGATGTTGCAGGTTACAGAGGGACATAAATAAGCTGCAGAGCTGGGCTGAGAGGTGGCAAATGGAGTTTAATGCAGAAAAGTGTGAGGTGATTCACTTTGGAAGGAGTAACAGGAATACAGAGTACTGGGCTAATGGTAAGATTCTTGGTAGTGTGGATGAGCAGAGAGATCTCGGTGTCCATGTGCATAGATCACTGAAAGTTGCCACCCAGGTTGATAGGGTTGTTAAGAAGGCATACGGTGTGTTAGGTTTTAT
Source organism: Rhincodon typus (assembly GCF_021869965.1). Lineage (NCBI taxonomy): Eukaryota > Metazoa > Chordata > Chondrichthyes > Orectolobiformes > Rhincodontidae > Rhincodon > Rhincodon typus. The sequence goes on along the minus strand of NC_063374.1, from coordinate 1,633,028 downwards.
TGGTAGAGGGATTGAGTTTCGGAGCCATGAGGTCATGTTGCAGCTGTACAAAACTCTGGTGCGGCTGCACTTGGAGTATTGTGTACAGTCCTGGTCACCGCATTATAGGAAGGATGTGGAAGCATTGGAAAGGGTACAGAGGAGATTTACCAGGATGTTGCCTGGTATGGAGGGAAGGTCTTATGAGGAAAGGCTGAGGGACTTGAGGCTGTTTTCGTTAGAGAGAAGAAGGTTAAGAGGTGACTTAATAGAGACATACAAGATGATCAGAGGATTAGATAGGGTGGACAGTGGGAGCCTTTTTCCTCGGATGGTGATGGCTAGCACGAGGGGCCATAGCTTTAAATTGAAAGGGGATTGATATAGGACAGATGTCAGAGGTAGGTTCTTTACTCAGAGTAGTAAGGGCGTGGAATGCCCTGCCTGCAAAAGTAGTAGACTCGCCAACTTTAAGGGCATTTAAATGGTCATTGGATAAACATATGGATGATAATAGAATAATGTAGGTTAGATAGGCTTCAGATTGGTTTCACAGGTCGGCGCAACATCGAAGGCCGAAAGGCCTGTTCTGCGCTGTAATGTTCTATGTTCTAGGTTCTATGGATACAAGGGTCATGGTGTGAGGAAGAAGGCAGCAGAGATTATATGATCCCAAGTTTGTTAGGATAGGAAGGTGTTAGGATCATCAAGTGTACACGGTAAAAAAGGGACTGATGAGAGTTTCAGAAACAGCTAAAACAGAAGCAAAGTTGGCCGATGTTACTTAGGTGGATCTGCCTGATTACAGACTTACTCTTTTGTTTCTTCCTCTCACCCATTTCCCCAGCACCCCCTGTTGCCTTTCACTCCCTCCATTCTCTTTCCTCATTTCTGAGGGATTATCATCCTGAAATGAAACCTTTACAATCTTTTTCTCCATCAGTGCAGCCTTACCTGTTGGATCTTTCCAGCATTTTCTGTTTTTATTAAAACCACAAACTGAATTAATCCAATCGGTCCATCAAGTCTGCTCCACCATTTCATCATGGCTGCAGTGTTACTCAACCCTATTCTCTTGCCTTATCTTTGTGACCCTTGATCTCCTTACTAATCGAGAATATATTTATCTCTCTCTGAAATATACTCAATAGCTTTGCCTCCACTGCCATCTGTGGCAATGAGTTCCACAGATTAACTACCCTCTAGCTGAAGAAGATCCTCCTTTTTGGAATTAAAAAGGGTTCTCCCCTTCATCTGAGGCAGTGCCCTTGGGTCCCAGTCTCTCTTACGTCCATTCTCTCCAGGCCTGTCAGTATTCTGTAAGTTTCAATCAGATCCTCCCTCATCCTTCTAAACTCCATTGAGTACAGACCTAGAGTCCTCAAATACTCCTCATATGAGAAGCCCTTCATCCCTGGACATCCTTCAAGGCCAGCACATCTTTCCTTAGGTATGGGGTGCAAAACTGCTCACAGTGTTCCAAATGCAGTATAACTGGAGCCTTATACAGCCTTGGCAGTACATCTCTGTTCTTGTATTCCAACCCTCTTGAAATGAATGCTGACATTGCATTTATCTTCCTAACTGCCAACTGAACCTGCATCTTAACTTTAAGAGAGTCCTGAACTAGAACTCCTAAGTCTCTTTGTGTTTCAGATTTCTGAAGCCTTTTCCCAATTCCAAAATAGTCTATGCCTTTATTCTTCCTATCAAAGTGCATAACCCCACACTTTCCCACATTGTATTCCATCTGCCACTTCATTGCTCACTCTCCTAGCCTGAGCAAATCATTCTGCAGCCTCCTTGCTTCCTCAACACTATCCCTCCACATAGCTTTATGTCATCTGCAAGCATAGCGACAATGCCTTTAGTTCCTTCATCCAGATCGTTAATGTATAACATGAATAATTGTGGTCCCAACACAGACACGTACAGAACTCCACCAGTTACCGGCTGCCATCCTGAAAAACATCCCTTTGTCTCTACTCCCTGCCTTCTGCCAGTCAGCTAGTCCTCTATCCATACCAGTTCCTTGCCCTTAATACCATGTGCTTTATATTTTTTAGCAGCCTCCTTGTCAAAGGCCTTCTGGAAATCCAAATAGATCATGCCCACTGGCTTTCCTTTGTCTGACTTGCTCATTACCACGTCAAAAAGTTGTAACAGCTTTGTTAGCCATGATCTACCCCCTTAACAAAGCCCCACTAACTCAGCCCTATTTTATCATGGACTTCCGACTACTCCGTAATCTTATCCTTAATGATGCACTGTAAAATCTTACCAACTACTGAGATCAGGTTAACCAGCCTGTGTTTCCAGTCTTCAGTCTCCCTCCCTTCTTAAACAAGGGCATTGCATTAGCAATTTTACAGTTGAGTGACACCCTCCCTGATTCCTTCACTAAAGTGCAAAGACATTTAGATGATGTAGATTTGTGGTCAGAACACCCCTTAGAGTGAAACGTTTCACCATGATTATGACAATTCAGTTCAGCCTCAAAGGCTCGGAGACAGGATTGGGATTGGCTTTTGTAGCAGAGACTGAGACAATGGCTTCAGTCTTCCCAATGTTTAAACAGAGGAAATTTCTTCTCATCCATTCTGCAGGTTGGCCAAGTCAGGAAGTGTGTGAATTGGAGAGGAACTTGTAGCTGATGGAGTTCACATCTGGCTGTGGATGTAGTGTTTCTAGGTGATGGAGGTTGTTTGGGATTTTCTGTCAAAGTCCTGGTCATGTTGCAGGATGTGGAACCCCTACTTCTTCACCTCTGTTTCTTTCACTTATGTAGAGACTGGAGTCTTGTGTAAGCCAAGGCAGGGTGGACAGGTATGACAGTATTACGGTTTTTATGGTCAACGTTTTACTTGTGCCATTCCCACACATTACTAGATACATCCAGATCAAGTTCATGACCTGCATTTGTTTGGGATTTCTCTCATTCCCTTTTTTTCTGTTTCAAATCAATTTCCCAGGGAATTAGAACAGGAGGATTTGAAGTCGGAAAACTGAAACCCAAAATCAAATCAAGATCTGATGGAGTCACCCAATTTACCACAACCTGAATAACATTGGATTGTGAACATGGAAGGTAAAAGCACTGTTCACAGTGGAGAGAAGCTATACACGTGTTCTGTGTGTGGACGAGGCTTCAGTCAATTATCTGGCCTGTCGAGACACAAGTGCAGTCACACTGGGGAGAAGCCATGGAAATGCAAAGACTGTGGGAAGGGGTACAGATCCCCATCTCAGTTGGAAACTCATCGACGCAGTCACACTGGAGAGAGGCCATTTACCTGCCCAGAGTGTGGGAAGGGATTCACTCTGTCATCCAACTTATTGACACACCAGCGAGTTCACACTGACGAGAGACCTTTCAAGTGTCCAGACTGTGGGAAATGCTATAAAAGTTCTGGAGAACTGATTCGCCATCAAGGTGTTCACATTGATGACAGACCGTTCAGGTGCTCTCAGTGCGGGTCTGGGTTCAGACGATCATCTCACCTCACAGTACACCAGCGAGTTCACACTGGGGAGAGACCGTTCATCTGCTCCGAGTGTGGGAAGGGATTCGCTCAGTTCCCCAACCTGCAGAAACACCAGCAGGTTCACAGTAATGAGAAGCCATTTACCTGCCCCGATTGTGGGAAGGGATTCACTCAATCATTCAGCTTGCTGAGACACCAGCGAGTTCACACTGGGGAGAGACCATTCACCTGCTCACAGTGTGGAAACACATTTACTCAGTCTTCCAGCCTGCTGAGACACCAACGAGTTCACACTCAAGAGAGGCCATTCTCTTGCTCCTTGTGTGGAAAGGGATTCACGACTTCATCCAGTCTAGTAGAGCATAAGCGAGTTCACACTGGGGAGAGGCCATTCAACTGCTCCGAGTGTGGAATGGGATTTACTAAGTCATCCACCTTGGTGAGACACCAGCGAATTCATAAATAACTGCAGTGATGAGATTCTGGTGTTAATCAGATCAAAGACTGCACCAAATTCATTGGGTTCCTGCTGATACTAATAAACTTCTGTCCAGTCATAGGCATTAATATTCTGGATAAAAGTCAAATAAATCAGCTTTGTGTTCAACATAGTTTGTCAAGTCTTTTAAATATTGCTAACAGAAATTAGTTCCTTTTGCTGGGATGTCCCTCTCCTGTCTCCTCCATCCTCACCTCCAATAACAAGTGCGAGGAGCTCCTGGAACTTCTTTGTCACTAAGATTAAGATCATCTAATCAGCTTCTTCTCTCCTTTTGGCAGCAAAGTGCCTCAACAGATCTTCCTTGCCCAAGCACCACTTTCTCCTCTGTCCCATCACACGCTGTCAGTATTGCTGTTGTTCATCCATCCCACCACCTGGTCCATTGACCGTATTGCTACAAAATGCCTGATCCCTTAACCTCTTTGTGTTGCTGAATTTGTTCAAAGGTCTCTCTCTTTCCAAATTCTGTACCTCCTCCTCAAATCGGCCAGCATCACCACCTGCTCAAAAAATAAACCTTCGACCACTGTATTCTTGAAAATTACTGCCCCATCTCCAATCTCCCTCTCGTCTCAGAGTCACAGAATTGCTGCACCTCTAAATGAAGCCATTCAGCCCATTGTGCCTGCGCTGTCTCTTCAAATGAGCATCATTACCCCATGCCAAGTGCTTTTTCTCTAGACCTTTGAACACCATTTCAAATAATCATCCAATATCCTCTTGAATGCATCAATTGAACCTACCTCGTCTACATTTCCAGGCCCCACAATCCATACCCTAACTACTCACACTGTGAAAAATGTTTTTCCCCGACATTGCTCTTGCTTCTTTTGCACATCACTTTAAATCTATGCTCTCTCATTTTTGTCCCTTTTATGTTTCTTCCTATCTGTCCATCCCATTCATGATTTTGAAAACCCCTTTAAAATCTCCTCTCAGACTTTTCTTCTTAAATGTATTCTTATTACTGAAGTTTGTCCATTCCTGGAACCATTTGTATAAATTCGTCTGCATTCTCTCCAGTGCATTCACATCTTACTTATAATGTGCTGCCCACATTGTGCAAAATACTCCAGCTGAGGTCTAACTATCATCTTACAAAATTTCAACATCTTCTCCTTGACCTTGTACTTTGTGCCTATTAATAAAGCCGAGAGCATTGTACACTTTATGAACTGGTCTCTCAACCTGTCCTGCCACCTTCAATGATCTGTGCACATCCACACCCATTTAACACAGTAATAATGCATTACAGCACAATGGAGCGTATTCTTAATGTGAAGGCGGCATGTCATCTCCACAAGGAATGCGGTGGTCACTCTTACCGATACTGTCACGTACATATACACCCACAGATTGGTAAGGACGAGGTCAAGTGTGTTTTTTGCTCTTATTGATTCCCTCACCACCTGCCGCAGATCCAGTCAAGCAGTTGTGTCCTTTAGCCCCTACCAGTTTGATCAGTAGTGCTGCTGCCAAATTGCTGTTGGTGGTGGGCATTGAAAACCGCTACCCTGGGTATATTTTGCACCCTTGCCACCCTCAGTGCTTTCTCCAAGTGTTGTTCAATATGTACTGATTGAACAGCTGAGAGAGGATGGTACATGGTAAACAGCTTATGTTTAACCTGATGCCCTGAGACTTAATGGGATCCGGAGTCAATGTTGCATCCCAACTCTGCTGGGTCTGTCCTGCCGATGGGACAGGACATATCCAGGAATGGTGATAGTGACGCCTGGGACATAGTCATACTCATGGAATCATACCTTACAGATAATGCCAGGCTGTTGTTTGACTAGTCTGTGGGACAGCTCTCCCAATTTTGGCATTAGACCCCCAGATGTTAATATGGAAGACTTCGCAGGGTCGACAGGGCTGTTTTTGGCCATTGTCATTTCTAGTGCCGAGGTCGATTCAGGCTTCTAACCAGTTTCATTTCTTTATTGAGACTTCATAATTAATACAACTGAGAGCCTTGCTAGGTCATTTCAGAGGGCAGTTGACAGTCAACCACATTGCTGTAGATCTGTCTGTTTCTCTGCTGTAGGCAGCAATTTAACTCACATTTTGGTTCACACAGGTGACAGCATGTAGTTTGCTTTGACCATTTTGGAAGGGATGATTGTTAAATTATTTTTTAAATCAACCTGTTCAGAAATGTTATGACACACTTCTGGAGCTAAGGGGTACAGTTCAATGGAAACTAGTGTTTACTATGTGTGAACCTACTGAACAAGATTGTTTAACTGCAGAAGTAACCAACCCAAATATGTTGTTATTTCATATCTAGATATGTGAAATCTCTGGCACGTCACTGTCCCATGCTGAAGTTTTCCCCTCCTGGATCCAAGGCACCAAAGCCATTTCAATTGTCAAGTTGACTGAAATCATCCAGTTGGGCAGAGAAAATTCAACCTGGGTACTCTTTATCTGCATGGCTCAGTTTTAGATTTCATATTGCATTAATCAACAAAGCTCTGAAGAGAAGCTCATCCATGTTTTATAAGAGACATATTTTCTGATTGTGAGGCAAACTAAGATCACAGGTTTTGTACACTAAACATGTATGAATAGAATTATTTAAGCAGTAAGAAACAGATTGGAATATAGCAAACATCACTCCATTACTTAAGGGAGCAGGAGAGAAAATTAGCAACTACAGTCCTGTTAGCTTTACATCAGCTGTCGAGAAAATGCTAGAATCTATTATAAAGTATGGGATAAATAGACTCCTCGATAGACATCAGATAATGATCTGATTGGGTAGAGTTGGCACAGATTTGCTAATGAGAAATCATCTTTGATTAACTTGGATCAGTTCTTGGGCCCAGCAGAGGCTGGGACCAAATGTATCATTTCTATGTTTTCAGGTGATACAAAGCCAATTGGGAATGTGCATTTTGAGGAAGGTGGAAAGCAATTTCAGGACAACTTGGACAAGTTTAGTGATTGGGCAAGAACATGGAAGTTGGAATATAATGTAAAAAAAATGAGGTTATCCACTTTGAAGAAATAGATGTGTACGAGTATTTCATAAATGGTAAAAAGTTGGAAGAGTCCATGTACAAAGAGATCTAGTTGTTTTTGTCAATAAGTCACTGAAGGCTGACATGCAGGTGCAACAAGCTATTAGGATTGTAAAACAATTTGAGTACAGGAATAGTGAAGACTTGCTTCAATTGAGTAGGAGCTTGGTAAGACCGCACTTGGAGCACTGTGCAGTTTTGATCTCCTTTTCTCAGGAAAGATAATAACGCCATAGAAGAAATGCAACGAAGGTTCATTGGACTTGTCCCAGGAATGGCAGGATCATCCTATGAAGAGAGATTGTGAAAATTGAGTCTGTATTCTGTAGAGTTTCAAAAAAGTGACAGGAGATCACGTTGAAACTTACAAAATTTCAAGGAATTAGGGGACACAGCCTCAAAATAAGGGGAAGCAGATTTAGGCCTGAGTTGAGAAGGAACTTCTTCACCCAAAGGGTTGTGAATCTGTGGAATTCCCTGCCCAGTGAGGCAGTTGAGGCTTCCTCATTGAGTGTTTTTAAGGCAATGATAGATAGATTTTTGATCAGTAAAGGAATTAAGGGTTATGGCGAGCAGGTGGGTGAGTGGAGCTGAGTCCACGATGAGATCAGCTATGATCTTATTGAATGGCAGAGCAGGTTCTATGGGGCAGATGGCCTACTCCTGCTCCTATTTCTTATGTTCTTAAAGGTATGGACAGGGTAGATGAAGGTAAGATATTTCCCTTGTGTTGGGAATCTAGAACCAGGGGGCACAATTTAAAAATAAGGGAGATGCCAATTAAGTCCAAGAGGAGGAGCACTTTTTTTAACTCAGAGGTTTATGAACCTTTGGAATTCTCTACCATGAGGGATGTGGAAGCTGAGTCTTTAAGAACGTTTAATGTAGAAAGTGATAGATTTCTGATTACCGATGACACACATAAAGGCGATGGGGTGGGTACAAGGCTGTGACATGTTCAATCAGCTATAACCATATTGAATGGCAAGGTAGCCAAATGGCCTTCTCCCAGTCCTATGTTCCCAGAACACCTGAGATTCTTTTATAAATATATAATAATTTCTTGGAAAATAATGTAGCAAACTAAATCTCAGAAGTTTTATTCAGATAGAATTTACAGTAATTTTTAAATAGTCTATGTGGATGGACAGGTAGCGTTGAGGAAGCAGGCAGTTTGCAGAAGGAATTGGACAGGTTAGGAGAGTGGGCAAATTAGCAGGTGGAATACAATGTGGGAAAGAGTGAGGTTATGTACTTTGACAGGAAGACGAAAGGGGTAGACTATTTTATAAATGGGGAAAGTCTTCAGAAATCTGAAGCACAAAAGGACTTCGGAGTCCTCATTGAACCTGGGTCCCTAGTGCTGTGAGGCAACAATGGTAACCACTGAGCTACTGTGAATTTCTTCAGCCAAAGGGTGGTGAATCTATGAAACTCATTGCAACAATAGGCTGTGGACACCAAGTCATTGAGTATATTTAAGAGGTAGATAGAAAGTTTCTTGATTCATAAGGGGATCAAGGGTTGAAGGGAGAAGGCAGGAGAATGGGGTTGAGAAACATATCAGCCATGATCAAATGGTGGAGCAGACTCGATAGGCCGAATGGCCTAATTCTGTTCTTATATTCTCTGGTCTTGTGAGTTTTGTTTCATATTTAAAGTTCAGTTTTTAAAAGGCAGATTAATTTTGGACGTAATTATTTATTTTATCAGTATTTTATACTGGATTAGAAAGGAAACAGTTAATTGTTTATAAACACAAGTCAAAGATTCAAACACATCTCTGGGGTAGAGTGGGAGATAAAGAATGAAGCAGATAGACAAATATCCTTTCTCCATCTATTGTAATTTCTTTATAAAATAATCTGTTTTTAAGTATAAACGCTTGTTGAGGGAATATTAAAAAGTAGCAAAAAAGAAATAGATCAAAGTTAAATGTCCTTGATTGAAGTGAATAAAAATAGACCAAGGAGCGCAAGAAACTGGATGAGTGAGTAATATAAAATGGAAAAGTGGAAATATCGATGGAATTAAAGAGGCTATGAGACATGAAGAAATGAACAGAAAATGACAAATAATGGAACTCTCCAAGGAAAAAAATACTGCAACATGACAACATTGATACAATCATCAACATTATTTATTCCATCAATTTGATGTTGTAAATATTTTTAAAACTTGCTCAGACAATTTGCAGCACAGCTCTGGGGCAGATGGAATGTGTACCTGGACCTACTGGCCCATAGGCAGGAATACGACCACAAGAGCCCAAAGGTCCACTACATCTGGTATTTCCCAAAACGAAATACAGCTATTATTCTGAAACATGTTACTATAAACTCCATCATTCCTTTCTCCATGATTAGACCTTGTAGGTACTTTAATCAATCCCCTCCCCTATCTCTGTAACCCCACAGTTACCATGGCTAACACACATAGCCTACACATCCTTGGACACTATGGGCAATTTAGCATGGCCAATCCAGCTAACATGCACATCTCTGAATTATGGGAGGAAACCGGAGCACCCTGAGGAAACCCATGCAGACACAGTGCAAACTCCACAGAGATTGTCACCCAAAGGTATAATCAAACACTCGTCTCCGACACTGTGACACAGCAGTGCTAACCACTGAGCCACCGGCCCCCTTTTCCTACTTCTATTTCTTCTGTTCAGCTAGGGTGACCCCTCATGGGCTCCAGATTCCATGGATATATAAATTGCTGTTTTAACCAAGAGCAGGTTGGGGGCAGCATTGCTGCCTCACAGGGACCCAGGTTGGAATCCAGCCTTGAGTGACGGAGTGCGTGGAGTCTGCACATTCTCCCTGCATCTGCATAGGTTTCAGCTAAGTGCTCCGGTTTCCTCCCACAGTCACAAAGATGCACAGGTTAGGCAGATTGGCTGTGCTAAATTGTCTGTCGTGGCTAGGGATGTGCAGGCTAGGTGAATTAGCCATGGTAAAAATGCGGGGTTACAGGGATAAGAGTAGAGGCTCAGTCTGGGTGGGATGCTCTTCAGAGGGTCAGTAAAGACTTGATGGACAGAATGGCTTCTTTCCACACTGTAGGCATTCTATGATGCTAGGTCTAGGAGAAGGTCTCTGACTTACCCAACCATCTCCCCCATCTAAACCTAACAGGGATAGTCCTTCAAAAGGAACTAGCCTGTGTTAGAGATTAACAAGACTCAATACGTCGTGTTTCTTCATATTATTAGCACATGTAACTGGGGTTGGAGTTTATTAACATCAATAGAAACAGACCCCAATGGACATCGTTCAGTCTTGGATGCGATTAACAGCAAAATCCAATCACTGTAGTTATCTGTGAACTCACTGGTGTTAGCAGTGTGGATAACTGAGTAAATCCTCCTCCAAACTCTGAGCAGGCGATTAGTGTCTCTCCAGTGTGAACTTACTAGTGTACAGTGAGTTGTGATGATTACCTGAACCCAGACAAACATTGTGAGCACCTGAATGGTCTCTCATTGTGTGTGAATACGTTAATGATGCAACAGTTCTTCAGTACTTTTATAGCACTTCCCACATTCTGGGCATTTACAAGGTCTCCTGTCAGTATGAACCTATTGGTGTGTCAGTAGATTGGCTGACTGAGTGAATCCCTTCCGACATATGGAACTGATGAATGTTCTCTCCCCAGTGTGAACACGTTGATGGATAATCCATTTGCTGGAGCTTTTATAGCACTTCTTATGGTCCCGGCATTTAAAAAGGCCTCTCTGCAGTGTGAGTTCGCTGGTGTGTCAGCAGGTTGGATGCTTGAGCAAATCTGTTCCCACACATGGAGCAGATGAATGGTTTCTCCCCAGTGTGAACTTGCAGGTTCAAAGAACAAGAGAATCTTTCCATACACGTAGCAGGTAAATGGTCTCTCTCTAGTGTGACTGCGTGATGAATTTCCAAGTCCGAGGGATAATTGAATCCCATCGCACATCCACACCTTTCCACAGCTTCTCCCCAATGTGGTTGCATTTGTGTTTTGACAGGCCAGGTGATCGACTGAAGCTTTGCCCACATAAAGAACACATGTGCGGTTTGTCTCCACTGTGATCAGTGCTTTTTCCTTCCATGTTAATTTTTCTATCACAAGTTGTGATAAATTGGGCAAGTGTCAGTTCCAGATATGGTTGGTTTCAGTTCCCTGGTTGCAAATCTTCCCCTTCTCTTATCCTGTGAAACTGACTTAAAAGAGAAAGACAACTGAGAGAGAACCCACAAAAACAAAGGCAGTTTGTGAAATTCAGCCAAATGAATCTGGTCATTTATGGGACTGGCACTTGGAAAAAGCTGACATATTGTTGTAGGAACCCAAGCGATTCACTAATGGCCTTCAGTATAGAGAACTTGTCCCCAGTCTGAGCTTATCTAAAATTATGCAAAATTTAAAACTATCCCCTGTACACAAAGGTTAGTTCCATCAAAAATAAATCAAAGAACTGCAAATGCTGAAAATGGAAACAAAGGCTGAAAATGCTGGAAAAACTCAGCAGATCTGGCAGCATCCGTGGAGAGAAACAGAGCTACTGTTTTGAGTCTGGCACTGGACTCGAAACATTAATCGTGTTTTTCCCTCCACACATGCTGCCAGACCTGGGATTTTCTTCGATACTTTTTGCCTTTGCTTCAATTACATCAAGTTCACTTCTGTAAATCAGGAAAAGGAGTCCTAACAGCAATCCATAGTGAACTCTACCACTAACTTCAGTACTAACTCCACTTTTAACTTTCCTGCAGTCTGAAAAATATCAAATAACCAGTGATCTCTTTTTCCTGTCTTCCAGTCAATTTCATGCCTCAAATTACTGCCTTTTATTCTAGTTCTAACATTGCTCACAAGTCTTTTGCATGGAATTTTGCAAATACATTTTGCAACTCTATAAACAGCATATCAGCAACATTACCTCGAAGAACTCTGCTTGATGCTTCATCAAAAAAAATGTAAGCAAGGATATGATTATCCTCCAACAAAAGCAAGTTGGTCTTCCTTAATTAACACAGTGTTTTTGTTCTGAATTATTAGTTCTTGAGGATTCCCTAGCACTAAGGCTAAGTTGAAAAGATGTGTATCATTTGGAACCTGTCACTGCCCTCAAGTCCACTGAAGATTAGAAAATTACAGGCATTGCCTCTTTTCACTCAATTTTCACTCCCACTTGCCCCAGTAACATTTCGTCTGTTCCTGATGTCACATTAATTTTCATGCACATCCTATCCAATGTCTCCTTCTTATCAATTTTAAACACTTCAAGTGTCTGAATTTCCTCCTCTTTCACTACGGCCTGGGTAGCATCTTCTTCCTTGATAAAGTTAGAGACAAAATCCATATTTAATACATCGGTCATGCCTTCTACTTCCTTTCTAAGTCCCAGTTGGACCCACTGCTCCTTTTACCACTTTTTTTACTATTTACACGCCTATAGAAGACTTCTTGATCTACTTCCATGTTAGCTTCCAGTCTTTTCATACTCCCTCTTTGCTTCTCTTACTTGCCGCTGATCGCTGCAAATTCTGCCTAGTTCACAGTTGAATTATCAACCTGATTTTTGTCATATGCATACTTTCCTTTTTCTTGATTCCTTGACTTTGTCATCTTGTCAATTCATTTGTGCTATCTACTCGCTTCATTGGAATATATCTTGACTGTGTCAGAACTAACCCAATGTTCAGTTACAAATTTGATTCTAATTTATCTGCGTCAAATCCATTCATATACAATTGAAATTGGCCTTCCATTAATTAATTATACTTCCTCTTAGCTGAAATCTTTGCCCACCGAAAACAGGCAAATCTTTTACCCTCCAAATTCAAAACTGGATGATATTCAGATCCTACTGACTTCAGTGATTCTATCACATCTTGATGTGACCCTTGATCCGAGTGCCTGAGCTGTCAATTCTAATCTTCTACTGTTCTACTAAAGAAATTTACAAAAACCTTCACTATCAGTAAAAGATACTCAAAACAGACAATCACTTCTCTTGAATAAAAGAAATATACTCCAAATAATGGAGATCTGAAATGAAAACAGAAAATGATGCAGTATCTTAGTAGGTATCATGGGGAGGCAATGGCCTGGTGGTATTGTTGTTGATAGAATTTAAATTCAATAAAAAAAATCTGGAACTAAGAGTCCAATGATGACCATAAAACCATTGTCAATTGTTGGAAAGCCCCATCTGGTTCTTACCCTCTACGTGAAGTCTATGCTTGATCACTTCATCAAGGGAAAGAAATTATTCCTGTCTACCCTATCTATGCCCCTCAATTTATACACCTCAATCATTTACCTTCTCAATCTCCTCTGTTCTAAGGAACACAACCCCAGTCTGTCCAATCTCTCTTCATAACTGAAATTCTTCAGCCAAGCAACATCCTTGCAAATCTCCTCTTCACAGTCTCCAGTGCTATCACATACTTTCTATAATATGGATTCCAGAACAGTACACAATACTCCAGCTGTGGCCTAACTAATGTTTGATACAGTTCCAACATAACCTACCTGCTCTTAAACTCTGTGCCTCAGACAATAAAGGCAAATATATGCTTTCTAAACCATTTTATCCCCTGTCCTGAAACCATAAGGGAGCAGTGAATACATACCAATGTTCCTTTGATCCTTGATGCTTCCCAGGGTCCTATTGTTCATCTTGTATTCACTTGTCTTGTTTGTCCTGCCCAAGTGCATCACCTCACATATTAAGTAGGAAATTTGTGCATGGAGTCAGACGATATTGGTACAGTGTTAAACAAATGCTTCTCAGCTGTCTTCATTCAGGAGGAGGACGTAGACACAGAATTCTGTGAACTTCATCAGCAGATTGATACAGCAAGTGAGGAGGCATTGGCAGTTTTGACGCGTTAAATATGGACAAATACCCAGCTGTATCTGAAGCTGCTGTGGGAAATGAGGGAGGAAATTGCAGGGGCCCTTAACCAAATTTCTGGTTTTTCTCTGGCCACAGGGACCTGCCAGAGGACTAGAAGATAGCCAACATGTTTCTACATTTTGGAAAGGATTATCAAGATAAACCAGGGAATTGCAGACCTGTGTGTCTCACATTCCATGGTAGGGAAATTACTGCTGTGCAGCAGAGCCAACTATGGTGCCACAGACTTGGTTGTTGCTGCTTTCCCCTGATTGGCTATCACCCCTGACAGTATCTAACATATATATCTGTTTGAGAGGCGGATAGCCACAGAGACCTCCCGCACTACTCTCGTGCTTACCGCATTTCTGCCTGTCACCTTTACTTGTGGTGTGACGAGCTCATTAAATGTGCTTTCCACAATGTCCTCAGCATCACGGATGCTCTGTAGTGAGTCCATTCGTAGCTCCAGGCACTCCATGCAGTCATTCAGGAGCCGCAGCTGAACACACTTCCTGCATACGTGGTCGCTGTAGACACTCAAAGTGTCCCCGATTTCCCACATATTGCAGGAGGAGCATTCCACGGGCTGAGTTCTCTTGCCGTTTTGAATCTCACAAATTGCAAGGAATTGGCTGGGAAAAAGTCACCCAACCATACCTGCAACTCACCAAATCAGATTTCTCGCTCCTTCTCTCTACACCTAAAAAACTACGAGCCACAAAAATAAGGACTTTACCCTCTCTCTCTCTGTATTACTCACTCAGTCCCTAAATCTAGTTTCTAAGCAACCAATCTTCTTGCCCTGTGTCCTTTTTGAATCCTGATGTCATCTCAGGAGTTCTGCCTGTAGATTCAGTGAAGGGTCACTCCGCCCCTCTCCCATTGCTGTTCCGACTGAGTCTGATTGGAGCCTTGCCCCTCAGGCTTTTATCCGGACCCTCTGCTGCTACCTTTCACCCCAGTTTCACTCCACTCCACTCCTCTCCACTGTTGCTCTGACTGAGCATCCCTTTATTCCCTGTTACTATGTCTCTCTTTTCCTTTTTATCCAGTCCCGAATATTCCTGGAAATCCAGGGTTCTCTGGGCTTGTTACTCTTACATTTCAGCTTAAAGGGAACATGTTGAGCCTATAGCTTTTTTAATATCTCCTACTGTTCCGCTGTAGATTTACACTCAACTCACTGTTCCCAGTCTATTTTGGCCAGATGTGCCTTATTTTAATAAAAATCTGTATTACCCCAATCCAAAACCCCTTTTTTGCAAAGACCACTTTTCTCCTTTTCCATAACAAGCTTGAAACATATGGTATTGTACTCGCTATCACTAAAATGTTCTGTGAAAATTTCAGTTACCCTCTCCTTTGTAACAAATGGGCATTCAGCAGCTGAAAGATCTCCACTGGAAAAAATAAAAACAAAATTTCCTTTTACAACATTTAGATTTTTTTCTCTCTATGATTCTAATACAAAGTACCACAACTAATCTGTATATTGTTTGGAATTGTAACTTTGAGAAACTGAAACACTTTGACACAAGCAGAGGAAAACATACAGATTTATGCCCGAAGACAGAGGCCAGAGGAGAGACAAACACGCAAAGAGAGAAAACCCTGCAAAGGAACTAACCTGATTTAGTACAGCACAATTTATTTGATTTTGATCCAGAACACCAATACCAATAACTCAGTTTGAATTTACTAACATTGTCAGAAAGAGAATCCAATCAAAATGGTTGCGTCCCAGATATGATCAACAGCAAGATCCAATCACTGCAGTTACTTGCAAGGTCTGTGGTCTCGGCAGGTTGGAGGACTAAGTGACTCCTTCCCACAGAATAGGTGAACAGCCTCTCTCCAGTGTGAATTTCCTGGTGTTTCAGCAGGTTGGATAACTGATTAAATTCCTTACCATGCTCAGACCAGGTGAACGGCTCTTCTCCAGTGTGAATTCGTTGCTGTACAGTGAGGTCAGGTGATCCCTTGAACCCAACTCCATAATCAGAGCTTTGATCTGTCTCTGATCAGTGTAAACACATTGAAGGCACATCAATTCCTAAGAATGCTTAAACACTTCCCACAGTTGACATTTAAAAGGTTTATCACTAACAAGGTTTACGAGAAGGGCGGATGAATCGGTGAATCCCTGCTCACTATCAGTGCAGGGAAATGGTCTCATCCAGTGTGAACTCGCTGATGCTTTACCAGGTTGTATAAATCACTGAACTCCCCTCCCCATACATAGAGCAAGTGAATGGCCTCTCTCCAGTGTGAATCCTCAGGTATGACAGCATGTTCTCTCTCTCCATCTAGTGTCAAAGAAACCTTAGAGTATTAATTGGACATGGCAGATGTTGCAGTTTCGATCCCTTTACCGCCTGAAGAAGAGGATGAGTTTTTTTCCAAGATGCCCTGGGCACAAGAGGTGAGCTATGTTACTGTACACACCCCCTATCTGAGGCTGAGACGGAGGAACTGGACTAGGTGCGGAAATGCCCCAAGAGAGGCTACAAGATAAAGAACAGGCCTATGTCCCCAGACTTAGAGGGGAAGGAATATAATGATTATAACAAGATCAGCCAAGTGGACCTCACAGAAAATGAGTTCCCTCCTGGGGCTGTTAAACTGGTCCAATCAGGGAGCCCTGGCTGACAGACACAAATAAGAACGTCACAGGTTCTGTTCACTTTGAGAGCTGAGGAAGCCAGACTAGTGTCAAGTACTATGCACATTGGACTTGGTCACATAAAAGGTGACTTGGTAATGGGATACCAGCCTCTATGGAATTATTTCAGGATGTAAATCTTCAAGATAATTTTTATGTACCTGTTGAACCAGCATTTTACCCAATTCTCTCTCTCTGTCAATTGATTACAATGGTGGCAACACTTCAAAAATACTTCATTGGTTTTTAAGGCTCCTTCTGTTGTTCTCAGGTGGTAAAAAGCTCTGTTGAATGTTGAATGTGTATCTTTCTTCTGTTTGTTGATCTCCATTAACAATCATATAGAAAGGTAAAATATATCTGTTCCTTTCAGTGTCTACCACACTCTCTGTGTCTGTGTCTCTCTTTTAGTTTCTGTGTATCCACCTCACCCTCTTTCACTCTCTCGGTCACCCTCTTTCACTCTCTCGGTGTATCCATGTCACTCATTTCTCAGTGCTGCTCTTTAAAAAGTGTAAAAATCCAAGGTAGTTTGACATTTGACCTCTTGGTTGCTGTAACACCCCTCCTTGACCGCAGCATCTAGAGCTGGGCTCACATTCTCGAGGTAATGTGTCAGTCAGTTAGGACTGAAGTGAGAAGAAATTTCTTCCCTCAAAAGGTTGTGAATCTTTGGAATTTTTCACACCAGAGGTCTGGGGGATCCTCAGTGAATGTATCAAAATGCTGTACTGAACTTGAATAACCATCCCTGATTTAATAACAATAACTTTGGAGAGTTGGTTTTGTGCTGTGGTTGTGGTTGAATGGTTGATGTGCTGGTTTTAAAAACTCTTGAGAGGTGCCTTAGTTTTGAACACTGCTAATTATATTTGGATTCCTGACTATTATCATATTTCCACAGACGTAATTATTGGCTGCAGGTAACAAACATTACCCTTGTTTTCATTCATTTGCGATGACCCAGAATATAGAATATATAAAATATAGAATCCGTACAGTGTGAAAGTAGGCCATTCAGCCCATCAAGTCCACACCGAACCTCCAAAGAGCATCCGACCCAGACCCATTTCCCTACCATATCCCTTGCATTTCCCATGGCTAATCCACCTAACCCATACATCCCTGGACATTATGGGCAATTTAGCATGTTCAATCCATGGCTAAATTTGCAGGTACAAGTAAAAAAATCTCAGAGAAATCTCAGCCTCAGATAGGGGGTGTGTACAGGAACATAGCTCACCTCTTGTGCCCAGGGCATCTTGGAAAAAAATTCATCCTCTTCTTCAGGCGGTAAAGGGATCGAAACTGCAACATCTGCCATGTCCAATTAATACTCTAAGGTTTCTTTGACACTAGATGGAGAGAGAGAACATGCTGTCATACCTGAGGATTCACACTGGAGAGAGGCCATTCACTTGCTCTATGTATGGGGAGGGGAGTTCAGTGATTTATACAACCTGGTAAAGCATCAGCGAGTTCACACTGGATGAGACCATTTCCCTGCACTGATAGTGAGCAGGGATTCACCGATTCATCCGCCCTTCTCGTAAACCTTGTTAGTGATAAACCTTTTAAATGTCAACTGTGGGAAGTGTTTAAGCATTCTTAGGAATTGATGTGCCTTCAATGTGTTTACACTGATCAGAGACAGATCAAAGCTCTGATTATGGAGTTGGGTTCAAGGGATCACCTGACCTCACTGTACAGCAACGAATTCACACTGGAGAAGAGCCGTTCACCTGGTCTGAGCATGGTAAGGAATTTAATCAGTTATCCAACCTGCTGAAACACCAGGAAATTCACACTGGAGAGAGGCTGTTCACCTATTCTGTGGGAAGGAGTCACTTAGTCCTCCAACCTGCCGAGACCACAGACCTTGCAAGTAACTGCAGTGATTGGATCTTGCTGTTGATCATATCTGGGACGCAACCATTTTGATTGGATTCTCTTTCTGACAATGTTAGTAAATTCAAACTGAGTTATTGGTATTGGTGTTCTGGATCAAAATCAAATAAATTGTGCTGTGCTAAATCAGGTTAGTTCCTTTGCAGGGTTTTCTCTATCTCGACCATTCCCATCTCTAACAAGGAGGAGTCGATGGAAGTTCATTGTAACTAAGATTAAGCCAATTGGATGAGTTGCCTGTATGGCTTCCCTCCCTTCCACTAGCCACCTAACCAAACAAGTCTCTATAGCTCCATTATCTGAGCCTTGAAATGCAATTGTCTCCAATTTCTCTCCTGCCTCAACTTGCCCTGTCAGAAATAATTCTATCATGTGACCCACCTTTTATTCCCTTGACCCCCTTCTCAGTTAATGCTGATTATCAACTATTCCAGGTTCACTAATATTGTTAATAGTTCTTCTGGTACTGCCCCTCTCAGCTCTAAATCCACCACTGCCAGCCATGCTAAAAAAAATTAACCCCACCATCTTCACAAACTACTACCTCATCTCCAACCTTCCTTTCCTCTTCCGTGTTCCTGAGCTTGGTGTACCCCAAGGATCTAGCCTTAGTCCCTTATATTTCTCATCTACATGGCGCACTGGACGACATCAACTGGAAATACCTCATTAGATTTCACATACACACTGATAATGCCCAATACTACTTGATCACAACCTTTCTTTACTCTTCCACTGTTGCTAAATTATCAGCTTGCTCACCCAACACCCAGTACTGGATGGGCAGGTATTTCCTCCATTTGAAAATTGGGGAGGCTAAATTCATTGACTTTGGTCACCATGACAAGTTCAGTTCCAGAGTTGTACAGCATGGAAACAGACCCTTCAGTCCAACTCATCCATGCTGACCAGATATCCTAAATTATTCTAGTCCCATTTGCCAGCATTTGGCTCATATCCCTTTAACCCTTCCTATTAATGCAGCCATCCTTTTAGCTTTTGTAATTGTACCAGTCTCCACCAGTTCCTCTGGCATTTCATTCAATACACACATCACCCTCTGTGTGAAAAGTTGCCCCTAAGGTTCCTTTTAAATCTTTCCCCTCTCACCTTAGACCCATGCCCTCTAGATTTGGACTCTCTTACCCTGGGAAAAAAGACCTTGGCTATTTACCCTATCTATGCCCCTCATAAGTTTATAAACCTCTGTAAGGTCACCCCTCAGCCTCCATGCTCTAGGGAAAACAGCCCTAGCCTATTCAGTCTCTCCCTGTAGCTCAAACCCCTCAACCCTGGCAGTAACCTTCTAAATATTTCTGCACCTTTTCAAGTTTAACAACATCTTTCCAATAGCAGGGAGATCAGAACTGAATGCAGCATCCCAAAAGTGGCCTAAACAATGTCGTTAGGCAACATGACATCCCAACTCCTACACTCGATGGACTGACCAATAAAGGCAAGTGGAGCAAACGCTTTCTTCATTATCCTGTCTACCTCTGAGTCTACCTTCAAGAATTATGAACCTGAACCCCAAGATCTCTTTGTTTGACAACACTCCCCAGGACCTACCATTAAGCATATAAGTCTTGCCTTGATTTGCCTTATCAAAACGCAACATTTCACATTTATTTAAATGAAACTCCATCTGCCACTCCTCGGCCCATTGGCCCATCTGATCAAGGCCCTGTTTTACTCTGAGATAACTTTCTTTACTGTCCACTACATCATGAATTTTGGTTTCATCTGCAAACTAATTAACCATTCCTTCTGTATTCACAGCAAATCATTTACATAAATGAAAAAAAGCAGTGGACTCAGCACCGTTCCTTGCAGCACACTCCTGGTCACAGGCCTCCAGTCCGAAAAACAACCCTCCATCACCACCCTCTGTCTCCTGCCTTTAAGCCAATTTTGTATTCAAATGTCCAGCTCTCCCTGGATTCCATGTGATCCAATCTTGCTAACTAGTCTACCCTGTGGAACCTTGTCACTAAAGTCCTTGTGGGCAACATCTACAACTCTGCCTTCTGTAATATTAACAGTTTTCAAGATATTATTGTTTATTTCTCCAAGTTCTCTAGCTTCCATGTCCTTCTCCACAGTGAATATTGACACAAAATACTCATTTAGTATCTCACCCATCTCCTGCTGTTCAAAACATGGCCTTGTTGATCTTTAAGAGGCCCTATTCTCTCCCTAGTTACTTTTTTGCCCTTAATGTATCTGTAGAATCTTTCTGAATTCTTCATAACCCCATTTGCCAAAGCTATCTCATGCCCCCTTTTTGCCCTCCTGATTTCCCTCTTGAGTATACTCCTACAGCCTTTATACTCCTTGAGGGATTCACTCAATCCCAGCTGCCTATACCTGCCATATGCCTCCTTTTTTTTCTTGACAGAACCTCAATTTTTCTAGTCATCCACCATTCCCTACACCTACCAGCCTCACCCTTCATGCTAACAGGAACATACTGCTTCTGGATTCTCGTTATCTCATTTTTGAAGGCATCCCACTTTCCAACTGCCCATTTACCTGCAAATAGCCTCTCCCAATCAACGTTTGAAAGTTCTTGCCTAATACCATCAAAATTGGCCTTTCTCCAATTTCAAACTTTAACTTTTAGATCAGTTCTATCCTTTTCCATAACTAACTCCAGAGTCCATCCCTTTCCCTGGAACTCTCTGAATGTCCTGCATAACTAGAGTTAAAACTTTCGGAACAATCAGACTTCTTGATAACAGACAAGACCCTGAAAGTTTCAAAGTGAGACAGTCCCATTCATAGGGCGGATGGAAGTTGGTTTAAATGTTGTGCTTCATACAGGTCTCATGTGTCCACAATGTTTGTCGTCCACCTTTTATTTTGGAAGGATAAAACTGATAAAGAACAATTGCCATTCTCTTAGTATTTCTAGATAATGTTGAATTTGATATCCAGATTTGCTCAGGTCTTCATACAGTAGGATGCATCTAGAATCATTGGAGAAGGTGCGAAGAAGATCTACTGGAATAATGCTGTAACTAACAGATTATACCTATCAAGAAAGATTTAACAGGTTAGAGATGTTTTTTCCATGTTGTGGGAATGGGGTCTTTAATCCTTGTGAGTGTTTGTTTGTCGTCGAGTTTGATAGCACACAAGCCCACAGCCACTCTACAACAAGCACTCACAAGGACTAAAGACCCCATTCCCACAACATGCAGAACCAACGTGGTTTACAAAATATCATGCAATGACTGCCACAAACATTACATTGGACAGACAGGAATGAACTAGCCATCAGAATACATGAACACCAGCTAGCAGCAAAACAACACGACGAACTTTCTTTAATATCAGTACACTCGGACAATGAAGGCCATCAGTTGAACTGGGACAACGTAACAATAGTAGCCCAAGCCAAACATAGACACGCACGGGAGTTCCTAGAGTCTTGGTTCTCAACCCACAATGCAATCAAAAAACATATAGAATTGGACCCCATATACAAACCCATACAGAACAAAACCAGAAATGACACTACTCACCATAACAGACTGGACAGTATAAATTCCAAGTGGAGTAGAACAACATCGCTTCATCGGAGGCCTCACTGATGGTGTTACCTAGCATGGTGATGAAATGACTAAAGAAAAACAAACCAGCTCGGCGAGCAAGTCAACAACATCACTCATAACCTGAGCTACAGATCTTTGCTAAAACCTTAAAAAATCCTCACATCCCACATAAACCTTCTGTCCATTACCTTATACCTGTGCCCCCTCATCACTGATCCCTTCACAAAGGTTTTTGTCCTATCTACTCTAAATGTGCACCTTGATTTTATGCATCTCAATCATGTCAGCCTTCACTCATCTCTGCTCTAAGGAAATCAAGAACAAAAACAGAAGTTGCTGGAAAACCTCAGCAGGTCTGGCAGCATCTGTGAAGAGAAAAACAGAGTTAACGTTTCGGGTCCAGTGACGCTTCCTCAGAACTGATGGTGGCTGGGAAAACATCAGTTTATATGCAGAAAAAGGGAGGGGGATGGAGTAGGGAGTAAACGATAGGATAGAGCCTAAAGAGAGAGAAGAGCAGTTGGACAGACAAAGAGTTGATAACAATCAGGCTGGGAGGGTGCATAGTTGTTAATGGGGACTGTTAGTGACAACAACAGGTGGTGTATAATGGCAGGCTTTGTGGTAACAAGGTCTGGTGTGTGGCATAGGGGGCTTGGACATGGGAGAGTTTAGGCCCTAAAATTTTTGAACTTGATATTGAGTCCGGAGTGCTGCAGGGTCCCCAAGCGGAAAATGAGGAAATCAACCCCAGTCTTCCCAATCTTGGTTCATAATTGAGACTCTCCAGCCCGGGCAACGTTCTGGTAAATCTCTTCTGCACCCTCCACATGTGTTATGTGCAATGTGCTATCATATCCTTCCTATAATGTGGATTCCAGAACTGCACACAGAAGTCTAACTGTGGCCTAACCAAGGTTTTATACAGTTCCAGCATAATCTCCCTGCTCTTAAACTCTATATCTCAGTAAATAAAGGCAAGTACTCCATATGCCTTCTTAACCAGTTAATCTATATATCGTAGGAGCTGACAAAGTCCTGCTGCACTTTTCAATCATAGAAATGGCAACTGGGTGTTGTAGAAGAGGATGTGGTTTCGATGATGATTGTCTCCACTCGGCCAATGTGCTCAATTTTGACATCTTTCCTAAAATGTGACCCTCAAGATGTTGGAAAGACTGGAGGGAAATTTTTCCAGAATGGCATCAGGGACAAATGTTTTCAGCTCTATGGAGAGATTGAGGAAGCTGATCTTATTCTCTTTAGAGCAGAGAAGACTGAGATATTTTACAGGTGTTGAATTTATTTTGGAGGAGTTTTCATATACATTGAGAGACATTGTTTTCAATGCAGGTTGGTTGGTAAAAAATCCAGTGTGAAGATGAGGAGAGATTATTTTATTCAGTGAATTAGGATGATCTTGTGGACATTGTGCTGTAGACCTCTATGACATTCAGACAGAAAAAGGCCTTTCAGCCCATCATATCAGCACTGGTCAAAAACAAATACTTAACTATTCTAATCTCAGTTTCCAGCACTTGGCCCATAGCTTTGTATGTCTTTGCATCACAAGTTCACAACTTAAAAACTTCTTAAATATTATGAGGGTTTCTATCACCCTTACAGGCAGTGAGTTTAGCACACTTGCCTTCATTGCTTAGGCCTTTGAGAATAGGAGTTGGGACATCATGTTGAGGTTGTACAGGATGTTGGCGAGGCCTCTTCTGCTGACCAGGTATCCTAAATTAATCTAGACCCATTTGCCAGCATTTGGCCCATATCCTTCTAAACCCTTCCTATCCAAATAACCATCCAGATGCCTTTAAAATGTTGGAATTGTACCCACCTCCAACACTTCCTCTGGCAGTTCGTTCCATACAGGCAGCATCCTCTGTGTGAGAATGTTACTTCTCAGATGCCTTTAAAATCTTTCTCCCCCTCACCTAGGAAAAAGACCTTGGCTCTTCACCCGATCCATGCCCCTCATGATTTTATAAACCACTATAAGGTCACCACTCAACTTCTGATGCTCCAAGGAAAAATGCCCAGCCTATTCAGCCTCTCCCTACAGCTCAAACCTTTCAATCCTAGCAAAATTCTTGAAAATCTCCTCTGAACCCTTTCAAGTTTCTTAACATCTTCCCAGTAGCAGGGAGACCAGAATTGAACACAGTATTACAGAAGTGCCCTAACCAATGTTCTGCACAACCACAACATGACCTCTTAATTCCTATACTGAATGTACTGACCAATAAAGGTAAGTGTACCAAATGTCTTCTTCACTACTATGCCTACCTGTGACTCTTTGAAGGCACTATGAACCTACACCCCAAGGTCTCTTTGTTTGGCAACACTCTCCAGGACATTAAGTGCATGAGTCCTGCCCTGATTTGTTCTTGTTACATTATTAACCAGTTGCCTATTCCATCAATCAGTAAATCTCCCTGAGAAAAGTGTTTATTACTCATGTCACCCTGAAACTTGGAAGTGGTGTTTGGAAGAGTATTCAACACAAAGTATATGGTCATAAAAGGAATGGATCAGACTGGGCAGCATCTGTGGAGAAGAAAGCAGAGTTAACATTTTGAGCCCAGTCATCCTTCTTCAGAACTTCCCCAAAATCTTTGTCAAATCCTGTCCTGCTGATGATGTTGAATGCTCTCCTGAGATCTATAAAAGTATAGTAAGGAGGTATGTCCTGTTGCTTACACTTTTCCTGTATCTGCCGACTGGAGAAGATCTTGTCCACTGTTGATCTACTAGCACAGGATCTGTGCTTCTTGGAGACACTCACTCTGCAAGTGGAAGGAGTCTATTAATCATGACCCTGATGAAAATCTTCCCTGAGATGCTGAGTGAGATCTCCTTGCAGTTATTGCAATCTCCTCAGTCTCCTTGTTCTATGTAAATTGTGATTATTTTTGTACCACACATGGCCAGTAGAATGGATCTGATCTCCCAAATGAGAAGGAAGAAGACATGAAGCTGTAGTAGTAGCTCAGGATTTCTGTGCTTCAGCAGTTCAGCAAAAGTCCCTTGTTGCTGGTGGATTTTTACATAGTAAGCTACTAATTGCTTTTTCTACCATCAGGGTTCCTCATCCAACTTAACCATGACAGGAGTCATAGGAGAGAGTCAAACTGAGACTGGAAGGTGTTTGAGATATGGTGGTACAGCTCAAAGTCATGTTTTATCCAGTGAGACTTCTGTTTATTTCAGTTAATGAGAAATCTACCATCTGTTGATTTCATCTGGGAACTTTGGTATCCAAGTGCCCTCTTCGGGGTGGGAGTGAGGGGGAAGACGGTGGTGGTGGAGGAGGCACCAGCATACAGAGCATGTAGGTTTCCTTTCCATTGTCACAGTCAGTTTATATTTCTTGACAGGTTCCTTTATTTTACACATCATCTCCCTGTCTTTTACACAACTGTCTTAGCTACTTTCAGGCTATACAGCCTTCTTGCTGATGTTGTGCACAAGGTCAGCCTTACTTTTTACTTCAATGAAAAATGTCACCTCCAATGAGTTGATCTCAAACCAGCCTTTGTTGTGGGTTTCACTTCTACTTCATGTTGATTCAACTCAACAACTTCCAAACTGCACCAATCTAAATTCTGCTTCACATTCCTTGATAACTTAATTTCACAATGCACATTGTGAAAGGACTGCGGCAAAATGGGCAACGAGTGAGAAGTACCAGTGAGAATTAATTTCTCATTTAAGTTTTAATCAGTGGAACCTTTCAGAATTGTATATTTTTTCAAAGACCAATTTAGGATTGAAGTAAAAGTTCACAATTTTACTGTAAACAATAACCTGTTGATAGTTCGTGAATCAAGTGGAAAGACCAAAGTGCTATATTATCAAACTATCAATCCTGATCATGATCAACAGTAGAATTGAAGCACTACAAGACTTATGAACTCACTGATGTATCAGTAGGTTAGATAACCAAGTGAAGGGCTTCTTCCCAGTGTGTGTGTTGGTGTGCTGTGGGAAAGACTTACTTACTGATTCTCCTTCAATGCACAGAACTCACCTGTGTACTTTAGGGTGAAAGAAAATATAACTGCTTTCTACAGGAAGGATAGTGTGAATTTGCTGGTGTGTTACAAGGGTGGATAACTGAGTGAATCCCTCTCCACAAATGGAGCAGATGAATGGCCTCTCTCCAGCACAAATTCACTGGGAAGGCGCTCGCTTAGGGGTATTGTTGCTCGACTATTAATTGAGAAACTCAGTGAATGATCTTGCCACGGCAGATAGTGGCATTTGAATTCAATTAAACATATCTGGAATTAAGAATCTATTAATGACTTTCAAAGCATTGTCAATTGTCTAGAAAAACCCATTTGGTACATGGAAGGAAATCTGCCATCCTCATCTGGTCTGGTCTACATGTGACTCCAGAGCCACAGCAACGTGGTTGACTCTCAATTGCAAGTCACTCAGTTGTATCACTTGCTGCGAAGCTTCAACAAAGAAATAAAACCAGATGGACCACCTACCATTGATCTAGGCACCAGAAACATAAAATGGCAAAAATAGCCATGTTGACCCTACAAAGTCCTTCTCACTAATATCTGAAGGCTAGTGCCAAAATTGGAGACCTGTCTCACAGATTAGTCAAGCAACAGCTTGACACAGTCATACTCACAATTATACCTTACAGATACCACCATCACCATTCTTGGATATGTCCTGTCCCACTGGCAGGACAAACTCAGCAGAGGTGGTGGCACAGTAGTATTTAGTTGGGAGGGAGTTGCTCTGGGAGGCCTAAATATTGACTCTGGGCCCATGAAATCTCATGGCTTCAAGTTAAACATAGGCAAGGAAACTTCCTGCTGATTACCATTTACCATCCTCTTTCAGCTGATGAATTGGTATCCTCCATGTTAAACAATACAAGGAGGAAGCACTGAGGATGGCAAGGGTGCAAAATGTGCTCTGGTGGGCAGCACTGTTAATCAAGCTGGTGGGGTCCTAGAGGACATAGCTACTAGACTGAGTCTGTAGCAGGTGGTGAGGGAAATAACAAGACAGAAAAACATACTTGGCCTCCTTCTTACCAATCTGCCAGTTGGAAATACATCTGTCCATCACAGTATTGGTAAGAGTAACCATCACAGTCCCTATGGAGATGAAGTTCTGCTTTCATATTGAGAATAGTGTTCTGTGGCACTGTTACCATGCTAAAAGCGACAGATTTTGAACAGATCTTACAATTCAAGACCAAGCATATGCCCCATTCAACTTTTACCATCAAGCTAGGAGATCAACTGCTTCAATGGAGAGTGCAGGAGGCCAAACGAGGAGCAGCACCAGGCATACCTAGAAAAGGTGTCAACATGGTGTGACTACCAAGCAGGACTATTTGTGTGCCAGACAGCATAAGCAGCAAGTGATAGACAGAGCTAAGTGATCCCATAACCAATAGATCAGATTTAAGATCTGCAGGCCTTTTTTTTTCCCCTTTATTCATTCACGGGATGAGGGCGTGGCTGGCTAGGCAGCATTTATTACTCAGAGGGCGGTTGAGAGTCAACCACATTGCTGTGGGTCTGGAGTCACATGTAGGCCAGACCAGGTAAGGATGGCAGTTTCCTTCCCTAAAGGACATTAGTGAACCAGATGGGTTTTTCCTGACAATCGAGAATGGGTTCATGGTCATCATTAGATCCTCAATTCCAGATATTTTATTGAATTCAAATTCCACCATCTGCTGTGGCAGGATTTGAACCTGGGTCCCCAGGATGTTATCTGGGTCTCTGGATTAACAGTCCAGCAATAATACCACTAGGCCATCACCTCCTGCCACATCTAATTATGAATGGTGATGGACAATTAAACAACTCACTGGGGAAGCAGGCTCCACAAATGTCCTCATCCTCAATGATGAAAGAGTCCAACACATCAGTACAAAAGACGGCCTGAAGCATTCGCAGCAATCTTCATGGAGAAGTGCCAAGTGGACAATCCATTTCAGCCTCCTCCAGTAGTTCCCCATCATAGATACCAGTTTTCAGCCAATTCGATTCACTCCTTGTGATATCAAGAAATGGTTGGAGGCTTTGGATACTGAAAAGGCTTTTGGACCTGACAACATTTTGGCAATGAAGACTTGTGCTCCAGAATTTGCTGCTCCCGTAGTCAAGCTCTTCCAGTACAGCTATAACACTGGCATCTACCCTACAATATGGAAAATTACCCAGATATATCCTGTACATAAAAAGCAGGACAAATCCAACCCAACTAATTACTGCCCCTCTTGATCTACTGCCCCTCTTGAACATCAGTAAAATGATCAGAAGTGTCATCAACAGTGCTATCAAGCAGCACCTGCTCAGCAATAACCTACTCAGTGATGCCCAGTTTGGATCCCATCAAGGCCACACAGCTCCTGACCTCCTTATAGCCTAGATTTAAACGGGGACAAAATAGCTCAATTTCAGGGGCGAGGTGGGAGCAACATCGAGGCTACATTTAACTGCACGTGGCATGATGGAGCCTGAGCAAACCAGAATCTAACATATAATGGGTAAACTCTCCACCAGTTGAAGTTATACCTGACACATAGGAAGATGGTTGTGGTTGTTAGAGGTCAGTCATCTCAACTTCAGGACATCTCTGCAGGTGTTCCTCAGGGTAGAGTCCAAGGCCCAACTACAGCTGCTGCATCAACCTGTCATTAGATTAGAAGTGGGAATGTTCGCCAATGATTGCACAATGTTAGACCATAAGACAAACAGGCAGAATTCGGCCATTTGGCCCATCACGTTAGCTCCACATTTTGATCATGGCTGACATGTTTATCAACAGGATAGCATGGTGGCATAGTGTTTAGCACTGCTGCCTCACAGTGCCAAGGACTGGGGTTCGATTCAGGTGACTGTCTGTGTGGAGTTTGCATATTCTCCCCATCTCTGCATGGGTTTCCTCTAGCTGCTCTGGTTTCCTCCCACAGTCCAAAGATATGCAGGTTAGGTGGATTGGCCATGGTAAATTGCCCATAGTGTCCAGGGAAGTGCAAGCTAGGTGGATTAGCCATGGGAAATGCAGGATAGAGGGATGGGTCTGGGTGGGATGTTCTTCAGAGGGACAATATGAATATATCCCCTTACTAATCAAGAATCTAAGACACTTTATGCTTCATATTTCTGAAACCTTTCCCCATTTAGTAAAAGTTTATGCCTCTACTCCAACCAAAGTGCATAACCTCACATTTTCTCACATTGTATTCCATTTGCCACTTTTTTGCCAATGTAAGAAAATGTGAGGTTGTGCACTTTGGTTGGAGTCGAGGCATAAACTATTTACTAAATGGGGAAAGGTTTCAGAAATATGAAGCACAAAGGGTCTTAGATTCTTGATTAGTAAGGGGATCAAGGGTTATGGGGAGAAGGGGGTTCATCGAATCCCTACAGTGTGGAAGCAGGCTATTCAGCCCATCAAGTCCACATTGCCCCTTTGAAGAGCATCCCACCCAGACCCATCCCCTTACCCTGCATTTCCCATGGCTAATCCATCTAGCTTGCACACTCCTGGACACTATGAGCAATTTAGCATGGCCAGTCCACCTAACCTGCACATCTTTGCACTGGGGGAGGAAACCGAAGCACCCAGCCGAAACCCATGCAGACACGGGGAGACTGTGCAAACTCCACACAGTCACCGAAGGCTGGAATCAAATTCGGGTCCCTGATGCTGTGAGGCAGCAGTGCTAACTACAGAGCCACCATGCTGCTTCGGTGTTGAGACCACAACAAACAATCTGGACAAAAGAACTGAGGGCCTTGTTGCTAAGTTTGCAGGTGACACAAAGATAGGTGGAGGGACAGGTAGTTTTGAGAAAGCAAGAAGGCTGCAGAAGGAATTGGACAGATTAGGAGATTGGGCAAAAAAGTGGCAAATGGAATATAATGGCAGCTCTGTGGTTAGCACTGCTGCCTCACAGCATCAGGGACCCGGATGTGATTCCAGCCTTGGGTGACTGTCTGTGTGGAGTTTGCACATTCTCCCCGTGTCTGCATGGGTTTCCGCTGGGTGCTTTGGTTTTCTCCCACAGTCCAAAGATGTGCAGTTTAGGTGGATTGGCCATGGGAAACGCAGGGTTAGGGGGATAAGGTAGGGAATGGGTCTGCATGGAATGCTCATCGGAGGCTTAGTGTGAACTCAATGGGCCAAATGGCTTACTTCCGCATTATAAGAATTCTATGATTCTATGACTCCAAGACCTCCATTCACCACTGGCTGCCATGCTGAAAAAGACCTACTCTCTGCCTTCTTCTGGTCAGCCAATCATCTATCCATGCCAGTACCTTGCCCCTAATACCTTGGACTCTTACCTTATTTAACAGCCTCCTGTGCGACACTTTGTCAAAGGCCTCTGGAAATCCTAAATGTATCATGTCTGCCTGGCTCTCCTTTGTTAAACTTGCTCATTACCTCCTCAAAGAACTCAAACAGATTTGTCAGGCATGACCTCTCCTTGACAAAGTCATGCTGGCTCAATTCTATTTTACCATGCACTGCCAAGTCTGCTGCAATCCCATCTTTAATAATGGACTCTTAAAAACTTACCAATGACCAAGGTCAGGCTAATCAGTTTATAATTTCCTGTTTTCTGTCTCTCTCCTTTCTTAAACAGGGATGTTATATTAGCCATTTTTCATTCCTCTGCAACCCTCCTTGACTTCAGTGATTCTTGAAAGATCACTGCCAATGGCTCTGCAATCTCTCAGCTATCTCCTACAGAACTCTGTGATGTAGTTCAGTCTAGGTGATTTATTCACCTTCAGGCCTTTTACCTTCTCTTGAGTGATGGTCACTATACTCACCTCTGTCCCCTGACTCTCTTGAAATTCTGGTATACTACTTGTCTTCAACTGTGAAGACTGATGCAAAGTACCTATTCAGTTCCTTTACCATTTCTTTCCTCATTACTACTTCTCCAGCTTCATTTTCCAGTAGTCCAATGTCCATTCTTACCTCTTTTATATATCTTTTAAAAAAAAACTCTTGCAATCTTTTATTACTAGCTAGCTTATTCTCAGATTTCATTTTCTCCCCCCTTATTGATTTTTTGAGTTATCCTCTGCTGGTTTTTAAAAGGCTTCCCAATCATCTGGCTGCCCTCTAATCTTCACCACATTGTATGGTTTTTCTTTTGCTTTAATGATGTCCCTGGACTTCCCTTGTCAGCCATGGTTGCCTCATCCTCCCCTTAGTATCTTTCTTCTTCCTTGGGGTAAATTTCTGCTGTCACTCCTGAATTACTCTTAGGGTGGCACGGTGGCTGAGTGGTTAGCACTGCTACCTCACAGCACCAGAGACCTGGGTTCGATTCCACCCTCAGGTGAGTCTGTGTGGAGTTTGCACATTTTCCCTGTGTCTGTGTGGAGTTTGCACATTTTCCCTGTGTCTGTGTGGGTTTCCTCTGGATGCTCTGGTTTCCTCCCACCATCCAAAGATGTGCAGGTTAGGTGGATTGGTCATGCTAAATTGCCCATTGTGTCCAGGGATGTGTAAGTTAGGTGGGTTAGACATGGGAAATTCTTGGTTATAGGGAAAGGGTATGGGAATGGGTCTGCGTGGGATATTCTTCAGAGGGGTGGTGTAGACTTGTTGGGCCAAATGGCCTGTTTCCACACTGTAGGGATTCTATGATTACCCCTACAAACTGCCACTGCAGCTCCACGTTTTGTCTGCTAGAATTCCCAGTTCCATTCCTGGCTCCCCAGATACTGAAGTAGTTATATTCAAATGCAACAAGATCTAGACAATATCCAGGCTCGGGCTGACAAGTGGCTAAGAACATCTGCACCACTCAAATGCCAGGCAATGTCACCTCCAATAAGAGATTATCTAACCATCACCCCTTGATATTCAATGATGTTACTATCTTTGAATCACCCCACACCCATCAATATCCTCAGGGTTACCAGGACAAAGCAACTCATTTGATTACACCACATCCACAAACATTCACTCCCTCCAGCATCAACACTCAATCACAGCAGTGTACTATCTACAAGATGCACTGCAGAAATTCACCAAATATCCTTAGCCAGCACCTTCCAAACCCACAATCGTTTCCATGTGGATGGACAAGAATAGCAGATACTGGGGAATAATACCACCTTCAAGTTCTCCTCCAAGCCACTCACCATCCTGACTTTGAAATATATTGCTATTCCTTCACTGTTGGTGTGCCAACATCCTGCAATTGCCTCCCTGATGGGGGCAATTAACAGCATTGACTATAGCAGTTCAAGAAGGCAGCTCACCACCACCTTCTCATGGGCAACTAGGGATGGCCAATAAATGCTACCTAACCAGCAACACCCACGCCCCATGGGTGAATAAAAGGAAAGAATTTGCTGGTGCAATAAGATAGGTTGACTTAGTAAATCCCCTTCCAAACTTAAAGCAGCTGAATGGCTCCTGCCCCCAACACCCTAACTGTCCGCATCAATGTAGAGTCAGCTGGTATCCATAAGGGAATCCTTTACCACAGTCCTCAACAAGAGTGTGTTGATGGATTTTCAGTTTTAATAAATAATTGAATTCTACACTGCAGCCCTCATATTTCTATGATTCCTCCATAGTGCGGAACCCAATGTGACCACAACAATGCATCATTAAATCCTTTGACACACACCCTACATCAGGTCGGCACAGTGGTTAGCACTGCTGCCTCACAGCGCCAGGGACCTGGGTTCAATTCCACCCTCAGGTGACAGTTTGTGTGGAGTTTGCACATTCTCCCCATGTCTGTGTGGGTTTCCTCCCACAGTCCAAAGATGTGCAGGCCAGGTGGATTGGCCATGCTAAATTGCCCTGTAGTGCCAGGGATGTGTAGCTTAGGTGGGTCTGAGTGGGATGCTCTGAGGGTCAGTGTGGACTTGTTGGATCGAAGGGCCTGTTTCCACATTTTTTTTTCTCTCCTCTGTGGTGTGCACATCTGAGTGTCTCTCTAGGTTAGGTAATCACTTGAAGCTTTGTCCTCAAACAGAACAACGCATGGCTTAATCAGTGCTGGGCAAGGTGTCATGCTTTTTTCAAACTATGAAAAATAAGTGAAATTTCTCAGTTACAACATTGGAACACCCCAATTTGGGGGTCTGTGTCTCTCAGACTTTTTCAGTCACTGATATTTGAAATGCTTTCCCATAGACAGAACAAACATCTTTCCTTTGTCAAAGGCCCATGGTATTCAGGTGCTGATGGACCATCTAACTGTCAGATCAATGTGAAGTTTGCTGTTCTCAACTGCAAATCATCTTTCGAGATCCTGAGTTTCCAAAACTCATCACTATTAGTCCAGGGAGGAAGTTCAGGGCAGATAATTCCCATTTCTATTTGTTTTTTCTTCTCATTTCCCCAAAGCCATAAATTCCCATCCACATCGCTCCCTCCTCCTTGGGCTGAAATCCAGACCCATCTCCCCTATTTGTTTCCTCCATTCCCATTTTATCCCTCTCCTCTACCTATCTTCCATTCTCTAGCTCATATCTACAGACTAAGAATCAAATCAATGAGCCTGACTCACAGCAGGACTTTGCGAATCCTGCCCACCTTCCCAGGTCTCCTGCCTGACCACAGCCTTGTTGATAGTCCACCCAACCCAAAATGGAATACTTTCTTGACTGACCCACTCCCTCAAATGAGAGCTGTCCTCAGTGGTTGCCCCAGGATGGGGTCTATACCCCTGTGCCTGAGAGTGAGAAGCCCCGTGGCTGCAAACCAGAATCAATCTTGGAGAGCTTCTCATCCTGGAAATACAGCCGGATACCTTTTTTCTGCTCCCAGGGCTGGTGCCTACATTGCTCATACTTCAGTTACAATGGGGCCTGGCTGAACCCCCAACCAGATAAGGGGTGAAACTGAGCCCTGATCGCTGGAGCTCTGTTTCTGGCTTTAAACAGATGATACAATCATATATTGAAGAGGCCCTTCAATCCATCAAGTCTGTACAGCCTCTGAAACAGGGTGCAGTCTACTTTTCATCTAGTTTCTCTTGCACTAAGATAAGTAAGCATGTGCTTAATCATACAGTACAAAACAGCCCTTCAACCCATTAAGTCTGTACCACCAAAACTACATTCAGTCTGCACTCGCCCCACTTTCCAGCACTAAGCTCATAGCCTTGAATGCTATAACATTGCAAGTGCTCATCAAAGTACATATTAAAAGGTTCCCATCTCATCTACCATCCGAGGCAGTGATGCCAGACCCCCAACACCCTCTGGGAGAATTTTTTTCCTTCAATCCCCTCTCAACCTCATGCCTTTCACCTTAAAATTATGCCCCCTTGTTACTGACCCTTCAACTAATGGGAACAGCCGCTTCCTATTCCCCTCATAATTCTACACACCTCAAGCAGAGAGCCCCTCAACCTGCTCTGCTCCAACAACCTGAGCTTATCAGCCTCTTTTCACAGCTAAAATACTCAATCCCAGGATTCATGGTGGTGAATCTGCTCTGCACCCTTCCAGAGCAATCACATCCTTCCGGTAGTGTGGAGACCAGGACTACACACAGTACTCCAGCTCTGGGCAAACCAAAATCTTGACAGTTCCAATATACCCTCCCTGATCTGACAATCTACAACTTGATTGATAAAGTTATCCGTCTGCTTTCTTAACTACTCTATTAACCTGCCCTGCCACCTTCAGGGATTTGTGGCCATGCAGCCCAAGTTCCTTCTGTTTCCGAGTTTTCTAGTGTCCTGTCGTTCATTGAATGCCAATTGTTCTGTTACTTCTTCCAAATTATCACCTCACACTTAGCAAGCTTAAATTCCATCTATCACTGATCTGTCCATCTGACAAATTAGTTTATGTCCTCTTGTAACCCAAGACCTTCTTCACTGTCAACCTCCCAGCTAATTTTAGTATTAGTATTACCCACAAACTTATTTTTCATTCCACACTCCTCCACACCATGCAACATTCACAGCACAAACAGTAAACGACCCAACACTGATCCTTGTGGTAAGCCACAGGCCTCCAGTCTCACAATCAGCCTTCTACCACCACCCTCTGTCTCCTGCCACTAAGCCAATTTTAGATTCAACTTGCCAAGTTATCCTGAATCCCATGTGTTTTTACCTTCTTTATCAGTGTCTCATGTAGGACCATATCGAAAGCTTTGCTGAAATCCATATGACCTATACTACCCTTATCATCACACTTTGTGACCTCTTTGAAAAATGCAATCAAATTTGTTAGTCATGATCACCCTCTAACCAAGTCATGCTGACTATCCTTGATCAAGCCACTATCCTTGATCAAGCCTCGCTTTCTAATTCAGAGATTAATTCTCATCAGAATTATCCGCAATAGTTTCGCTATAGCTGATACAAGATTCACTGGTCATAATTCCCTAGTTTAGCTTTACTACCTTTCTTGAAAAGTGGAACCATATTTCATGTCCTCAGTCCTGTGGCACCTCCTTTGTGGCCAGAGGGTAATTTAAAATTTGGATCAGAGCCCCTGTGCTTTTTCTTCCCCATTTATCACAGAAGCCTGGCAAACAACTTAATTGTACCTGGGGATCTCTCCACTTTTAAGCCCACCAAAACCTCCAATACCTTCTCACTCCCCAGATCAATCAGATAAAGATAAAACCCTGTCTGTTTGAAGGAAATATTTCAAATTTGTTACAGAAATGGATACCATGGTGAAATAGTGTGTAAACAAATGACTACTTAAAAATGACTAGGTATTTAGGGAATGTCACCTTTAGAACAAAGAGAGTCCCTGTTTCCAATAAATTAACCGGCAGAAGAATTAGGACAGGTTAAGATGAAGGCTAATATCATTGTCATTCAGAACAGTACAGAGGAGTTGCTAAACAAGCAGCACAGTCAAAGATACCCACACACAAACACACAGCATCCAATACACACACCACACACTACATTAAACTCACCAGTAGTTTGTACTCCGTGACAGTGAGGCCCTATGGTCCTCTGGGACTAGGGTGACTTTACCTAATTGTAGGCAGTCGTCAATTTGGAGCAATTTTCTGAAATTTTATTAAGCTGCAGTTTATATGATACATTGGTTAATAATACAAAACCAAATACGACTGACAGTGCAAATGCTTCACTGAACCTGAAGCTGTTCTATAGAATGGTGGATCAGGACTGGCAGTTTTGAAGTGATGGGTTGTTTGTCACTGATATTGTGCAGTTTTTGATGGCAACAATCTTTGTTCTTTCTTTGGGAACTCCAGGTCTTCTCCCAAGATAGTGGTGGTTTGTTTCCCTGGACCCTCCCTCTCTCCTCCTCCTCCTCTCTACCCAGCTATCCTTGTTGATATACATTATTTTGCAGGTTGGCCACCAATGTTATATAAATCACCTATTTAAACCCTCATGGCCAATGACCACAAGATGACTATTGTCCTCTTGCCTATCCCTATTTGAAAGTTAGTTTTCATTCTTTCCAATGACAAAAACGTATCTTCAAAGACCACGCACTCCATAATAGGGCAGTGTGACCAATAAACCTTTTGTTTATGCTTGTAGAAGGCTAGTTACAACTGTAACATAGTTAAATGAAGTCTCATGCTTCAGACAAAATACTAAATACGCTAAAGGGGACTCCAATTTCCAAACACACACACATCCACACAGATGCACAGCGACCAATGCACATAGAGAAACACGTGGACACCCTTGACCACACGTTCAGGCATCCTCCAAACACACACAGGTTCACCGCTGCCAAAACTCTGAATCCCATTGGTGGTCCCACACTTCATAGATCCATCCACTCTGCTCTCATGACTCCAAACCGCTAAGTCTCATGATTCTTCCAGCTCTTAGCCACCCACTCTGCTCTCAACCTGTCAAAGTACCATGTTCACTGCTTGCTTCACAATTTTCCCAGTCTCTCCCCTGGTCTCACTCTTGATGCTTACATGTGGACAAAGCTTCAAACTGATCATCCAAGCTGGATGGACAAAACGGAAATCGAGGCAGGAGATAAATGAGAAAAACATGCAAGTTCAGAGCTCAGGTAAGGAGGAATATTAGCAGTTTTGCCCAGTGGCTGGTGAACGTGAGGAAATGGCAATAAACAGCTGATTGGATGATGTCAATGACTGGGCTGCAGTTTATTAACATTAACAGAAACAGGCTCCAATGAACATGGTTCAGTTCTGAATGGATTAACAACGAAATCCAACACGGGGAGCTGCTTGTGAACTTGCAGGTGTGTCAGCAGATGGGATGACCGAATGAATCCCTTCCCACACACTGAGCAGGCGAATGGCTTCTCTCCAGTGTGAATATACTGGTGTTCAATGAGTTGCGATGATCGCCTGAAACCAGCACCACAGTGTGCGCACCTGAATGGTCTCTCATCCGTGTGAACACGTTGGTGTATCAGCAGATGAGATGACTGAGTGAATCCCTTCCCACACTCTGTGCAGGTGAACGGCTTCTCCCCGCTGTGAACTCGCTGGTGTCTCAGCAGGTTACATGACTGAGTGAATCCTTTCCCACACTGAAGGCAGGTGAACGGCCTTTCCCCAGTGTGAACTCGCTGGTGTACACGGAGTTGAGACGGTCCTGTGAACCCAGACCCACAGTAAGAGCATCTGAACAGTTTCTCGTCAGTGTGAACTTGCTGATGCGACTGAAGGTTGGATGACTGAGTGAACCCCTTCCCACATTCGGAGCAGGTGAATGGTCTCTCCCCGGTGTGAACACGCTGGTGTCTCAGTAGGTCAGATGAAGTCGTGAATCCCTTCTCACACTCAGGGCAGGTGAATGGTTTCTCTCCTGTGTGAACTCGCTGGTGTACAGTGAGGTCTGATGATTGCCTGAACCCAGTCCCACATTCAGAGCACCTGAATGGTCTCTCATCAGTGTGAACACGTTGATGGGACATCAGGTCCCCAGAATGTTTAAAGCACTTCCCACACTCCAGACATTTAAAAGGTCTCTGATCAGTGTGAACACGTTGATGTTTCAGCAGGTGAGCAAGCTGAGTGAATCCCTTCTCACATTTGGAGCAGGTGAATGGCCTCTCTCCAGTGTGAACTCGCTGATGTTTCTGCAGGGAAGAGGAATCACTGAATCCCTTCCCACATTCTGAGCAGGTGAATGGCCTCTCCCCGGTGTGACTGCGACGATGTGTTTCCAGTTTAGATGGATAATCGAATCCTTTCTCACAATCTCCACATTTCCATGGTTTCTCTTCACTATGAGCACTGCTTTCTGCTTCCATGTCCAAAGGCCAATGACATTCAGGTCCTGATGAATCAAGCGTCTCCATCAGAGAATTTGCTTTGAATTTCCCATTTTAAATCCTTCCTTGTGAAACCCTGTAAAACTGATTCAAAACAGAAGGCAGGCTGTGAAATTGAGCTGAATGAACCTGGTCATCTGTGAAGTTGGCATGATGACTCATGATCATGAGTCAGCCTATAAATCTAGCAAGGTGCAGATTCAGGCCTAGTGTTCACAGGGCACTTAGCTTAGAGCAACAGTGGCGGGGAGGGACACAGTAACAGGTAAACTGTAGGAACACTGCAAGAACCTTCAATGTGGCTCCTGCAACATTATAACTCCAAAAGGCTCTGGATTGGAGAGTACTGGGCACCTGACAATTACTGGTTAACCCTTTCTTACCCTCCAGATTTACAGCAGTGGGAACATAGTTAATTTTTCATAACCTTAGTGATACAGTAGGAAGTCCAACAAAACAAGACTAATAATTCTAGTCTAAGGCATTAATTGTAAATTTATGAGATGTCAGGAGAGTCCAACTGAGCAGAATGTGTAGCTTGTTAGGTGTGGGGAGTCATAGATACTGCCCGTGACCTAAATGACCACATGTGCAGGAAGTGCTCCCAGCTGCAGAAGTTGGGCCTCCGGATCTCAGTGATTGGAGACACTGTGGTGCATCTGCAAGGCTGAGAGTTATGTGGAAAGCACGTTTAAGAGAGGTGGTCACATCGCAGCTCAAGGGACGAGAGGGAAGGAGGGAATGGGTGACCACCAGACAGTTCAGAAAGAACAGGCAGGTAGTTTGGGAGTCTCCTGGGGTCCCACTCACTAACCAGCATTCCATTGTGGGAGCTGATGAGGGTTCTGGTACCTCAGAGGAATGCAGTCAGAGCCAAACTTCTGGCACCACAGGAGGTTTGACTATATGGGGAGAGGGAGGGGGAAAAAAGGACAACAGTCATAGGGGATTCTTTAGTCAGGGGAGCAGACAGGTGTTTCTGCAGCCAAAGACGTGACTCCAGGATGATGTGTGACCTCCCTGGTGCCATGGTCAGGGACATCACTGAATGGCTGCATCTTAAAAAGGGAGGATGATCAGTTAGAGGTTATGGTACATATTGGTACCATAACATGGGCAAAATGAAGAATGAAGTCTTGCATCAAGAATTCATGGAGCTAAGCAGTAGATTAAAAATCAGGTCCTCAATGGTTGAAATTTCTGGATTACTCCTGGTGCCATGTGCCAGCTGCAGAGAAATAGGAAAATAGGGCAGATGAATGTATGACTCAAGAGTTGGTGGAAGAGGAGGGTTTTAGGTTCCTGGATCAGTGGGACCGTTTTTGGGGAAGATGGGATGTGCACAAATGGGACAGTCTGCACCTGAAGCATAATGTGACCAACATCCTTGCAAGTAGGTTTGCTAGTGCTGTTGGGAAGAGTTTAAACTACTCTAGCAGGGGATGGAACATAGAATATCGATGAAACAGGGACATATCGTGCTACAACAAAGGACACAAGTTACAGTGAGTTCAGCTATGCTGAGTGTCAAGAGAGTAAAGGAAGGCTGGAATGTCTTTACTTTAATGCTAGAAATGTAATAAACTGATGAGTTAATGGGTTTGACTGACACATGGAAGTATGGTATTGTTGCCATCACAGAAAAATAGTTGAGGAAAGAGCAGGACTGGCACCTTAACATTCAGGGGTATAGGATCTTTAGGTGAGACAGAGGACGGTGTAAAAAATGTGGTGGTGTAGCATGATTGATTAAGGAGTCAATTACTGCAACAGCAAGAGACAATATCTTGGAAGTGTCTCAAAGAAGGCTCTGAGGGTAGAACTTTAGGAATGTTAAGGCAGCAGCCACTTTACTGGAAGTGCATTATAGGCCCCCAAAGAATCAGCAAGAAATAAAGCAGCAAATATATAGACAGCTCACAGAGTAATAATGGGATAATTATGAGGGATTTCAATTTTCCCAACATCTTGTATCCTGGTTAGCCACTGGAGAAGTCCTGGAGGACTGATGAGTAGCTAATGCTGTTCCTCTGTTCAAGAGGACAAATAGGGATAATCCAGAAAACTACAGACCAGTGAGGGTCACAAAGGTGGTTGGGAACCTATCGGAGAGAATTCTCAGGGATAGGATTTACACGCATTTGGAAAAGCATGGCCTAATTAGGGACAGTCTGCATGGCTTTGTGCAAGGCACGTTATGTCTTACTAACTTGATTGAATTTTTTTTTGAGGTGGCAATGAATGTGATTGATGAGGGTACAGCAGCGGATGTTGTTTACATAGATTATAGTAAGGCTTTCAACAAGTTCCCTCATGGTAGGCTCATCCAGAAGATTAAGATGCATGCGATCCACGATGACTTGGCTGCCTGGGTTCAGAACTGGCTTGCCCATAGAAGGCAGAGGTAGTGGTGGAAGGGTGTTTTTTCTGGCTGGAGGTCCATGACTAGTGGTCTTCTGCACAAAACCATACTGGGACCTCTGCTGTTTGTTTTACTCATACATAAATGACTCGGATGAAAATGTAAACGGGTGGGTTAGTAAGTTGTAGACAAAACAAAGATCAGTGGAGTTGTGAACAATGTAGAAGCCTGTCAAAGGATACAGTGGGATATAGATCAG
The DNA here is from genome assembly GCF_021869965.1 of Rhincodon typus. NCBI lineage: Eukaryota > Metazoa > Chordata > Chondrichthyes > Orectolobiformes > Rhincodontidae > Rhincodon > Rhincodon typus. The sequence goes on along the minus strand of NC_063374.1, from coordinate 1,592,128 downwards.
TTGCAGATTTGGGTGGAGAAATGGCACATGGAGTTTAATCCTGGTAAGTGTGAAGTGCTGCACTTTGGGAGATCAAATGTTAAGGAAAGTACACAGCATTACACTGAACAGCAATGATGTACAGAGGGATCTTGGGGTTCAAGTCCATAGCTCCCTGAAAGTGGCCACGTAAGTAGACAGAGTGGTAAAGTAGGCCATTGACATGTTTGCCTTTTGTCGTCAATTCCTTGACCAATAGAGTCATGACGTCATGTTCTAGCTTTGTAAGATTTTTGTTAGGCCACATTTAGAGCACTGCGTTCAATTCTGGTTACCACATTACAGGAAGGAGGCGAAAGTTTTGGAGAAGGTGCAAAAGGTGGTCTGCCAGGATGCTGCCCTGATTAGACAGTATGAGCTAATAGGAGAGGCTAGTAAAACTCTGGTTGTTTTCTCTGGAGTGGCGGAGACTGAGGGAGACTTGATCGAAGTCTTTAAATTATGAGATGCATAGATAGGGTTGACTTGTCAGAATCTTTTTCTCCCCCAGAGTTGAAATGTCTGATACTTGGGGGCATGTATTTAAGGTGAGACAGGGAAAGTTCAAAGGAGATGTGAGGGGCAAGTTTTGTTTTTACATAAAGAGTGGTAGGAGACTGCAATGTATTACCAGGGGTGTTATTGGAGGCAGAAATGATAGGGGTGTTTAAGGACTTTTAGATAAGCGCATGAATATTCAAGGAATGGAGGGATATGGACTAAAGGCAGGTAGAAGGGATTAGTTTAATTTGGTGTCATGTTTGGCACAACATCATGGGCCGAAGGGCCCGTTCCTGTGCTGTACTGTTCTATGTTCTAACGTAAATTGGGATTGTCATAGTGTTAAAGGTTTGGAAGGTGTGGATTTCTTGAAGTGTACCCGGGGAATGTTTTGTATCAATACATAGAAGGCCAAAATTTAAAAAAAAACCATAACATTCAGGAATATGGGACAAGTGCAGGAAATTTGGATTAGCACACCTTTAGCAGTAGTTATGTCAGTGCAGACTTGATGGGCCGAAGGGCCTCTTCTGCATTGTATGAATCTACGAGCGCCCCAAACACCCAACTAGATCCTTCAATGAAGGGAACCTGCTACTCAGTCTATACCAAATAAGTACCTGCCCTCTGTGAGAGGAGTGCACAAGAGAAAGGAGAAAGTGAGATAGAAGATAAACTGAGACAGTAGATGGAGGATTGGACAAAGGAAGTGGACTTTCATCTACCTGCAACTCAACCACAGTGTCTCAAACCGAAGACCCTCAGCACTCAGAAAGCCTACAGCAGCCAGTGCACGGGAAAACCATCAGCTCCCACTCTCATACCAGTGAGTTTACACCTGACCATCCTCCAAACTTAAGTGACTTCAACAGTTTTTTTTTACCAACAGAGTTGTCAGAATTTGGAACACTGGGCCTGAAAAAGCGGTGAGACCTAACATTATAAGGAATTTGAAAAGGAAGTCAACAGATACTTAAGTGCAAGGAATTTACAGCATGACAAACAGGAAGATGGAAGATTAAACGCGACTCTTCTTTCAAAAAGAAACACAAGCACAAAGCATTGACTGGCCCCCTCCTATGTTGGAAGCTCCTGAGGAAGTTGACCATTCAGTTAACTCCCGCATTCACTCCCGCAACCTGAGTCTAATTCATCATAGAAAAACTTTTTTCATCCAGGTGGTGGGAATCTGGAACTCACTGCCTGTAAGCGTGGTAGAGGCGAAATCCTCATAGCATTGAAGAAGTATTTATATGTGCACTTGCGATGCCAAGGCATCCATGGTTATGAGCCAAGTGCTGAAAAATGGGATTAGAATAGTTAGGTGGTTGTTTTGACCAGCACCCACTCAGCGGGCCAAAGGCCTTTTTCTGTGGGGATTTGGGGAAAAACTCTATGACTGTACTGTCACCAGGACTGATCTGTAACCCTTTGTTTCATAAGCTGCAGTGCCTTATAAAGGTTAATAAAGGTTTATCAATGTTAGATTTAGGATTCACATAGACCTTGAATGAACTGAGGAAACAGATCCAAACCTCCCTCATATCTACATGACAAATGATTCCTAACTTACTCCTGAAAGGTTTGGCTCTAATTTTTAGACCATGTCCCCTAATCTGAAACTCCTCAAACCAGTGGGAACAGTCCTTTTCAATCTACCCGTCAGTTCCAATTAATAGCATGAAACTATCCCTCAAACTTCTAAACTCAAAAACTATCACCCCCAAATAAAATCAGAATGCCCTGGAATAACAGAGCCAATTTGGCAGTATTTGTGGAGACAGAAAATAAGTTAATGCTTTGGGATAGTATGACTCTTCTTCAGAACTCACAAAATTAGGTGATACATTTTGGCATTAGGGATAGGGAGAGGAAATAGATATTTAACCTTAATAGATATTTAAGTGTGCTTTGATGGAGTTTAAGTTAGCAAAATATACAGGGCTTTGGGCTTCATAAATAAAGGTATTGAGTATAAAAGCCAGAAAAACATGTTGGCCTTATATAAAACTCTGGTGGGGCCACAATATTGCTCCAGTTCCAGTCTCCATGCTGGTTCTTGAAAGAATGCAGATGAGATTTACCTGAATGGTTCTCGAATAAGGGAATTTAGTCAAATGGTTGGTTTGGAGAAGTTAGATTTGAAGCAAAGGAGTTGAGGGAATATTAGATTGAGGTGTAAAAGGTGTTGACAGATTTTTAAAAGGTGGTCAAAAGGAAAGATTGTTTCTATTAGCTGACGGCACATATACCAAAAAACAAAAATGATTTTTGAGCAAGTCATACAGAGAAGCACACACTTTATTTATGCAGTGATTGATAATACCCAGAACACTCTGCCCAAAAGGGTGAAGAGTGAAGAGTGAAGGGGATCAATGATTTATAAAGATAATCAGGATAGGCACTCAAGAGCGCGAATTTCTCCACAGACAGCCAGACTGAACTTGATGGACTGCATACAGTATGTGTGATATTGACTCGATGATCATTGGATTAAGAGGAAAGGCTGAACATTCTCTGGAATCCAGGTATCATTCATAGAATCAGAGAATCCCTAGTGTGGGAGCAGGCCATTTGGCCCGTCAAGTACACTGACTCTTCAAAGAGCATTTCACCCAGATCCAGCCCCCTTCCCTATCCCTGTAAACCCTACATTTCCCATGGCTAATCGACCTAGCCTGCACATCCCTGGATACTATGGGCAATTTAGCATGGCCTATCCATCTAAACCACACATCTTTGGATAAATCATTCAGATAAATCTTTTCCACACTCCAGCAAAGACCAACACAATCCTTCCTTCCTCAGATGTAATGCCCAGAACTGAACATGCTCTCCAGGTCTAACTAGGTTTTTGAATATTTTGGTGCCTTTCCAATCAAATAAATTCCCTTGTTCATAGTGGCAAATCACTGATAGGTGGAATTTATCACTGAAAAGTGAGGTGATGCACTTTGGAAGAAGTGGCAAGATAAAGGAGTCACTGAATGGCACGACACTAAGAAGCTCAAAGGAGGATGGTAGCTCAGATGAACAGTGTAGTTAAGGTGGCACACAGGACACTTGCCTTTATTAGTCATGGCATAGATTAACACAGCAGGGAGGTTATGCTAGGCCACAGCTGATGTACTCTGTGCAGTTCTCGTCACCTCACTACATGAAGGATGTCATTGCACTGGATGGGCTGCAGAGGAGATTCACCAAGATGTGACCTGGGATGGAGCATTTCAGCAATGAAGACAGGCTAGATAAACTTGGGTTGTTTTCTTTGAAACAGAGAAGATTGAGGGAAACCCGATTGAGGTGTATAAGATTATGAGAGGCACAGACAGGATGGATAGAAAGCAGCTGTTCTCCTTAGTTGAAGGGTCGATAACAGGAAGCATGGAAGGGATTTGAGGGGGAAATCACTGAATGTGTTGGAAACCTCAAATGCCTGCGAAGGTACTTCAGACGGGAAACCTTACAAACTTTAAATAAAATACATGGATGAGTACTTGAAAATAAAGTAACAGTGAAGGCTATGGGCCAAATGCTGGGAATTAGGATTAGTGTAGATAGGCCAGTAGGGTGGGTGGCACGGTGGTTAGCACTGTTGCCTCACAGCACCAGGCACCTGGGTTCGATTCTACCCTCGGGTAACTGTCTGTGTGGAGCTTGCACATTCTCCTCGTATCTGCATGGGTTTCCTCCCACAGTTCAAAGACGTACAAGTCAGGTGGATTGGCCATGCCAAATTGCCCGTAGTGTTCAGGGATGTGTAGATGGATTATAGGGGCAACAAGGTGATGAAGGGTCTCGGCCCGAAACGTCAGCCTCTCTGCTCCTATGATGCTGCTTGGCCTGTTGTGTTCATCCAGCCCTGCACCTTGTTGTCTCGGATTCTCCAGCATCTGCAGTTCCTACTATCCCTGGATTATAGGGGGATGGCTCTGGGTAGAATGCTCTGAGGGTCGGTGTAGACTCGTTAGGCCGAAGGGCCTGTTTCCACACTGTAGGGATTCTCTGACTCAATGGGCTGAAGGGCCTCTTTTGATTCTATAAACTAAACAAACCTTTCACGTTCCACATTCAAATAATCAGGTCCGGACGAATTGGCTTGATCTGCTTGTTCGCAAATCCTTCTGCATTTAAAATGTGTGAAAGGAGTTTATAAAACGAAATTACCGTCGGTCGTAACAATAAAAAACAATTAGAAGAAACATTTCTCGCTTACGCTTTCTCCGTGCAGATCGTCCTCCCACCACAAGTGAAAGTAAGGTAGCGCATGCGCCCTCCTGCGCAGTGCCCCATTGCCATGGCTGCTGCGCATGCGTCCTATGAACATTTACCCCAATGAAGATGACGGTTTTGAACACAAGGCCCAGGTCTGCTCGAATCCCGCAGCCCATAACCATACCCTGCAAATTTCAGAAAGGGATCCTCTAATTTCCATCAAATATTCACAGTCAACTCTCCAGCTCCATTCTTTTCTTAGAGAAGTTTTAATATCACTTTTTAATCATGATCCTCCGATTTCACAGGCGACATACCGTTTGTGGCCGCGACTACAGTGCGCCTGCGCAAGGGAAAAACCCGACGTGGTGCTCACGTACCACCCCCGCCCTTCTCCGATTGGCGGTGGATGTTCGGCACACCCCGTCCCTATTGGTCTACAGTTTCCGTCAATCACTAGGCCATAGACCTTCTGCAGTGAGAGGGTGGAAGCTGCAAATGAACCGGACGCAATATCTCAAAAGCAACCGCCGCTGTCTGGTTAAATGAGTGGAAATTCATCTTCAATTGTGGGTGACATGTTAAAGGAAACAGTTAGGTAATGATGGTCATTTAGCGAACCTTTGCAGGCACGATGGGCCGAATGGCTCCTTCTGTGATTCTGTGAAAGCTGGGCCTCCTTTTTGTATAACAAGGTGTATAAGGTCGAGACCCTTCTTCAGAAAATGAAGAAGGGTCCTCTAAAGAAGGGTCCAGACCCGAAACGTCAGCTTCTTACTCCTCTGATGCTGCTTAGCCTGCTGTGTTCGTCCAGCTCTACACCTTGTTATCTCAGATTCTCCAGCATCGGCAGTTCCTACTATCTCCTCTTTGTATGTTCAGTTCAACACTTCACTGGCCAGAACGTCAGACGCTAAGACGTAGGATCGGAATTGGGCCATTCAGCCCATTGGGTCTGTTCTACCAGTGTGACCATAGCTGACGAGATAATCATCAGCTCTATAGCCTCTTCTAAGGATGCCTAACCTGAAGAAGTTACCCTCCTCCCTCCGGACAAACCTCAAGGCTCTCCCTATTTATTTCAAAACCCCCTTCCCCTCCCCCTTTTCTGATGAAGGGTCTAGGCCCGAAACGTCAGCCTCTCTGCTCCTATGATGCTGCTCGGCCTGCTGTGTTCATCCAGCCCTGCACCTTGTTGTCTCGGGTTCTCCAGCATCTGCAGTTCCTACTATCTCTGATTCGATTTTAACCCCACTGCGAAGCCTCTTCTAAGGATGCCTAACCTGAAGAAGTTACCCTCCTCCCTCCGGACAAACCTCAAGGCTCTCCCTATTTATTTCAAAACCCCCTTCCCCTCCCCCTTTTCTGATGAAGGGTCTAGGCCCGAAACGTCAGCCTCTCTGCTCCTATGATGCTGCTCGGCCTGCTGTGTTCATCCAGCCCTGCACCTTGTTGTCCCAGCTCTATTTTTCTGCCTTTTCCCCGTAATCCTCGATTCTCCTACTGATCTATCTCAGCATTAAATATACACAAGGGTTTCACCACACAGCTCTCTGTGGCAAAGAGTTTCAACTCTCAGAAGAAATTCCTCCTCATTTGAAACTTAAATTGGCACCCCTTTATTCTGAGATATGCCCTCTGCTCCTACACTCTCCCACGAGGTGAAGCATCATCTTGGCAATTACTTTGTCAAGCCCCTTAGGAATTCTGTGTTTCAATGACATCACCTTTCTTCTAAATTCCAAAAGGTTTAACCTTTGCTCTTAAGACAATTCCTCTGCACTGGGGATCATCCTCGTCAACCTTCTCTGAACCGCCTCTAATTAACTAACATATTTCATTTGATGAGATGGCCAACTGCTCACAGTACTTCAGATGTGGTCTCATCGGCATCTTGTACAGGTTCAGCAAGGCTTTCCTACTCATACACTCTTATATGGTTCAGCATCATTCATGACTTCTCAGATACTGAAACAGTCTGTGTTCAAGTGCAACAGGATCTCGATAATATCCAGGCTTTGGCTGATAAGTATCAAGTAACATTGGCACCACACAAATGAAAGATAATGACTATCTGCAATAAAGAGACAATCAAACTACCACTCCTTGACATTCAATGGTGTTACCATCACTGAATTCCCCATTATCAATATCTTAAGGTTATCACTGGCCAGAAACGCAACTGGAATCACCACAAAACACAGTGGCTCCAAGAGCAAATCAGAGGCTCGGAAAACTGTGACAAGAAACTCACATCATGACTCCTCAAAGCTTGTTCACCATTTACAATGCACAAGACAGGAGTGTGATGGAATACTCTCCACTTGCCTGGATGGGTGCAGCTCCAACAAGACTCAAGAAACTTGACACCATCCAGGGCAAAGCAGGCCCCTTGATTCACACCACATCCATTCCACCACTGACACTCAGTAACAGCAGTGTGTACCATCTACAAGATGCACTGCAGAAATTTAACTTCGACAGCACCTTCCAAGCCCACAAGCATTTCCACCTAGAAGGACAGGGCAGCCAATACATGGGAAAACTACCACCTGCAAATTCTCCTCCAAGCCACTCCCCATCCTGACTTGAAATATATCACTGTTCCTTCAGTGTTGCTGGGTCAGAATCCTGGAATTCCCTCTCTAGGTCAACCTACAGTATATGAACTGCAGTGGTTCAAGAAGACAGCTCATCATCTCCTTCAAGGGAAACTAGGGACAGGCAATAAATGCTGGCCAGGCAGCAAAGCCCATGTCACATGAATAAATAAAAAATACTTCAACCTCTCTGAAACAAGGGGCCAATGTTTCATTAGCCTTCCTGATTACCTGTGAGCTAGCTTTGTGTTTAGTACACAAGTACGTTTGTGTTGTAGTTGTGTGCAAATTTTCTCCATTTAAATAACATTCAGTTCTTTGTTCTCCCTTCCAAAATGAACAACCTCATATGTTGCTACATTATACTCCAATTGCCAATTTTTTGCCTACTTACTTAACCTATCAATATCGCTCTGTAAACTGTTTGTATTCCTCTCGCAACCTGCCTTTCCATCTGTTTTTGTCATCTGCAAATATGGCTACAGTACATTTGCTTCCTTTCTCCACGTCATTAATATATATTTTAAACAGTTGCACTCTCAGCAATGATACCTGTGGAACCCCATTAGTTACAGTTTGCCACCCTGAAAAAGAACTGCTTATTCCCACTTGCCGTTTGTTGTCCATTAGCTAGTTCTCTATCCACACCAATATACTACTTTCAACACCATGGGCACATATGACTTAACCTTTCATGAAGCGAGAAAGTAATACAGCAGAAATATAGACACTTAGAACAAAAGCAGGGACATTCTGCTGAAACATAATAAAGCTGAGGTTTGGCTACAACTTGATCCAATCTGGTCACCACTTTTGGGAAAGAATGTGAGAGTCCTTGAGAGGGGGCAGAGGAGATTTTCCTAGAATGATCCCAGGGATGAGCAAGATTAGCTACATTTTACATTTGACAAGCTCCGGTTGTTCTCCTTGGAGCAAAGGCTTTTTTGGTCGAGGTGAACAAGACAATGGAAAAGGTGGATGAAGAAAAGCTGTTCCTATTAATGCATGGGGACAAGGGGAGACAGATTTATTCATTTCAGAAAGAAATGCAGGGGGGATGAGAGGAGGAACATTATGCAATGAGTATTAATGACATTGCTGAAGAAAGAGGTGAAAGTTAATTAACAATTTTGAAATGGATTTGGGGAGGTAAACTTACAAGGGTCAGAACACAATGGTGCAGTGGAACCGAGTGCCTATTTCTACAAAGAACCAGCAAAGACTGAAAGGCCTTCTCTGCCATAATGACTTGAGCATCTAAAGACAATCCTTTCAGCTGCTCAAGTCTTTCCAATTCACCCTGGTATCATTCTCACCACTCCCCTCTATAGCCTCTCTGAGAACTTCACAGCATTCCTGAAGAGTGGGTCTTCTTTCCACAGGGCTAGAAATTGAAAAATGGGAAGGTTATATTCAACTGATTCAGAACCAGTTAGACTCCACTGTCAACATTCATGATCTCCATTTAGAGAAGGGAAATAGAGGCATTGGAGAAGGTGCCACACAGATTCACAAAAATAGAATCAGAACTGAAAGCATTTAACCCTCAGGAAAGGCTTTGCTCTAAATGACAGAAGAGAGAAGGGCAACCTGATGCTAGGGGCTTCAATAAACTAATAAGATTGCATAAAAAACCTCAACCTAGCGAGTGGTGAGAATGTGGACCACAACTACCACAAGGGTTCGAGTTGAACAATATGGATATGTTTAAAGGAAGCTGGATACAATCATAACAGAGAAAGTATTAGAAGGATATGTTGCTGGGGAGCATGAAAGGGGAAGAGTGGAGACTCGTATGGACATAAATGCTAAGGCCAACTGGCCTGGTCCTACACTATAGACTCTATGGAGCAGATGCAAATGTATTTATTTTAGATCTACATGTAGTGGTAGGAAAACTCTATGAACTATCCAGGAAGGAGTAAACCTACATTTGCAGATCATTTCAATGGAAATGTGCAGTCAGGCTCAAAGAGCATCAGGCGACTGGAAACAAGTGGAGACACCGGCCAGTCCAGCAGAAAGACACCCTCCAACCAACACCCCCACTTCACCCACTGTCAGAATGAACATAGTTCAGTGCTGAATGTAATTAACAGCAGCATCCAACCCTTGTAGTCACTTGTGAACTCGCTGATGTGTCTCCATGTTGGAAGAATCAGTGAATCTCTGTCCACACACACAGCAGGTAAATGGCTTCTCTTTGATGTGAACTCGCTGGTGAGTCTGCAAGTGAGATAACTGAGTGAACCCCTTCCCACACTCCAAGCAGATAAATGGCCTCTCCCCAGTGTGAACACGCTGGTGTTTCTGCAGATTGGATGAATCACTGAATCCCTTCCCGCACACAGAGCAAGTGAATGGCCTCTCCCTTGTGTGAACTCGCTGGTGTGTCAGCAGGTGGGATGACTGAGTGAATCCCTTCCCACACTCTGAACAAATGAACGGTCTCTCCCGAGTGTGAACTCTCTGGTGTGTCAGCAGGTGAGATAACTGTGTGAATGCCTTCCCACACTCAGAGCAAGTGAATGGCTTGTCACCAGCGTGGACCTGCTGGTGTTTCAGCAGGTTGGACGACTGAGTGAAGCCTCTCCCACACTCGGAGCAAGTGAAAGGTTTCTCCCTGGTATGAACTCGCTGGTGCGTCAGCAGCTTGGATAGCAAAGTGAATTCCTTTCCACACTCTGAGCAGTTGAACGGCCTCTCCCCTGTGTGAAGTCGCTGATGTTTCTGCAGGTTGGATGAATCAGTGAATCCCTTGCCACACACGGAGCAGGTGAACGGTCTCTCACCAGTGTGGCTGCGGCGATGAATCTCCAGCTTAGATGGAGATCTGAATCCCTTCCCACAGTCTGCACATTGCCACGGCCTCTCCATGTTGACGATGTCCATGTGCCTTTTCAGGTTGAATGATCAGTGGAGTCTCGTTGATAGGTAGAACACATGTGCAGTCTCTCCCTGTTATGGACACCAAATGTTTCCAGTCTGTGTAACTGGTTAAATCTCTTTCCACTGTCAGTTCATTCTCATGCATATGCCTTGGTGTTTTTCCAGTCTGTCTGATATTTAAAACTTTTTGCAGCAAACAGAACTGATAAACATTTCTCCTTCTAGATTCCACAACCAATGAGATTCGAGTCTCAATTAATTGATTGACTGTGTCAGATCTTTACATGACATTCTTTTGAGGATTTGCAGATGAAAATCCTCTCCTTTTAACATTCTGTAAAACATGTTTACAAAAATCATCACTGTCAGTACAGGATAGAGATTCTGAACAATTCCACTTTCCATAGAACATTCCTTCCTCTCTCATTATCCACAAGCTGAGCATCTCCATCCCACTCTCCCTCCAAGCTGATCCTCTCTCTCACACAACAACTGAGGAAAGAGCTGAGCTCCAAAAACTCGCATTTTCAAGTAAACCTGTTGGACTATAACCTAGTATCGTGTGATTTTTGACCTTGACATAAATGTAGATTCACTGATTTGGTAAAAAAAGGATCCTGAGGAATAATTTTACTTCAGCTCCATGTGCTCATGGGCTGAAAATCACCACTTGAGGGTTCAGGAAGCAGAGACAATCAACAATTTCAAAATGAGAATTGGATGGGTGCTTGAAAGAAATAAACTTGCAGGGCCACAGGTATTTTGAGACGCTCTCATGGATTCAAAGTGCCAAATAGCTGGAAACATATAATAGTTATCTCATAAGAAAAGACTAGCAATAATTAGAAATTAAGTTCAGACAGCCACAAATAAGACATTGAATATATACCATACTGTATAATAACACCAGACATATCTCTGTCCTATACTAGTTTACTGTCCACTTAAACATCAATCAAATCCTGGGAAAACCACCCCTTTCATTGTGAATCTTAGGAAAAGGCTTACTTTTAGCCAGCTGAGGAAGCAGAGGATGACAATGTCAGATATCAACAAGCTGAGGCTTACCAATGACTGGAAACTGAGCTATATAAAAATAATACACACACTGTAGCTATAAGTACAGGTAAGAGGCTAGGAATCATCTAGCAAGGAACTCACCTCCTGACTCCCCAAAGCATGTCTAACATCTACAAGGCAGAAGTCAGGAATGTGATGGAATACTCTCCACTTACCTGGATGAGTACAAGTTCAACAACACTCAAGAGATTTCAAGTCATAGACATCTACAGCACAGAAAAAGGCACTTTGACCCACTGAGGCTGTGCCGGTCAAAAATAACCACCTAACTATTCTAGCTTGACACCATCCAGGACAAAATAGCTAATTTTCTTGGTGCCACATCCACAATCATTCCCTCCGACACTAACACTCTGTAGCAGCAGTATGTACTCTACAAAAATAAATGAACTTATGCTGCAAATAGAGGTCAATAAATATGATCTCATAGCCATTATGGAAACATGGTTACAAGGAAATCAAAACTGGGAACTTAACATTCAGGGATTTTTGAACTTTCGGAGAGACTGGAAGGATGGAAAAGGTGGCAGGGTAGCAATGAAATGAGGTCAGTTGAGAGAAAAGTTACAGACTTTGGGTGGAGGCAAAAATAACAGCAAGAGAAAGAAGACATTGGTAGAAGTGTATAGGCTCCTAAACAGTAGCCACTCTGTAGCGCCTATAATCAACAAATAGAAGCATTTAAAAAGAATAAAGCAATAATTATGGCTGACTTTAATCTTCATATTGATTGAGTTAATTGAATTGGAAACAGTAGCTACAACAATTAATTCATTGAGGGCATTAGGGATGGTTTCTGAGAGTAATATGTCATAAAGTCAACCAGGAAGCAGGCTATCTTGGATCTGGTAATGAGTAATGAGGCAGGCTTAATAAATAACCTTAGAGGAAAAGATCCCTGAGGAAGTCATGATCATAAAATAATGAATTTAATTTTCAGTTTGAGTGTGAGAAACTTAGGTCAAAAGCAACTGTGTTTAATTTAAGCAAGGGGAATTGTAAAGAAATTGTAGAGAAATTGTAAATAAATCATTTTCTAAAGAAGGGTCCCGACCCGAAACGTCAACTTTCCTGCTCCTCTGATGCTGCCTGGCCTGCTGTGTTCCTCCAGCTCCACACTGTGTTATCTGTATATGTAAAGAAATGAGTTAGCTGAGGAAGTCAACTGTAATGTAATGACTGTAAGCAAGCAGCAGGAGACATTAAAACTCTTAGCAAAATTATATCCTCAGACGCTGGTGAAGTACCACAGGATTGGAAAATTGCCAATGTGATACCCCTATTCAAAAGGAGGAGAGGCAAAAAGCGGGCAAATGCAGGCTAATTATCCTAACATCTATTGTTGTAAAAACATTGGAATCATTTATTAAGAAAGTAAAAGCAGAACATTTGGAAAATCATCATCTAATCAGAGTCAGCATGGCTTCATGGAATGGAAATTGTATCTGACTAACTTATTAGAGTTTTGTGAGAGTTTCAACCAGAATCAATAGAGGGGAACCAGTATTTGGACTTGTGTATTGTGTTTGGACTTCTAGAAAGTGTTTGAAAAAGTACTTCACAAAAAGTCATAAAATAAGAAACAAAAATACCCAAAGAACTGCGGATGCTGGAAATCAGAAACGAAAACAGAAATTGCTGGGAAAACTCAGAAGGCCTGGCAGCATTTGCAGAGAGAAAGCAGTGGTAATTTTTCAGGTCCAGCGGCCCTTTTTCAGACTGAACAGTCACTGAACCCGAAATATCAACTCTGCTTTCTCTCCACTGGTGCTGCCAGACCTGCAGAGTTTTCCCAGCAATTTCTATTTTTGTTCATAACGTATCAGCCCATGGTTTTGGAGGTAAAATATTGGCATGGATAGAGAATTGGCTAACAGGCAGCAAACAGCGAGGGGGGATTAGGAGTTCTTTTTCATGCAATCTGTGGCCAGTGGGATTCCACGGGGATCAGTGCTGTGGCTGCAACTATTTAAAATATATATTAATGACTTAGAGGAAGAAAGTAAGTATATCATAGCCAAATTTGCAGATGACACAAAAATAGCTGGAAAGGCCCACCGTGAAAGGCATACAAATGGTTTATAGAGAGCAATTGATATGTTAACCAAGTGGGCAAAAATTTGGCAAATGGAATATAATGTGGGAAAACATGAGGTTGCTCATTTTGGAAGCCAACACAAAAGAATGGCACTATTTAAATGGAGAAAAAACTACAACGCAAATGGACTTGAAGGTACCCGTGCATGAATCAAAGCTACCACAAATGTGCAGTAGGAAGTCATGATGGCTAATGGAATGTTGTCCCATATTTCAAGGGGATTGGAGTAGACTAGGAAAGTCTTACTGCAACTGTACAAGGTGCTGGTGAGACTACATCTGGAATACAGAGTGCAGTTTTTGTCCCCTTATTTAAGAAAAGATATTGTTTAATTAGAGGCAGTTCAAAGAAGTTCACTAGGATGATTCCCAGTATGGAGGAATTTTCTTACACGCAAAGATTAAACAGGTTGGGACTCAACTCGTTGGAGTTTAAAAGAATGAGAGGCACGACGTTTAGGAGATGGTTTTGACTGGTTAATGCTGAAAGGATGTTTCACCACATGGGAGAGTCTAAGACCAGAGGGTGTTGTCTCAGAATTAATGGCTGCCAATTTAAGACTGAGATAAGGAAGAAATTCTTCTGAGTGTTGAGTGTCTGTGGAACTCTGTGCCACAGACATCTACGGGGCCACAGTCTTGTGTATATTTAGAACTGAGACATATTCTTGATCAGTAGGGGAAATCAAGTTTATATTTCTTACAGTCATCAAGGTTCCTTGAACAGCACCTTCCATATTCACAGCCACTTTTACCTAGAAGGTCAAGGACAGCAACTACATAGGAACATCATCACCTCCAAGCCACTTACAATCCTGACTCACCCGTTCCTTCACTGCTCCGAGGTTAAAGGTCAGGAACTTGTGGGTATACTTACACCACATGGACTGCAGTTGTTCAAGAAAGCAGCTCACCACCACCCGCTCAATGGTTAGTCAATAAGTGGTGGTCCAGCCACTGACATTCTATTGTGGTTGGCTGGCTCGCCGAGCTGGTTCGTTGTTTTTCCACAGACGTTTCATTACCCTACTGGGTAATATCATCAGCGCAGCCTCCGACGAAGCGCCGAACTACAAATCTACTCTAAAACCTTAGACAACAAGGTGCAGGGCTGGATGAACACAGCAGGCCAAGCAGCATCATAGGAGCAGAGAGGCTGACGTTTCGGGCCTAGACCCTTTTCTGATGAAGGGTCTAGGCC
>NC_063374.1:1532996-1577127 GCF_021869965.1 Rhincodon typus | reverse complement strand
CCCTTTTCTGATGAAGGGTCTAGGCCCGAAACGTCAGCCTCTCTGCTCCTATGATGCTGCTTGGCCTGCTGTGTTCATCCAGCCCTGCACCTTGTTGTCTCGGATTCTCCAGCATCTGCAGTTCCTACTATCTCTACTCTAAAACCTTAGTGACATTCTATGCCCAAAACGTCTTTGAGAGAGGGAGAGATCTTGGCCAATCTTTCCAGAGGCTGCAATCTCCTCGGATTCACTTAGTTTCCCTTCAGGTCAACAATTTAAGCCCCGAATCAAAAAATAAATGGAAAGGGGAGAAAAACTGCTTTGCTCACAAATGTTGGCCGGAGGTGGTGGTTTCGGTCTGGATAAAGTTCAATCTTCATTCAGAAAGAAAAGAACCGCAGAACCACTTTTGCTAGGTGGAAAAGAGCTGCTTCAGAAGCTCAAAATACAACATTGGCATTCAGACAGTCGGGAGGCTTAGAATGGCTGGAGGACTAGCCTTCTTCCGGTCTTCCAGCACTTTCCATTAGTCAATCTCCCACAGCCCGTAATGGAAGCTGCCTTCTCCATGCGTAGTTGATTCGCTCCTGCGCATGCGCATTCATTTGCGCGGCCGCCGGGGAAGAATTCCCTGATGCAGGGGCTTATGGGTGTTGTGACTGCCATGACGGGACCTGAGCCCAGTCTCAGCTTCCAGAGGTGATGAACAGCAGTTACCAGGATGGATTGGAGAAGTTGACGCCATTCTGCTTAGAGAGAAGGCGGCTAAGAGAGCTAATAAAGGTGAAATAACTCCATAGAGACCAGTAATCCGTCACCAAGTCACCCTTTATTTATGCGCAAAGATTAAACAGGTTGGGACTCAACTCATTGGAGTTTAGAAGAATGACAGGCACGATGTTTAGGAGATAGTTTTGACGGTTAATGCTGAAAAGATGTATCACCTCGTGGGGAAGTCTAAGACCAGAGTGTGTTGCTACACAGAACACTTGACACTCATCCACTTCCCTCAGAGTGAGCAGAATCTGTGACACTCCTGTTTATATCTGTCAGCCAGGGGTCTCTGATTGGACCCGGTTAACAGCCCCAATTGGAGAATTCTATCTATACGATGCACCTGGATGACCTAGTTACAATAACAATATTCCTCCCCCTTTAAGTCCAGGAACACAGGCCTGTTCTTTTTCTTGCATCCTCTCCTCGGCATTTTCGCACTGGGTCCGGTTCCTCTGACTCAGCCTCAGATAGGGATGGCGTGCACTGGACCACAGCCTGCCTCTTGTACCAGAGTGCCTTGGAAAAAATCTGTCCTGTTCTTCAGCTGGTAAAGGCACCGAGGCTGCAACATCTGCCATGTCCATCTCAGACTCTGATGTTTCTTCGACACTAGGCAGAGGAGGAGAACACACTGGGTTTGACAAACTTTCCGGCCGTTCTGAGGGACTAGGTGTGTTTTGCTCCTGCCCCATTTTTGTGAGTTTCCAGCTTTCACGTGGTCCACATGCTTGTTCAGGACTGCCCCAAATACCCAAACTTTGTATGAGATCTCGTCCCATGACATATCGAACATGCCTCTTATCCATGCAGGGCCATTTCAGCACCAAACTTCATCTGATGAAGTAACATTCAACCACATGCAGGCTGGTTAGCAAGGTTAGATCACATGGAATCCAGGGAGAACTAGCCATTTGGATACAAAATTGGTTTGAATGTAGGAGACAGAGGGTTGTGGTGAAGGGTTGTTTTTCCCACTAGAGGCATGTGATCAGTGATGGGCTGCACGGATCAGTGCTGGGTCCACTGCTTTTTGCCATTTATATAAATGATTTGAATGTGAATATAGGAGAAATGGTTAGTAAGTGTGCAGATGACACCAAAACTAGTGTGGTAGTGAGCAGTGAAGAAGATTATCTCAGAGTACAATAGGACCTTGATCAGATGGGCCAAGGTGTAGCAGATGGTGGTTAATTTAGATAATTGTGGTCAGGCAAATCAGAGCAAGAGTTATACACTTAATGATAGGGTCCTGTGGAGTAATGCTGAACAAAAGACTTTGGGTTGCAGGTTCCTTGTTCCTTGAAGGTGGAGTCGCAGGTTGACAGAGTAGCGAAGAAAGTGTTCATTCTGCTTGCCATTATTGGTCAGTGCACTGAGTATAGGAGTTAGGGCTTGTAATGTTCCCCCTGTACAGGATATTGGTTAGTCCACTTTTGGAATACTGTGTTCAATTCTGGCCCTCTGCTGTAGGAAAGATGTTGTTAAACTGGATAGGGTGCAGAAAAGATTTACAACAATGTTGCCAGTTGGGAGGTTTGAGCTATGGGGAGAGACTACATAGACTGGAGCTATTTTCCCTGGAATATCAGAGGCTGAGGGGTGACCTTATAGAGGTTTATAAAACCATGAGGGGCATAGATAGGTTGAATAGCCAAAGGTCTTTGTCCCAGGGTAGGGGCATTCAAAACTAGAGGGCATAGGTTTAAGGTGAGAGGGGAAAGATTTAAAAAGGACCTACAGCCTAGAGGGTGGTGTGTGTATGGAATGAGCTGCCAGAGGTGAAGGCTGGTACAATTACAATTTCATTTAGAAGGCAACTAGATGTGTACATGAATAGGAAGGGTTTAGAGGGAGATGGGCCAAATGCTGGCAAATAGAACAAGATTAATTTAGGATATCTGCTTGGCATGTCTAGTTGGACAGAAAGGCCTGTTTCCGTGCTGTATACTTCTATGACTCCATGACTCTATGAACTGTCTCTCGCTTGAGGACTTGTGTCTGGAATTTGCATGATGCCGTTTCACCATTCCCCACCGCCAGGTCTGGGAAGGTCAGATCGCAGAGTCTTCTGCCTATTAGCAACTCTGCTGGAGCTATCCCTGTAGTTGTATGAGGGGTGGTCAATAATCAAATAGGAACCATGACAGTTTGGTATCAAATGAAACTGTAGGCTGTTTCTTTAAGCCTGCCTTCGAAGTTTGGACTGCTCTTTCTGCCAGACATTAGACAATAGATGGTATGAAGCCGTCCTTAAATGCTGAATGGCATTTGACTTTAGGAAATACTCAAATTTCTTGCTGGTAAATGATGGCCTGTTCTGTGACAAACACTTCTGGGAACCTGTGTATTACAAAAGGTGCTCATAGATTTTCTAATATCATCTCTATGTTTAACAAATGAACACTGATGACTTACTGCTTTGAGTGGGCATCCACAGTGACTAAGAATGTTGAGCCAATTAAAGGGCTGTCATAGCTGATGTATAACTGAGCCCAGGGTTTACCTGGCCATTCCCATGAATGTAGAGAAGCTGCTGGCGATAATGTTTGTCCTTGTTGGCACCCTGGGCACTGCCCCACAAATGCAGCTATGTCTGCATTCAATCCTGGCCACCAGTCATAACATCTCACCAACATCTTCATTTTGAACATACCTGGATGGCCCTGGTGGAATCCAGCCAGTATCTTGCGGTGACCTTTACTTGGGACAATCACTGTTGCTTTCCACAAGTAAATGCTGTCCTCTATCGTGATCTGGTCTTGCCAGATCCAAAAAGCTTTCAATTCTGGTTCTTATTGCCCTTTTGTTTCCCCCACCATGACCAGCTATTTCAGTTTTGCCAGGACCAGATCTTTTGTGTCCACAGTCTGATATTGTCAGCGGTGACCAGAAGTGTGCCCAGAAAGTTTAAAACCAGAACAGACTCTTCCAGTGGAGGCACCACCAGTGGTGTATCTGCCAGTGGGAAGTGGCTCAAGGTGTCTGCTTTTGCCATTTGGCCTCCTAGAGAGTGTTCCAACTTGTAATTGTATGCACTTAGAATGAGAGTCCACCTCTGAATTCAACCTGAAGCTACGGGCAGCACGGCCTTTCTTCTTTGACTAGCCCTAGCAGGGGTTTGTGGTCTGTCACTATTACAAATTTGCATCTGTAAAGGTATTGGTGGAACTTTCTTACACCAAAGAAGACAGCCAAACCTTCATTCTCTATCTGGGCATACTTGTGCTCTGCACGAGCCAAAGTCAGGGAAGCATATACTATTGGGCATTCCTCTCCATTGGGCCATTTGTGAGCCAACACCACCCTGATACCCATATGGGGAGGCATTACGTGTCAACACCAGATCTCGCTTGGGGTCACAATTTTCTGACACCTTAGATGATGACAACTGTGTATTCACCTCCCTAAAGGTTACTTCTTGGCTATGTTTCCAAGGCTGTCCTTTTCTCAATAGCAGATGTAAGGATGCCAGGATGGAGGCCAAGTTACATATGAATTTTCTATAATAATTCACCAACCCATGGAAAAACCTAAGGTCTGGTACAGACATGAGAGATGGGCAACCTTTGATCACTTTCACTTTATCTTCCAGTCTTGTCAACTCTGTAGCTGACATTGGGTGCCTGGAACACATAGTTCTCCCTTTTAAGGCCTATGCTCACCTTGGGGAAACATCTAAGGGCTATGTCCAAATTCTCTAAGTGCTCTTTATTGGTCTTCCCTGTCATTAGTATGTCATCCAGGTAAAGGCAACCTGGGGTAGACCTTATAAAATATTCTCATTGTCAGCTGAAAAATGACACAGGAAGATGATACCACAAGTGGCAGTCTTGCACATTGGTACAAATCTTTATGGGCATTTATTGTAGCACACTTTTGGGAATCCTCATCCAACTGCAACTGCAGGTATGTATGGCTCATGTCCAGCTTTGTGATGCTGAGCCTCCCTGCCAGCTTTGCGTATAATTCCTCTGTACAAGGGCTTGGATATTTATCCAGCTGCAAGAAGAGATTTACCATTTGCTTAAAATCCCGCAAAGGTGAATTGACCTGTCGGGCTTCAAAATAGGTACAACCAGTGTTGCCCATTCTGCAACCTGGACTGGTTTGATGATTTCTTTGCTTTCCAGCCTCCTGATTTCTGCCTCTACTTTTGCACGTAAACCAAATGGCACTGGGCGGGTCTTGCAGAATCGTGGTATTGCTTCATGGTCAATAGGTAAAGTGGCCTTGGCTCCTATCTTAGTCCTGTGATGACACTATGGCTTTAAGAGGTGCATTTTGTCATCTCTTTTCGAAGAGAGGTTTTAAGACAAAGATGACAAGCTGTCTGTTTGAATCCAATTAAGTTTTTGGCAAAGATTTGTAGCCCAGGTTGTGGGTGAGATTGTTGATTTGCTCACCGAGCTGGCTTGTTTTCATTCAGACATTTCATCACCATGCTAGGTAATATCATCAGTGAGGCCTCCAATAAAGCAATGTTGTTCTACTCTGCTTGGAATTTATACCGTCTGGTCTATTATGGTGAGTAGTGTCACTTCCGGTTCTGTTCTGCATGGGTTTGTATATGGGATCCAATTCTATATGTTTGTTGATTGCATTATGAGTTGAGAACCATGCCTCTAGGAACTCCCGTGTGTGTCTATGTTTGGCTTGGGCTACTATGGTTACATTGTCCCAGTTAAACTGATGGCCTTCATTGTCTGAGTGTACCGATGTTAGGGAAAGTTCATTGTGTCGTTTTGCTGCTAGCTGATGTTCATGTATTCTGATGGTTAGTTTCCTTCCTGTTTATCCAATGTAATGCTTATGGCAGTAGTTGCATGGTATTTTGTAAACTACATTGGCTCTGCATGTCATGTTACAGGGTCTTTAATCATTGTGAGTGTTTGTCATAGCGTGGCTGTGGGTTTGTGTGCTACCATGATTCCTAATGGTCATAGGAGTCTCATCAGTTCTGATATGTTCTTGATGTAGGGCAGTGTGGCCAGTGTATTAGGGCATACTGTGTGAAAATATTTTTCCCCTCTCATCTTAGACCTATGCCCTCTAGTTTTGGACTCCCTTACCCAGGGGAAATGACCTTGGCTATTCACCCGAACCATGCCCCTCGTTAGTTTATAAACCTCAGTAAGGTCACCCCTTAGCCTCCAATGCTCCAGGGAAAATAACCACAGGCTATTCAGCCTCTCCCTATGGCTCACACTCTTCAACCCTGGCAACAGCCTTCGAAATATTTCTGCACCTTTTCAAGTTTAACAACATCTTTCCTATTGCAGGGAGACCAGAACTGAATGCAGTATTCCGAAAGTGGCATAACCAATGTCATTAGGCAACATGACATCCCAACTCCTGTACTCGATGGACTGACTAATAAAGGCAAGTGTAGCAAATGCTTTCTTCACTATCCTGTCTACCTGTGACTCTACCTTCAAGGTCTCTTTGTCCGGCAACACTCCCCAGGACCCTACCATTAAGCGTATAGTCCTGCCCTGATTTGCCTTACTAAAATGCAACACCTCACATTTATCTAAATGAAACTCCATCTGCCACTCATCGGCCCATCGAATCAAGGCCCTGTTTGACTCTGAGATAACCTCCTTTACTGTCAACTGCACCACCAATTTTGGTATAATCTGCAAACTAATTAACTGTTCCTTCTATATTCACACTGAATCATTTATATAAATGAAAAAAAAGCAGTGGACTCAGCACTGTTCCTTGGAGCACACTGCTGGTCACAGGCCTCCAGTCCAAAAAAACAACCCTCCACCACCACCCTCTGTCTCCTGCCTTTAAGCCAATTTTGTATTCAAGTGGCTAGCTCTCCCTGGATTGCATGTGATCTAACCTTGCTAACTAGTCTACCATGTGGAACCTTGTCACTAAAGTGATTGTAGACAATGTCTACTGCTGTGCCCTCAATCTTTTTAGTTATGTCCTCAAAATACTCAATCATGTCTGTGAGACCCAATTTCCCAAGCACAAAGCCATGCTAACTATCCCTAATCAGTTCTTGCCTTTCCAAATACACATAGATCCTGTCCCTCAGAACCCCCTCCAACAACTTACCCAGCACTGACGTCAGGCTCACTGCAATATAGTTCACTGGCTTTTCTTTACCACCTTTCTGAAATAATGGTAGTACATTAGCTACCTGCCAGTCTTACCGTACCGCACCCATGGCTATTGATGATGCAAATATCTCGGCAAGGGGCCTAGCAATCACTTCCCTAGATTTCCAAAAAGTTCTGGGATATACCTGATCTGGTCCTGGGAATTTATCAACCTTTATGCACTTTAAGATGTCTAGCACTTCCCCTTCTGTAATACGAACAGTTTTCAAGATATCGTTGTTTATTTCTCCAAGTTCTCTAGCTTTCATGTCCTTCTCTACAGTAAATATTAATGCAAAATACTTGTTTTGTATCTAACCCTGCAGTTCAATGCATGGCCTTGTTGATTTTTAAGAGGCTGTATTCTCTCCCTGGTTACTCTTTCACCCTTAATATTTGTGTAGAATCTCTTTAGAATCTAAGGATTCTCCTTAACTCTATTTGCAAAGCTATCTCATGTCCCCTTTTTGCCCTTCTGATTTCCCACTTGGGCATACTCCTAATGCCCTTATAGTCCTTGAGGGACTCAGTCAATCCCAGCTGTCTATACCTGCCATATTCCTCCTTTTTCTTGAACAAAGCCTCAATATTTCCAGTCATCCACCATTCCCTACACCTACCAGCCTTGCCTTTCACACTAACGGGAACATACTGCCTCTGGACTCCCGTTATCTCATTTTTGAAAGCCTCCTGCTTTCCAACTGCCTCTTTACCTGCGAATAGTCTCTCCCAATTGACTTTTGAAAGTCTTGCCTATTACCGTCAAAATTGGCCTTACTCCAATTTAGAACTTGAACTTCTAGATCAGTTCTATACTTTCCTGTAACTATTTTAAAACTAATAGAATTACGATCACTGGTTCCAAAGTACTCCCCCACTGACACCTCAGTTACTTGCTCTGCTTCAATTTCCAAGAGGGTCAATTTTTCATTTCCCAAGGTCAAGTTTTGCTCCTTCTCTAGTTGGTTCATCCACATACTGAATAAGAAAATTTTCTTGCATACACCTAACAAATTCTTCTGTGTCCAAGCCCTTAACACTATGGCAGTCTGAGTCTATGTTTGGAAAGTTAAAATCCCCTAAGATTACAACTCTATCTTTCTTACAGGTATCTGAGATCTCCTTCCAAATTTGCTTCTCAATTTTCCTGCTGACTATTGAGTGACCCAAATACAATCTCAATAAGGTGATCACTCCTTTCTTATTCAACAGTTCCATCCAAATAATTTCACTGGACATACTCCCAGGAATATCCTAAGAATAGCTGTAATGATATCCTTAACCAAAAGTGCCACTAACCTTCCTCTCTTGCCCTGCCCCCTTTCTATCCTTCCTATACCATCTGTGCCCTGGAACATTAAGCTGCCAGTCCTGCCCTTCCCTGAGCCACATTCTGTAATAGCTATGATATCCCAGTTCCATGTTCTCAACCATGCACTGAGTTCATCTGCCTTACCTGTCAGGCCTCTTGCATTGAAATAAATGCAGTTTAATTTATCAGTCACACCTTGTTCTCTGTCTTGCTCTTGCCTGCCTTGACTATTTGACTTGCTCCACTTCTCAACTGTACCAGGCTCAGACTTATCTCTTTTCTCACTATCATTTTGGGTCCCACCACATCCCCCATTCCCCACTTTTTCTACCTCCCCGCCGCCCTTACTAGTTTAAAGCCTCCCAAGTAGCATTAGCAAATCTCCTGCCAGTATATTAGTCCTTTTCCAATTCAGTTTTAATGACCTCCTGCTGGTCACTCTCCCCTTTGAAAAAATCTGCACCCTCTCCAAGACATCTTCGAATCTGGCACCAGGGAAGCCCCTGACTACAAAGCCCTTTATCACAATCGATCACTTGGAACCTGACATACCTCCAATAGAAGAACACATCACTCTACTCAAGGCAATCTCTATGCCTTAATCTGCAGAACCAGAATGTAGAACAGTCTTACTGCTCTAAAATATTGCTCTAGGATAAGTTAATACCAATGTTTTATATTAAAAATAAATAATCAATACAGATCTCAGTAAAACATAAATAAACCTCACCTTATTATTATAGATTACAAAAAAAACAAGATTCGTAAGTTTTATAAGTCTTAAAAATCAAACTTAGCTGATCAATGAAATCTACACTCCCAGCTGGGAGTAGTTGCAATAATGAGGTCTCTCCAAGGTCAGCTGTGAATTTCACATTGTTTGTTTTTCTTGGAACCAACTCTGATTTCCAGAGATGCTTGTAATTTCACAGTCAACTGTGAGGGTTCACCGCTGGGCTTTTTGTTGAACTTTAGAGCCGTTCTCGGACCTCCCCGTGGTCTCTCCCACAACTCCTGCTCCCTCCATTTCCTCCCTTTTAAAGTATCATTGTTGATTTTTTTTAAAGTTCCATATAAAGACAATAATTACTGCTCCAAGAAATTAAGGAAATTAGTTCCAGTACTGAAAAACCTCAAAAAAGTAACGGTTCTTACATCCACAATTCTCTACTGTCTACCACTTTAGAGAAGAGAAGGTTGAGGGGAGACCTGATTGAGTTGCATAACATTTTGAGGGATTTGGACAGGTGAATAGACAGCAATTGTTCCCCTTGGTTGAGAGGTGGTATAGTTTTAGGGTAAGGGGTAGGAGATTCAGAGGGGATTTGGGAAAAAAATGTTTTCACTTAGCGGGTGGTGAGAATCTGGAATGCACTGCTTGAGAAGGTAGTGGAGGCCAGAAACCTTACAGCCTTCAAAAAAAATTTTGACGAGCACTTCAGATATCATAACATTCAAGGATATGGGACAAGTGAAGGAAAATGGCACTAGTGCACCTTTCGTGGAAGTTATGTCAGAGCAGACTCAATGGGCTGAAGAGCCTTTTCTACACTGTATGAATCTATGAATCTATAAGTAATCTGAAGAGTATAAGGGGTACAGCAACATTCTCAAGAGGGAAATCAGGAAGGCAAAAAGGGGATATGAGATCCTTGGCAAATAAGGTTAAGAATAATCCAAAGAGATTCTACACGTACATTAAGAGCCAAAGAGCAACTAGGGAGAGAATAGGGTCCCTTAAAGATCAACAACATCATGTATGTGTGGGACCACAGGAGATGGGAGAGATACTAAACAAGTATTCCACGTCAGTTTTTACCGTGGAGAAAGAAATGGAGGTTAGGAAACTCAAGGCAGTGAATGTTGATGCCTTGAAAACAGTCCACATTTGGAAGAGAAAGTGCAAGAGGTCTGAAAAAACATAAAGGTGTATAAATCTCCAGGACCTGATCAAGTGTTTTCCAGAAGACACCGTGGGAAGTTAGGGAAGAAATTGTGAGTTCCCTTGCTGAGATATTTATCTGATTAATAGCTATGGGTGAGGTGCTGGAAGACTGGATGGTGGCTAATATAGTGCCATTATTTAAGAAAGGTAGTAAGGAAAAGCCAGGGAACTATAGACCGGTGAGGCTAATGTTAGTGGTGGGTAAGTTGTTGAAGAGGATTTTGAGGGATAGGATCTACATGTATTTGGAAAGGCAAACACTGATTAGGGATAGTCAGCTGGCTTTGTGTGTGGGAAATTGTGACTCACAAACTTGAGTATTTTGAGAATGTCACCAAAAAGATTGATAAAAGCAGAACAGTAGACATTATCCACAAAGACTTTTGTAAAGCCTTTGACAAGGTTCCGCATGGTAGACTAGTTAGCAGGGTTAGATCACATGGAATCCAGGAAGAGTGGCTGTTTGGATACAAAATTGGCTTGAAGGTAGGAGACAGAGGGTGGTGGAGGGTTGTTTTTCAGACTAGAGATCTTTGACCAGCAATGTGCCACAAGGAACGGTGCCGGTCCACTTCTTTTTTTCATTTATGTAAATGATTTGGATGTGAATATTGGAGGGATGTTTAGTAAGTTTGTAGATTGTAGACAGTGAAGACGTTTATATAAGATTACAAAGGATTCTTGATCAGTTGGGCCAGTGGGCTGAGGAGTGGCAGATGGAGCTTAATTTCAATAAATGTGAGATGTTGCATTTTGATAAAACAAACAAGGTCAGGATTGATACTGTTAATGGCAGGGCCCTAGTAGTGTTGTCGAACAGAGACCTAGGGGTTCAGTTACATAGTTCTTTGAAATTTGCGTCACAGGTAGACAGGGTGGTTAAGCACGTGTTTGGCACACTTGCCTTCATTTCTCAGACCACTCAATATAGGAGTTGGGACCTCATGTTGAGGTTGTACAGGACATTGGTGATATCACTTTTAGAGTACTGTGTACAGTTCTGGTTGCTCTGCTATGGGAAGGATAGTATTAAATTGGAGATGGTTCAGAAAAGATTTACCAGGATGTTGCTGGAACTAGAGAGTTTTGAGATTTAAGGATAGACTGGATAGGCTGGGACATTTTTCACTCGAGTTTGGGAGGTTGAGGAGCAACTTTACAGAGGTTTATAAAATCATGAGGGGCATAGATAAGATGTATAGCAAAGGTCTTTTCCATAGAGCGGGTGAGTTCAAAACTAGAGGGCATTTTCTTAAAGTGAGTGGAGAAAGATCTAAAAGGGACCTGAGGGTAACTTTTTCACACAGGGGGTTGTTTGTATGTGGAATGGGTGGCCAGAAGAAGTGGTAGGTGCAGGTACAGTTACAACATCTAAAAGACATTTGGATAGGTACATGAATAGGAAAGGTTTAGAGGGATATGGGCCAAATGCAGGCAAATGGGACTAGTTTAGTTTGGGAAACTTGTTCGGTATGGACTAGTTGGACAAAAGCATCTGTTTCTGTGCTGTATGACTCTATGACTTTTATCCTTGATCTGTATTGTTGTAGAAAGACAAAATAACAGAACTGGAGCAGCATTAATTGGTGAATGAAACCTAAGAAGATAATGTATTTGAAGTGTAGAATCAAAATATTTCTGTCTTTGTTCAACATGTTCAGATCCAAAGCAAAATGCTTGTCAGTCACGTGCCAAAGGAAGGTTCATACACAGGGGAGACACTAAGGCTGGAAAAAGGAAAGCCAAGAGGAATCATGAGAGAAGATTGGTAGGCTGCACTAAAACAACTATCATAGATAATCATAGAATGCCTACAGTGTGGAAACAAGCCTTCGGCCCAACAAGTCCACACTGATCCTCAGAGCATCCCACCCAGACCCATCCCCCTTTAACCCACCTAATCTACACATCCCTGAACACTACGGGCAATTTAACATCGTCAATCCACCCTAACCTGCACATCTTTGGACTGTGGAGGAAACCGGAGCACCCGGAGGAAACCCACGCAGACACGGGAAGAATGCGCAAACTCCACACAGACAGTCGCCTGAGGGTGGAATCGAACCCGGGTCCCTGGCACTGTCAGGCAGCAGTGCTAACCACTGAGCCACTGTGCCGGTAAAATGTTTGTCAAACATATTAATTGTAAAAGATTAATGAAGGATATAGTGGGGCCCATAAGGAACAAACAGTGTAAGCTTCTCACTAAAGCAAAGGATATGACAGAAGTACGAAATGAATGTTTTTCTTCTGTATTTACCAAATTGGAAGGTGGTGACAATGGTTGAAAATGTGGGTGTTGAGCAACGGAACAGTACAGTGATAGATAAAGAAGAGGTGCAGTCCAGGTAGAGAAGTCTCCAAGCCCAGATGGGATGTATCATTGGTTGCTGAGAGATAAGGGAGGTAATCACGGAGCCAATGACAGAAATTTTCCAGGCTCCTCTGAACACAGGTTAGTCCCTGGGGACTGGAGTATTGAAAATGTGATACTATTGTTTAAGAAAGTGCCAAAGGATAAACGAACAAACTACAGACCTGTCAGCTTGACATCAAGAGTGAGAAAACTAATGGAGGCAATAATACATGATTACGCTTGGATAAAAATAAGTTAATACTAGAGTCAAAACATGGCTTTGTCAAGGGCAGGTCACGTCTGACAAATTTGATTGAGTTCTTTGATGAGGTGTTACAGGCAGTGGATGAGGGTATTGTATGGATGTTGTATATTTGGACTTTCAGAAAGCATTTCTGGGGAAGGCAATGGCCTAGCGGTATTATCGCTGGACTGTTAATCCAGAGACCCAGATAACGTTCTGGGGACCCGGGTTCAAATCCCACCTTGGCAGATGGTGGAATTTGAATTGAATAAAATATCTGGAATTAAGAATCCAATGATGACCATGAATCCATTGTTAAAAAAACCCATCTGTTTCACTAATGTCCTTTAGGGGAGGAAACTGCCACCCTCACCACGTCTGGCCTACATGTGACTCCAGACCCACAGCAATGTGGTTGACTCTGAACTGCCATCTGGGTAATTAGGGATGGGCAATAAATGCTGCCTAGCCAGTGATGCCCACATCCTGTTCATGAATAAAGGAAAAAAAAAAATTTGGTACGGTGCCATATGGCAGGTTGTTCAGCAAATTCGAAATGCTTGGGATTGATTAGTCCTTAGCAACATGGATTAGAAGTTGACTAAATGATAGGAAACTGAGGGGAATATAGACAGGCATTTCTCAGCATTGGAGACAAGTTGAAAGTGGTGCTCCCCAGGATTTAGGTGTAGGGAATCCTTGCTTTTTCTGATTTATATAAACTATTTGGAGATGGGTGTTGAGGGCAAAATCTCTAAATTTGCAGATGATACTAAGCTAGGGAGAACAGTGAATTGTGAGGATATTCTGAACAACTTCAGAGGGACATTGACAAATTGGCCAAATGGGCGGATACCTGGCATATGAATTTCAATGCAGATTAATGTGAGGTAATGCATTTTGGTAGAAGAAACATGGAGAGATCAGACAGGTTCAATGGTAAAACTTTGAGAGGCGTACAGGTGCAAATGGACATTGGGGTTCATGTGCACAATTCTCTGAAGATGATAAGGCAGGTTGAAACAGTTGTAGGATCCTTGGGTTTATAAATAGAGGCATGAGAAAAAGCAAGGCAGTGATGCTACAACTCTACAAATCACTTGTCAGACCACATTGAAGTAGCATGTTCAGTTCTGGGCACCTTGTTTAAGGAACGCTGTTGAAACCCTGGAGACAATTCAAAGGAGATTTACTGGAATGATACCAGGATGAGATATTTTATATATAAGGATAGCTTAGAGAAATTGAGCTTATTCTCCTTGGAGCATAGAAGATTAATAGGTGACTTTATTGAGGTGTTTAACATTATAAACAATTTGGACAGGGTAAAGAGCACGGTGGCTCAGTGGTTACACTGCTGCCTCACAGCGCCAGGGACCCGGGTTCGATTCCACCCTCAGGTGACTGCGTGGAGTTTGCACATTCTCCCTGTGTCCGCGTGGATTTCCTCCGGGTGCAGGGTAGGTGGATTGGCCATGCTAAATTGCCTGTAGTGTTCAGGGATGTGTAGATTATGTGGGTTATTGGGGGATGGGTCTGGGTGGGATGCTCTGAGGGTCAGTGTGGACTTGTTGGGCTGAAGGGCCTGTTTCCACACTGTAGGGATTCTATCTATCTATGAAATTCTGTTTCCACCAGTTGATATGTCAGTAAATAGTAGTCACAATTTTGAGATTGTCAGCAAGAAAGCTAGGAGTGAGATGACAAGACTTCTTCACTCAGAAATGTGCTGCCTTGGGAAAGTGGTGGAGGCGGATTCCACAGGAGGTTTCAAAACAGAACTAGATATGTACTTGAAAGTGATGAATTTAGACCATGGAGATGGGGAGGTGATGGCCTCATGGTATTATTATGGGCTGTTAATCCAGAGACCCAGGTAATGTTCTGGGGTCTTGGGTTTGAATCCTGTCACGGCAGATGGTGGAATTTGAATGTAATAGAAATCTGGAATGAAGAGTCTAATGATGACCATAAAATCATTTTGTCAATTGTCAGGAAAAACCCATCTGGTTCACCAATGTCCTTTAGGAAAGAAAACTTCCAACCTTACCTGGTCTGACCTATATGTGACTCCAGACTCACAGCAAATTGGTTGACTCTTAACTGCCCTCTGGGATGGGCAACAAATGCTGGCATAGCCAGTGATGCCCTCATCCTGCGAATGAATTTTTACAAAATGGTGTTCAAGAATGGGACTAACTAATTTGCAGTGGTCCTGTGTTTAGAAGGTGCTGTCCAAGGAGCCCTTGGTGAATTTCTGCAGGGTATCTTGTAGATTGTACATGCTGCTGCTGCTGAGTGCTACTCGTGGAGGGAATAGATGTTTGTGGATGTAGTGTTAATCAAGCAGGTATGTTAAGCTTCTTGAGTCGTTGGAGCTGCACCTATCCAGGCAAATGAGGAGTATTCCACCACGCTCCTGACTTGTGCGTTGTAGATGGTGGACAGGCTTTGGAGAGTCACGAGTTGAATTAATTGTCGCAATATTCCTAGCCTCTGACTGGCCCTTGTAGCCACTGCAGAGTCATAAAGTCGTACAGCATGGAAACAAACCTTTCGGACCAACTCGTCCATGCTGACAAAGTTTCCCAAAATGAACTAGTACGAATTACCTGCACTTGACCCATATCCCTGTAAACCTTTCCTATTCAAATACCTGTCCAAATGTCATTTAAATGTTGTAACTGTACCTTCACCTGCCACTTCCTCTACCTGCCTGTTCATTCCACATATGAATACACCTTCTATGTGAAATCGTTGCCCCTCAAGTCCTTTTTAAATCTTTCTCCTCTGAGCTTAAAAATATACCCTCTAATTTTGAACTCCCCTAACGCAGGAAAAGACCTTTGATATTCACCTTATTCATGCCCTTCTTGATTTTATAAACCTCTATAAGATCACCCCTCAACCTGCTAGGCTCCACTGAAAAATTTCCCAGCCTATCGACCTCTCCTTATAAGTCAAACTCTCCAATCCCGGTAACATCTTCATAAACCTTTTCTGAACCTTCCCCAATTTAATTATATCCTTCTGATAGCAAGGTGACCAGACTGCATGCAGTATTCCAGTATAACCTCAACATGTCGTCCCAACTCCTATACTCAATGGTCTGAGAAATGAAGACAAGCATGTCAAATGCCTTCTTTACCACCCTGTCAACCTGTGATGCAACTTTCAAAAGATATGTACCTGAACCCCTTGGTCTCTCTAAATAAAATCTGCGGATGCTGTAAATCAGGAACAAAAGCAGAAGTTGCTGGAAAAGCTCAGCAGGTCTGGCAGCATCTATGAAGAAATCTCAGAGTTAATGTCTCGGGTCTGGTGACGCTTCCTTAGAACTGATGGTAGCTAGTAAAACATTGGTTTATGTGCAGAAGATAGGGTGGGGGGACAAGGTAAGGGTAAGGAGTAAACGATAGGTGGGGATAGAGCCCAAAGAGAAAGAAGAACAGTTGGACAGACAAATGAGTTGATAATGATCTGGCTAGGAGGGTGAATAGCTGTTAATGGAGACTGTTAATGGCTAACAATAGGTAGTGTGTAATGGCAGGCTATGTGATAACAAGGCCTGGTGTATGGGGTGGGGGGCTAGGACGTGGGAGAGTTCAGGCCCTAAAATATTGGGGTGGTGTTCGTCTTCAGCAGGGACCGTTCCCTCCGGTCCACTCTTGCTTCACGCCCAACACCAGCCCACAGCCTCACGGCACCTTCCCCGGCAGCTGCCGAAGCTGTAACACCTGCCCATTTACCTCCTCCCTTCAGTATCCAACAGCCCAAACATACCTTCCAGTTGAAGCAGCACTTTACCTGCACTCTCCACAATCTAGTCTATTGCATTCGCTGCTCATAATGCGGTCTCCTATACATTGGGTAAACGAAGCATAGCTGGGTGACCACTTTGCAGAACATCTACATTCTGGCCGCAAAAAAGACCCTGAGCTTCAAGATGCCTGCCACTTTAACACACCACCCTGTCCCTGGCCAAAATCCCTGCCTCAGGCTTGCCTGCAGTGTTCCAGCAAAGCTCAGCACAAGCTGGAAGAACAACATCTTCTGCTTGGGGACCCTGTAGAACTCCGGACTCAATATCAAATTCAATAATCTTAGGACCTGAACTCTCCCATGTCCCAGTCCCCTACCCCACTCACCAGGCCTTGTTATCACACAGACTGCCATTACACACTAACTATTGTTAGCCACTAACAGTCTCCATTAACAGCTATTCACCCTCCTAGCCAGATCGTTATCAACTCCTTTGTCTGTCCAACTATTCTTCTCTCTTTTTGAGTTCTATCCTCACCTATCGTTTACTCCTTACCCCCTCCCTCCACCCTATCTTCTGCATATAAACCAACATTTTCCTAGCTACCATCAGTTCTGAGGAAGGCTCACCAGACCTGAAATATTGACTCTGAGTTTTCTTTACAGATGCTGTCAGACCTGCTGAGCTTTTCCAGCAACTTCTGTTCTTATCCCTAGCTCTCTCTGTTCAACAGCCCTACCCAGGGCCTCACCATTAACTATGTAAGTCCTGCCCTTGTTTGTCTTACAAAAATGCAACACCTCGCTTTTGTCCAAATTAAACGCCATCTGCCACCCCTTGGCCCATTGGCCCAACTGATCAAAATCCTTTTATAATATTAGATAGCCTTCTTCACTGTCCCCTATACCATCAGTTTTGGTGTAATCTGCAAATTTACTGACATGCTTCCTTAACTCTCATCCAAATTGATTATATAAATTACAAACAATAGTGGAGCCAGCACTGATCTCTGTGGAACACCAATTGTCACAGGCCTCCAGTCTGAAAAACCCTCCACCACCACCACCCTCTGTCTCTTGTTTCAAGCCAATTTTGTATCCAATTGGCAAGCTCTCCCTGAATCCCATGTGATCCAACTTTACTACCCAGTCTAGCATGTGGAACCTTGTCAAAGGCTTTACTAAAGTCTATGCAGACAATGTCTACCACTCTGCTCTCATCTATCTTCTTGGTTACATCCTCAAAAAGCTCACCCAAGTTTGTGAACCATGATTTCCCACGCACAAAGTCACACTGGTGATCCCTAATCAGCCCTTGCCTCTCAAAATGCATGTAACTCTTATCTCTCAAAATCCCCTCCAACAACGTTCTCACCATTGATATCAGACTCCAGTCTATAGTTCCCAGGCTTCTCATTGCAGCCTTTCTTAAATAAAGGCATAACATTAGCCACCCTCCAGTCTTTTGACACCTCACTCATGACTGTAGATGATACAAATATCTTGGCTTGGGGTCCCGCAATTTCTTCCCTAGCTTCCCACAACGTCCTGGGATATATTGTTTAGGTCCTGAAGATTTATCCACCTTTATGTTTTTTAAGACCTCCAGCATCTTCTATTCTATAATATGGACAGTTTTCAAGACATCAGTATTTATTTCCCTGAGTTCTCTAGCCTCCGTGTCTTTCTCTACAATAAATACTGACACAAAATATTCATTTAGTATCTCTCCCATCTCCTGTGGTTCCGTACATAGATGACCTTGTTGATCTTTAAGAGGTCCTATTCTCTCCCTAGCTGCTCTTAATGTGCTGTATTTATATAACAAGTTGAACTGAGTTTCTAGTCAATGATAACCCCCAGAATGTTGATAGTGGGAGAATTCAGCAGTGGTAACACCATTGAATGTCAAGGGGTGGTGGTTAGATCGTCTCTTATTGGAGATGGTCATTGCCTGACATTTGTGTGGTGCAAATATTACATGCCATTTTTCAGCCCAACCTGGATATTACCCAGGTCTTATTCCATTTGGACAAGGTCAGTTTCAGTATGTGAGGAATTGCGAATGGTGTTGAACATTGTACAATCATCAGCGAAGATCCCCACTTCTTACCTTACGATGGAGGGTTGGTCATTGATGAAGCAGGTGAAGATGGTTGGGCCTAGGAAACTACCCCAAGGAACTCCTGCAGAGATGTCTTGAAGCTGAGATAACTGACCTTTAACAACCACGACCGTCTTCATAGGTTCCAGGTATGACTCCAACCAAGTGGCTGACTCCAGCTATTTTGTGACTGGGAGCAGATACTTTCAGATAAACCTGACTCAGGACAATGGGCTGCATTGTGGAAGGAAATGTGCAGAGTACAGGGTCAACATGCGCCAACAAAGAAAAAAGGTGGGACCATCACAACCTGTGAACCCTGGATATGAGAAGATATACAGCATTGGATTAGGAGAAAAAGGGAAGCAGATACTAAAGGCTCAAAACAGCAGAAGCCCTGGAGGAGTACAGAATGTAGAAAAGAAAGCTTTAAAGGGAAATTAGGAGAGTGAAAAGTGGACATAGAACGATTAAGCTGGTAAAAGAAAGAAAAATCCTTAATTGTTTCAGTTGCATTGAGGGTAAAAGGACAGTGAGGGAAAGAGTAGAGCCCATGAAGGGCCACGGTGATAATTTGTGCATGGAGCCAGAGGATATAGGTAGGGTCTAAGTGAATACTTTGGGACAGTGTCCATTAGTGAGACATACAATATGGCTATTGAAATCAGGGAGAAAGTCTGTGATACAATTAAAGAAATAAGCATAGACAGGGAGCAGCGTCTGAGTTGTCTGGTAGGCTTAGAAGTAAATAAATCTCCATGGCCGGATCAAATGCACCCCAGGTTGCTGAGGGAGTACTTGCTAAAATTTCAGTTCCTCTCTGGCCACAGGTGAGGTTCCAGAGGACTGGAGGACAGCCCATGTGCAACCATTAACAAAGAAGGAAGAAAGGTGTAGCAGGCCGGTCAGTCTAACCTTGGTGATGGGGAAACTTCTGGAAACAATTCTGAGGGAGAGAATTAATCTGCATTTGGAGAGGCAGGGATTAATCAAGAACATTCAGCGTAGTTTTGTTCAGGGGAGGTCATGTCTGACCAACTTGATTGAATTTTTCAAAGAGGCGACTTGGTGTGTAGATGAGGGCAATGCTTTTGATGTTGTCTACTTGGCCTTCAGCAAGTCATTTGAAAAGGTCCCGGATGGGAGACTAGAAGCAAAAGTAAGAGCCCATGGGATTTCAGGAAATTTGCCAAATTGTCATCCACAATAGGCTGAGTGGTAGGAAGCAGATGGTGATTGTTGAGGGGTGCTTTTCCAACTGAAGCTCATGTCCTGTGAGGTCCCACAGGGGTCAGTGTTGGGGGCCTTGCAGTTTTTTTGGTTTATATAAATAAGTTCAACTTGGATGTGGGAAAGTTGATCAACCTATTCTTGCAAAATGCTAATTGAATTGTAAGCTGTTTTCAGAAATGTTATTTCCGTATTGTTTCTAACCTTCACCATTAGACAAGCATTCTCTATTACTATGTTATAAACCTGATAGCCTCATACAGAAGGAAGAAACTGGAGCCAATCTTTACTTTGGTATAGATTTATTCACAATGTGGAACATTACAGGTATATATCTCCTGACTCCATTTCAGATCAGTGACTTTTTTACTTCTTCTAATGAACCCATATATTATTACATGCCCCTCGTGCTGGTGGGACTTGAACCAGGTATCCTGGAAACTACCATTGTGTCACACAAACTCTCTTTCAATGTCTTTTTATATGGGCTCATTAACCATCCAATCGATGCCCTCCATCTTTATATACTTAATCTCAGTTGATAGAATGAACACCCACAGTAGAAGAATAACATACTCTCTCATCAGAGTGATTGCCACGCAAATGACTCAGTTAATCTTTTCCCACACTCTGAGCAGATGAGCAGCCTTTCTCCTTTGTGTGCACCCGCTGGTGTTTCCGCAGGCTGGATGAATCTGCAAATGCTTTCTGGCACTTGGAACAAGAGAATGGTCTCTCTCCGGAGTGAACACGTCGGTGTGTCAGCAGACTGGATGACTCAGTAAAACTTTTTCCACACACGGAGCAGGTGAACGGTCGTTCCCCGGTGTGAACCCGCCGATGCTTCCACAGGCTGGATGAATCAGTGAATCCCTTCCCACACACACAGCAGGTGAATGGCCTCTCTCCAGTGTGAACTCGCTGGTGTGTCAGCAGACTGGTTGACTGATTAAATCCCTTGCCGCACATGGAGCAGGTGAACGGCCGCTTGCCAGAGTGAGCTTGCTGGTGTCGCAGCAAGCTTGCTAACTGAGTGAATCCCTTCCCACAAACCGAGCAGATGAATGGCTTCTCTCCAGTGTGAACCGTCCGGTGATTCTGCAGGGTTGATGATTCACTGAATCTCTTCCCACACACAGAGCAGGTAAAGGGCCTCTCCCCAGTGTGGACCCGCTGATGGGTCAGCAGATGAGACGACCGAGTGAATCTCTTCCCACACACAGAGCAGGTAAAGGGCCTCTCCCCAGTGTGAACTCCTTGGTGCTTTTGCAAGGTAGAGGAGCAGGTGAATCTTTCCCCACACTCAAAGCAGGTGAACAGCCTCTCCCTGGCATGAACTCGCTGGTGCTTCTGCAGGGCAGATGAATGAGTGAATCCTTTCCCACACTCAGAGCAGGTGTACGGCCTCTCCCCAGTGTGAACTCGCTGGTGTCTTTGTAGGGCAGATGAATGACTGAATTCTTTCCCACAGTCTGAGCAGCTGTACGGCCTCTCCCCAGAGTGAACTCGCTGGTGTTCCTGCAGGGTGGATAACTGAGTGAATGCCTTCCCACAGACAGAGCAGGGGAAGGGTCTCTCCCCCGTGTGAATGCGTCGATGAGTTTCTAGTGCAGATGGGAAACTAAACCCCTTCCCACAGTTGCTGCATTTCCACGGTTTCTCCATGGTGCTAGTGTCCTTGTGCCTTTACCGTCTGCGGTCTCTCTCTTCTGTGAGTGCTATACTGTTTCTTTGGGCAATGTTACTGGTTAAAGCTGTTTTCAAAGTCAGTTCACTGGAATATATTCACCCAGGTGGTGGGTGGGGGGCTCATTGCTTTTCCACTTGCACTGATATTTAAAACTGATCAAAGCTGACTGAACAGACAACCATGTCTCCTACATTCAGTGGTCAATGATATTCAGGTCTTGCAGGACCAAGTGAATATCAATCTGGAAATGATGTTTGAAATTTCTTTCTGCAATCACTCCCCTTATAATCAGCTGTAAAAAGAAGTTACAAAGGTCATTACTATCAGTTCGGGGTAGAAATTTAAAATAGACAATTCTACTTTCTAGGGAACCTTCTTTCTTCTCTCATTCTCCATAAACTGTAAATCTCCACCCACACACTCTCCTTCCTTTCTCACTCTGCTGTATCTGATATACACCCGCCCCATCTCTCACTCGTAAAAGGATCAAGAAGAAGAGTGCACACAAATAAAATGATCTGCAAAAGAAGCCAGGAATGAAGTGAGGTAAAACCTTTTCACACAGAGAGTAGTTAGGGTATAGCATGTACTGCCTGGAAATGTGAAAGCGACAGGTTCTATTGAGGCATTCAAGAGAGAATGGGATGATTGCTGTAATGTGCAAAAGTATGGTGGATATAAAAGTATGGCACTAGGTAATAATGCTCATTTAGGAAGCTGGTGTAGGCATGATGGGCCAAATGGCCTCCTTCTGAGGCATAACATTTTTGTCATGGTACTAATAAATGTTATTCAACAGATTATTTTAGCTGCTTTCTGTCCAGATATAGATAAACAGTAATATCTGTGACTGGAAGTTGTATGAAATATACAGCACCGTATTATTTGATTAAAGCTATAGGGAAGATGTGAGGAGGAACTTGACTCTGGCAGCAAGTGATCATGACCAGGATTCAACATCCACAACTACGGTGGAAGTGGAGACAATCAAGCATTTCAAAATGAATTTGGATAGGCACTTAAAGAAAATAAGACCACATGAATAAAGAAGGAAATTGAATGGATTAACAGTTGTACAGAATAGGCATTGACTTGAATTTCTTTCTTTACAGGGAGGTGATGGCCTACTGGTATTATCGCTGAACTGTTAAAGCCAGACAATCAGGTATTGTTTGGGAACCTGGATTCAAATCCCACCACAGTAGATGGTGGAATTTTAATTCAATAAAAATCTGGAATTAAGAATTTAATGATAACCAAGAATCCATTGCCGATTGTCGGAAAAACCTGTTTGGCTCACTAATGTCCTTTGGGGAAGAAAACTGCCACTCTTACCTGGTCTGGCCTACCCATGACTCCAGACTCACAACAATTTATAACAATGTGATGGATAATAGATCTAATAAGTGAAAAAAAAACGCTATAGATATTACAAAACAAAACAGTAATTGCTGGAGAAACTCAGCAGGTCTGGCAGCATCTGTGGAAGAAAGCAGAGTCAATGTTTTGGGTCCAGTGATCCTTCTTCAGAACATAATGTTGTTGTTACAATCTTTGTTGAGACTGATAATCTCAACGTAAAAAACTCCCAGATAATCCTAATGAGATGAATTGTACGACAAGCACTTTTTTAGAATTATAACAATCAAATTAAATTGATGTAAATAAACTGAGAATTAGAAAAGAGTCTGTATCTCCCCAGATTCACTTCCTTCCCCTTCAGTTTATGCAAGTCACCACCTAAGCTTCAAATGAAAAGAAATGGCAAGGGGGAGAAAATAAAGTCTTTTGCTCACACGTTGGCCAAAGAAGAAAGTTTCAGTCTGGGTAAAATGCAATCTTCATTCAAAGAGAGAATCAGATCCTCAGACCCTTTTGATGCCTCAAATTTATGTAAATATTGTCCTGCATAAGTAAGAAATGGAGGAGAGTGTTGTGGATAGCACGTATAGAGAGGTAGTCACATCACAGATTCAGACTTCACAGGCAGGAAGGGAATGGGTGACCACCAGGCAGAGCAGGAGAACTAAGCAGGCAGTACAGGAATCTCCTGTGGCTATTCCGCTGCAAGACAGATATACCATTTTGGATACTCTTGAGGGGAATGGCCTCTCAGGGGATAACATCAACAGCCAATTCAAGGCACCATTGGTGACTCTGCTGCACAGGGAGGGAGAAATAGGCATTGAAATGCTATAGTTACAGGCGATTCAATCATAAGGGGAACAAACAGGCATTTCTGTGGCCGCAAATGAAAGTCCAGGATGATGTGTTGCCTCCCTGGTGCTAGGATCCTGAATGTCTCAGAGTGGTTGCAGGACATTCTGGTGGGGTGGGTGAACAAACAGTGGTCATGGTATATGTTAGTACTAATGATATAGGTTAAAAAAGGGGATGAGGTCCTAAATGCAGAACATAGAGAACTAGGAAGAAAACTGAAATGTAGGACCTCAAAGGTGGTTATCTCAGGATTACCACCAGTGCCACAAGGTAGTCAGAGTAGAAACAGCAGGATATAAAGGATGAACATGTGGCTGAAAAGATGGTGTGAGGGGGAGGGTTGCAGATTCGTGGGGCTTTGGGACTAGTTCTGGGAGAGGTGGGACCTGTACAAACTGGATGGGTTACACCTGGGCAGGACTGGAACTGATGTCCTTGAGGGGGTATTTCGTAGAGTGGTTGGGCAGGGTTTGAACTAGTGTGGCAGGGGGATGGAACCAGTAGATGCTGAGATTGAGGGAGAGGTAGAAACCAGGGCAAACATGACTCAGAACAGGCGGGAAAATGCTGTTGAAAAGAGCAGGGGAGGTGGTCTGAAATACATGTGTTTCAATGCAAGAAGATTAATAGACAAGACAGATGAATTCAGAGCATTGGTTAGTACTTGGAACTACGGCATTATTGCGATTACAGAGACTTGGCTGAAAAAAGGACAGGATTGGCAGCTGAATGTCCCAGGATTTAGATGTTTCAGCTGTGATAGGAAGGGATGTAAAAGGGGTGTGGGGGGTGCATTACTGGTAAAGGAGTATCTTGCAGCTATACTGAGGGAGGATACATCAGAGGACTTGTGCAGTGAGGTAGTATGGGCAGAACTCAGGAATAGGAAAGGTGAAATCACAATGCTGATGGTATGCTACATACCTCCTAACAGCCAGCAGGAGATAGAAAAGAGAATATGTAGACAGATTTTGGATAAATGTAAAAACAGCAGGGTTGTTGTGGTGGGTGATTTTAACTTTCCTTGTATTGACTGGGACTCACTCCATGCTAAAGCCTTGGATGGAGCAGAATTTGTAAGGACCATTCAGGAGGGTTTCTTGACACAATATGTAACCAGTGCAACCAGGGAGGGGGTTACACTGGACCTAGTTTTGGGAAATGAGCCTTTCCAGGTGAGTGAAGTTGCAGTGGGGGAGCATTTCAGGAGTAGTGACTGTAATACCGTGAGTTTTAAGTTACTCATGGACAGGGATAACAGCAGTCCTCGGGTGAAGGTGTTAAACTGGGGGAATTAAGAGGGTTAAACAGGGTTATGAAAAGTCATTAGCAAACAGGATTAAGGAGAATCCCAAGCCTTTTTATACATATATAAAAAGCAAGAGGGTAGCCAGGAAAAGAGTTGGCCCACTCAAGGACAAAGGAGGGAGTCTATGTGTGCAGCCAGAAGAGGTAGGTGAGGTCCTAAATGAATACTTTGTATTGGTATTCACCAAAGAGAAGGAATTGGTGGAGGATGATCTCAGGGAAAGGAGTATCAAATTTCTAAGTCAAGTTGCTATTAAAAAGGAAGAGGTGTTGTGCGTCTTAAGAAGTATTAAGATAGGTAAGTCGCAGTGTCCTGATGAGACCTATCCCAGAGTATGGAGGGAGGCAACAGAACAAATTGCTGGAGCATTGACAGACATCTTTGTATCCTCTTTCGCCACAAGTGAGGTCCCAGAGGACTGGAGGATAGCTAATGATGTCCCACTGTTTAAAAAGCATAACAGAGGTAATCCAGGAAATTACAGGCCTGTGAGCCTCACATCAGGTAGGGAAATTATTGGAAAAGAATCTCAGGGACAAAATCTATAAGCATTTAAAAGAAAATGGACTGATTAGTGATAAAAAACATGGTTTATGTGCAGGGGAGGTCGTGCCTCACTAACTTGATCGAGTTTTTTGAGGAGGTGACAAAGATGATTCACGAGGGAAAAACGGTTTCTGTTGTCTACATGGACTTTAGTAAAGCCTTTGATGAGATCCCTCATGGCAGGCTGGTGAAAAAGGTGAAGTCACATGGTATCAGGGTGAGCTGGCAAGATGGATACAGAACTGGCTTTGTCTTAGGAGACAGAGGGTAGCCATGGAAGGATACTTTTTAGAATGGAGGGCTGTGACTAGTGGTGTTACACAGGGATCAGTGCTGCGACCTCTGCTGTTCATGATCTATATAAATAATTTGGAGGAAAACATAGCTGATCTAATTAATAAGTTTGTGGACAATACAAAGATTGATGGAGCTGCAGATAGTGAGGAGGATTGTCAGAGGTTACAGCAGGATATAGATCATTTGGAGGCCGAAAAATGGTAGATGGAGTTTATTCCAGACAAATGTGAGGTGATGCATTTTGGAAGGTCAAGTACAGGTGGAAATTATACAGTGAATGGCTGAACCCTTAGGAGTATTGATATGCAGAGAGATCTGGGTGTTCAGTTCCATAGATCACAGAAGGTGGCAGCGCAGGTAGATACGGTAGTAAAAAAAGGCCTATGGCATGTTTGCCTTCATTGGCAGGGGCATTGAGTATAAGGATAGGCAAGTTATGCTGCAGATCTGTAGAACTTTAGTTAGGCCTCACTTAGAATATTGCATTCAGTTCTGGTCATCATTGTACCAGAAAGAAGTGGATGCTTTGGAGAGAGTACAGAAAAGGCTTACCAGAATGTTGCCTGGTATGGGGGATTTTAGCTATGAAGAAAGGTTGGTTAGACTGGGTTTGTTTTCATTGGAACACTGGAGGTTGAGGGGCAACCTTATAGAATTTTATAAGATTGTGAATGGCATGGATAGAATGGAAAGTATTAGGCTTTTCCCAGGGTGGAGGGGTCAATTACTAGGGGAAACAGTTTCAAAGAGTGAGGGGGTAAGTTTAAAAGAGATGCGTGAGGCAGGTTTTTCACATAAAGGGTGGTGAATGCCTGGAATGCACTGCCAGAGGTGGTGGTAACAGACACAATAGCAGTATTCAGGTAGCACCTGGATGAATACATGAATAGGAAGGGAATAGGGGGTAACGGATCCTGTAAGGGAGGATAGTTTTAATATGGAAGGGCAAACGGTGTTGGCGCAAGCTTGGAGGGCCAGAGGACCTGTTCCTGTTCTGTATTGTTCTTTGTTCTAAATGCCTTGGTGTTGGTTTTGGAACCACAGGATATGGGTTGTCTCCCCGGTGCCAGGGTCAAGGATGTCTCTGAGCGGTTGCATGAAATTCTTCAGGAGGAGGGTGAGCAGCCAGAGATTGTTGTGCACATTGGTACCAACAACACAGGCAGAAAGAGGTATGAAGTCCTGTGGAGTTAGTACAGGGAGTTAGGAAAGGGGCTGAAAAGCAGTTCTTCAAGGGTAGTAATCACTGGATTATGACCAGTGCCATGGGTTAATGAGGCAAGGAATAGTAAGATATGACAGATGAATGTGTGGCTAAGAAGCTGGTGCAGAGGGCAGGGTTTCAGGTTCTTGGATCATTGGGACCTCTTCTGGGGCAGGGGTGACCTGTACATGAGGGACAGGTTACACTTAAACAGGAGGGAACTAATATCCTCGCAGGGAAGTTCACTAGTGCTATTTGGCAGGGTTTAAACTAGAGTGGCAGGGAGTTAGGAAACAGAGCAGCAGATCAGCA
The DNA here is from genome assembly GCF_021869965.1 of Rhincodon typus. Classification (NCBI taxonomy): domain Eukaryota; kingdom Metazoa; phylum Chordata; class Chondrichthyes; order Orectolobiformes; family Rhincodontidae; genus Rhincodon; species Rhincodon typus. Next base: position 1,549,721 of record NC_063374.1, on the reverse strand, counting down.
AGTGGAAGGATTGAGGGGAAAGTAGATGTTTGGGCTGGTAAGTCTGAAAGGAAGGACAGGCAGACACGGGTAAATGAACACGATGGGACTGATGGGCTTAAGTGTGCTTATTTCAACATAAGGAGTTGGGGCAGCACAGCAGCTCAGCGGTTAACACTACTGCCTCACAGTACCAGGGACCCAGGTTCAATTCCAGCCCTGGGTGATTGTCTGTGTGGAGTCTGCACATCCTCCCTGTATCTGCGTTTCCTCCAGGTGCTCTGCTTTCTTCCCACAGTCCAAAGATGTGCAGGTTATGTGGATTGGCCATGCTAAATTACCCATAGTGTCTGGGGTGGGAACTGCAGGAATAGGGTAGGGAGTGGGTCTGGGTGGAATGTTCTTTAGAGGGTTGGTGTGGACTCAATGGGCCAAATGGCCTGCTTCTGCACTGTAAGGATTCTATGAATGAGAATTATAGGTAAGGCAGATGAGCTTTAGAGCCTGGATCCGTACATGGAACTGTGATGTTGTGGCCATTGCAGAGACTTAGTTGAGAGGGGGTCAGGCCTGGCTGCTCAACATTCCAGGGTTTCATTCTTTTAGACAAGATAGAGAGGGAGGTAAAAGAGGTGGAAGATTTGCATTACTAATCAGGGAGAATGTCACATCTGTACTCAGACAGGACATACTGAGGCAATATGGTAGAGCTCAAAAATAAGAAGGGTGCAATCATTCTGACAGGATTATACTACAGACACCCCAACAGTCAATGAGACATTGAGGAACAAATTTGTAGCCAGATTATGGAAAAATGCAATAACAACAGGGTTGTCATAGCGAGTAACTTTAAATTCCCCAATATTGACTGAGACTTCCTTAGAGCAAAAGGCTTAGACAAGGCAGAATATGTTAGGTGCATCCAAGTGGGTTTCTTGAAACAGTATGTGGATAGTCCAACTAAAGGAAGGGCCATGCTAGACCTTATAATGGCTAATGAGACTGTCCAGATGACTGACCTTTCAGTGGGAGACCATTATGGAAACAGCAATCACAACTCCTTAAGTTTTAAAATAGCTATGAATAAGGATAAGTCAGAACCTTGTGGGAAGGTACTAAACTGGGGGAGGGCAAATTACGTCAGTGTTAGGCAGGAGCTAGGGAGTGTTAATTGGGAGGAGCTGTTATTGGGCAAGTCCACATTTGACATGTGGCAGTTGTTTGAAGACCTGCTGATCAAAGCTCAGGACCGGCATGTTCCAATAAGAAAGAAGGACAGGAATGGCAAGGTAAGGCGCCCTTGGATAATGAGGGAGGTTGTGAATTTAGTCAAAAGGTAAAAAGAAGCTCATGTAAGGTTTTGGAAGCTAAAATCGGACAGGACCCGTGAGGCATATAAAGATATCAGGAAAGAACTCAAGCAGGGAATTAGGAGAGCAAGGAGGGGCCATGAAATGAGCTTAGCAAGTAGGGTTAAAGAGAGTCCCAAGGCATTCTACACATACATTAAAAAACAAGAGGATAACTAGAGAGAGGGCAGGACCACTCAAGGATAAAGGAGGGAAATTATGCTTGGAGGCAGAGGATATGGGCAGGATCCCAAAGTGAGTACTTTGCATTGGTATTCATTCAGGAGAAGGATATGGAGGATCGTGAGATTAGTGTGGAACATGCTAATATACTCGGGCAATTTGTGATAAAGAAAGAATGGTGTTTGGTCCCTTGAAGAGCATTAAGGTGGATAAGGTGGTATCTACCCCAGAGGCAAAAGAGGGACTGGGGCCCTTAACCAAGATTTTTGTATCCTCACTAGCCACTGGAGGGGTCCCGGAGAACTGGTGAGTAGTTCATATTATTCCTCTGTTCGAGAAGGGAAATAGGATAATCCAAGAAACTACAGACCAGTGAGTCTTACATTGGTGGTTGGGTAGCTATTGGACAGAATTCTGAGGGAAAGGATGTATGCGCATTGGAAAAGCATGGCCTAATTAGGGATAGTCAGCATGACTTTGTGCGGGGCAGGCTACATCTTACTAACTTTTTTGTTTACATGGATTTTAGTAAGGCTTTTGACAAAGTCCCTCATGGCAGCCTCATCCAGAAGGTTAAGATGCATGGGATTCACTGTGACTTGGCCGCTTCGAATCAGCATTGGCTTAGCCATTGAAGACAGAGGATAATAGTGGAAGGGTGTTTTTCAGGCTGGAGGTCTGTGACTAGTGGTGTTCCGCAAGGATCCATACTGGGACCTCTGTTGTATGCATAAATGATTTGGTTGAAAATGCAGATGGGTGGGTTAGTAAGTTTGCAGGTGATAAATGAATAGTGTAAAAGGTGATCAAAGGATACAGTGGGATATAGATCAGTTGCAGATATGGGTGGAGAAATGGCAGATAGAGTTTAATCCTGCTAAGTGTGAGGTGCTGCACTTTCAGAGATCAAATGTTAAGATAAAGTATACAGTCATGGCAGAACACTGAACAGCACCAATGGACAGCAGGATCTTGGGGTTCAAGTCCATAGCTCCCTGAAAATGGCCACACAAGTAGTTAGGTGGTAAAGAAGGCATATGTATGCTTGCTTTTATTGGTCAGGGAATGGAGTACAAGACTCAAGATGTCATGTTGCACCTTTATAAGACTTTGGTTAGGCTGCACTTAAGGGTATTGTGTTCAATTCTGGTCGCCACATTACAGGAAGGATGTGGAGGCTTTGGAGAGGGTGCAGAAGAGGTTTACTAGGATGCTGCATGGATTAGAGGGTATGAGTTGTAAGGAGAGGCAGAAAACTACAGGAGACCATATTGTGAGCAGCGAACACAGTCACCTAGATTGAGTGAAGTGCAGGTAAATCACTGCTTCACCTGGAAAGTGTATCCGGAAACTTGGATAGTGAGGAGGAAGTAAACAGGCTGGTGTTACACCTTCAGCGAAATCGTGGGAAGGTGCTGCAGGGCTGTGAGGCGTGAACCAAGGTGTTCTTGAGGGAATGGTCCCTGTGGAAGTTTGACAAGGGAGAGGAGGGAAATATGTGTCTGGAGGTGGAAGAAATAGCGGCTAATGATCATTTGGATGAGGAAGCTGGTGGAATGGTAGGTGAGGACGAGAGGGGCCCTATTGATGTTGTGTGAAGAAGACAGGGAGTGAGGGCCAAAATGCCTCCTACTTTCTTCAGATCAAATGGGTGGCCATGGGTAACCCCATGAGCCCCAGCTATGCCTGCATTTGTGGGATATGTGGAACATTCCTCATTCCAGTCCTACTCTGCACTCCCACCCACAACTCTTTCTCCAGTACATTAATGGCATCATTGACGCTGATACCCTCTCTTGTCCGGAATTGAAAAAAATGTATCTGCTTATTTCCAATTTCGTTATCGCTCTCACCTTCACTTGGCCCATCTCTGACTCCTCTCATTCCAAGATGTATCTGTTTCCATTTCTGGGGATAGACTGGCTATCAATATCCATTACAAAGCCATCAACTCCCACATTACTTCGACTCACACCCTGCTTCCTATAAAGACTCAATTCCCATTTGGGAGTTCCTCCATCACTGTTGTTTCTTTGACAAGGAGGCTTCTGAAATGTCCACCTTCTTCCTCAATCTACCATGACTGACAAGACCCTCAGCCAGGTTTGACCCGTTCCCTGCTCTGCCACCCTCACTCCCTCTTTTCCTTCCCACAACAGCGATGAGGGTCCTCCTCATCCTCATCCAAAGGATCATTAGCTGCCATTTCTACCACCTCCAAACACATAAACCCTTCCTCTCTCTTGTCAGCATTCTGCAGGGACTGTTCCTTCCGGGTCACCCTGGTCCACTCTTCCTTCACTCCCAACACCACCTCACACCCTCCATGGCACCATCCCATGAAATCACAGGATATGCAACATCTGCCCGTTTACTTCCTCCACACACCTTCCAGGTGAAACAGTGATTTACATGCACTTCACTCAATCCAGTCTACTGTATTTGCTGCTCACAATATGGTCTCCTCTACATTGGGAGGTCGAAGCGCATATTGAGCGACTGCTTTGCAGAACACCTACATTCTGTCTGCAAAAATGACCCTGAGCTTCTGGTTGCCCATCACTTCAACACACCACCATGGGTCCCTGAAAGACTGCAGTGAAGATTTACCAGAATGGTTCTAGGGATGAGGGAGTTATCCATGAGGTTTGGTTGATGCTGTTGTTCTTGGAGAAAAGGAGTTGAGAGGAAATCGGATACATATTCAGAGAAGGTGGACAATGAAAAGCTGATCCCATATGCTAATTGTACAAAGACAAGGGGAAAACAATTTAAAGTATCCAGAAAGGCAGAGTGGAACATGAAGAAAAATTTCTTTATGCAGGGTGTAGAAATAATCTTGCAGTCTATGAGTGTGGTGAAAACAGTGACGTTGCAAAATTTCAAAAGAAAATTAGATGGGAACTTGTAGGGTTTATCGGGTTAGATCAGGGCAATGGCATTGAGGGATTCTATGATTCTAGAGTGGCCTGCTCAACTCAGAATATGCAAAAATTTGATGAGTTGAATGGCTTCCTTTTCTGCCCTAATGGCTCTAAGATCTATAGGGAACAATTCCAGCTGCTCTGACCCTTCTAAGTAACCAAAGTCCCTCATCCATGCTGTAATGCCCTGCATTCCCTTGACAAACTGCAGCAGTGCCCTAAAGTGCAAGGCCTATAGATAGGGCTCCTTTCTAGAGGAATCAAATGAAAAGCAGGAAACCTCTGTTCAACTAGTACTGGGTACTAGGTACATGGTACTGGGAGCACTGCCAACATTTGCAATTTATATTTAGAGAAAGGAAATAGGGGGAATCGAAGAGATGCCACGAAGATTCTAAAGATAGTGTTAGAAATGAGAGCATTTAGCTCTCAGGATAGGCTGGGGAGCTTTGCTCTATAAAATACTGAATGGCAACTTGACGGAAGTCTTTAGGATGATGGAGTGTTTCAATAAACCAATAGAAGTTTTCTCTTGAAACTCCTTTATCTAGTGTTATGAACCAGACCAGACCAAACACCACCCCCAGGCCCTGCCAAGAGTACGTCGGAAGATAGCCTAGACCCTAACTTTTATGTCTTTTTTAAAAGGCAGGTATAAGGCGCTGTGTTCCAGATACAATTCAATTGGTCCACCACTAAGCTTTAATCAAAACACACTTTATTCTTATAACACAGTTAAAATACATTGAAAAGAGTTGGCATGACTTTACTCTATTGAAATACTTAACAAAATAATGTATTATTCAACCGCTAATCATTGAGTGTTCCAATATAGGTAGTATCCCATAAACACACCCTTGGCAAAGGCAATTCGGCAACATAATTATTATTCTCACATGCTGTCTCTCTCCAGTCCAGTAAAGAAATACCGAAAGAAGAAATCTGCCCCTTTTGATCATTAAGAGGAGGCCTCTCTAAGACTTCACTTCAGCAGCAGTGAACTCAAGCTTTCAGTTCCAGCAGCCAGCTAAAATGTACTCAACCAACTAAAACTATAGTTTTCTGGGTCTGTGTGCACCTGACCCTGTCCACTCATGGTTCTTTTGTCTTACTTAAAAAAAATCCAGACAGAACTCAAAGCAGTTTATCAACTGCCTGTCTGAAAGAGACATTTCAACACCACTGAGACAATACCCCTTTGCAAGAGAAACAGGACAGAACACACCTCTCAAAGGGATAGTAGGAACTGCCGATGCTGGAGAATCTGAGATAACAAGGTGTAGAGCTGGATGAACACAGCAGGCCAAGCAGCATCAGAGGAGCAGGAAAGCTGACGTTTCGGGTCTAGACCGTTCTTCAGAAATGGGGGAGGGGAAGGGGATTCTGAAATAAATAGGGAGAGAGGGGGAGGCGGATAGAAGATGGATAAAGGAGAAGATAGGTGGAGAGGAGACAGATAGATCAAAGAGGAGGGGTTGGAGCCAGTAAAGGTGAATGTAGGTGGGGAGTTAGGGAGGGGATAGGTCGGTCCAGGGAGGACGGACAGGTCAAGGAGGCGGGATGAGGCTAGTGGGTAGGAGATGGGGGTGGGGCTTGAGGTGGGAGGAATGGTTAGGGAGGCGGGGACAAGTTGGGCTGGTTTTGGGATGTGGTCGGGGGAGGGGAGATTTTGAAGCTTGTGAAGTCCACATTGATACCATTAGGCTGCAGGGTTCCCAAGTGAAATATGAGATGCTGTTCCTGCAGCCTTCGGGTGGCATCATTGTGGCAATGCAAGAGGCCCAGGCTGGACATGTCGTCCAAGGAGTGGGAGGGGGAGTTGAAATGGTTCGCGACTGGGAGGTGCAGTTGTTTGTTGCGAACCGAGCGTAGGTGTTCCACAAAGTGGTCCCCAAGCCTCCGCCTGATGTCCCCGATGTAGAGGAGGCCACAACAGGAACAGCGGATACAGTATACCACATTATTGGATGTGCAGGTGAACATTTGTTTGATGTGGAAGGTCTTCTTAGGGCCTGGGATGGGGGTGAGGGGGGATGTGTGGGGGAAGGTGTAGGGGCAGGTGTAGCAAGTGCGCCTCTTTGACCTGTCTGTCACCTCTCCACCTATCTTCTCCTTTATCCATCTTCTATCCGCCTCCCCCTCTCTCCCTATTTATTTCAGAATCCCCTTCCCCTCCCCCATTTCTGAAGAAGGGTCTAGACCCGAAACGTCAGCTTTCCTGCTCCTCTGATGCTGCTTGGCCTGCTGTGTTCATCCAGTTCTACACCTTGTTATCACACCTCTCAAAGGCACAGTTCTCGTCACACCAGCAGGCGATGAGTATGTGGAACTCGCTACCGTAGAGAGTGGTTGAGGTAAACAGCATTAGTACATTTAATGGAAGCTAGATACAAACACGAGGGAGAAAAGATTGGAAAAATATGATGACAGAGAATCATGAAGAGGGGTGGGTGGAAGTTCATGTGGAACCTAACTATTGACAGAGACCATTTGAGCCAATCGGCCTTGCTGGAGACTGTGGAACACAGACAAATTATTTATTTCACATCTACCTGCAGTGGGAAGAAAAACACTATTTATTATCCAGGACAAAATAAGCATACTTCATTTCAGTGGAAATGTGCACTCCCACGCTCGAAGAGCATCAGGCTTATTGGAAGCTAGGTGGTGAGACTGGCAGAAAGAAACTCCTCCGTATCACCCACTGTGAGAATGAACAATAGTTCACTCCTGGGTGTGATTTACAGCAGTGGCAATAGCAGAATCCAACCCCTGTGATCCCTTGCGAATTCGTTGGTGTTTCAGCAGATGCCACAACCGAGTGAACCGCATCCCACACACAGAGCAGGCGAAAGGCTTCTTCCCCGTGTGAACTCGCTGGTGTGTCCGCAGGTTGGTTAACCGAGTGAATCCTTTCCCACATGTGGAGCAGGTGAATGGCCTCTCCCCGGTATGAACTAGCTGGTGTGAAAGCAGGTTGGAGGAATCACTGAACCCCTTCCCACACACGGAGCAGGCAAATGGCCTCTCCCCAGTGTGAATGCGCTGGTGTCTCAGCAGGCTGGATGAATAAGGGAATCCCTTCCCACATTTGGAGCAGGTATAGGGTCTTTCTCCAGTGTGACTTCGCCGATGAGTTTCCAGCCTTGATGGGGTAATGAATCCCTTCCCACAGTCCCTGCATTTCCAGGGCTTCTCCCCACTGTGATTGCAGTTATGCTGTAACAATTCAGATGATTGGCTAAAGCCTCGTCCACACACAGAACATGTGAATGGTTTCTCTCCATTGTGAAAGGGGCTTTTTCCCTCCATGTTCAACATGTGATGATATTCAGATAATGATTTATTGGGAGACTGTCAGATTCTGATTTGGTTTGTTTTTCCTGGTTACAAATACCCTGTGAAATTGAGGTAAAACAGAAAAATGGAATGAGAGAAACACATCAAAACATAAAGACTAGTTGTGAAATTGAGCTAAATGAATCTGAACATTCATGGGTATGGTAGTATGAATAGTGACCAGGAAAGTGCCAGATTGTCATAAAAACGCAATGTGTTCACCAACATCCATTAGGGAGTGGAATCTGACATCCGGTCTGGACCTACACAAGACTCTGGCTTTTATGCCAGGAGGTGGGAGGATGGGGATTGGGGGGAGGGGGTGGAGAAGAGACAGAGAGAAAGGTAACTGAAATTGCGGGGGGGTTTGCTGAAAGAGGTAGAAATTATATAATTACAACTTAACCACATCAATGAAAGAATCTCCAAAACCCTAAACCTCCCCCACCTTGAGGGAAGGACGTTCTGGCTACGGAGGGAATACAAAGGTTTACCAGACAAATTCCTGGGATGGCAGGTCTGATATTTAAAGAGGACTATATTCATTGGAGCTTAGATGTATGAAGGCTAAATCTCACAGAAGCCAATATAATTCAAGTCACAGAGTCACACAGCATGGAAACAGATCCTTCGGTCCAACACATCCATGCCAACCAGGTTTCCTAAACTCAACTAGTCCCATCTGCCTGTGTTTGGCCCATATCCCTCTAAATCTTTCCTATCCATGTACCTGTCCAAATGTCTTTTAAATGTTGCAATTTGTAACTGTCTCCACCACGTCCTCTGGCAGCTTGTTCCAAAAATGCACCAGCCTCTGTGTAAAAATGTTGCTCCACAGTGAAAACCCATCTGGTTCACTAATATCTTACCTTTTTTAAAAAAAGGGAAACCTGCCATTCTTAACCAGTCCTAGCTACATGTGAAACAGAAACAGAGAATGCTGGAGAACTCAGCACGTCTAGCATCATCTGCGGAGGGACAGAGAGTAACAAAGTCTACTGTCCCCCTTCTTCAGAACCTCATTGCTGTATTTATTGGTGCTAAATCACAAACTATAGCTTCTGGAATGCCATAGCTACATCTTGTTACATGATTAGACAGGGTAAATATAGGGAGGATGTACTCAATGACCAGGTCATCCAGAACCAGGGGTCACAGGCTAAGGAAATGGATAGGCTATTTCGGACTAAGAGGAGGAGAAATTTTGACTGCTTTCAGGAAAGTATAATTCTCAGAACTAAAGGGATCAAAGGGTACGGGCGAAAGTGGGAACAGAGTGCTGAGTAGGATGATCACTCAAGATTATATTCAATGGCACAGCAGGCTTGAGGGACAGAATGGCCTTCTTCTAGTTCCTATTTTCTAAGTCTCTACAATAGCAGGTCTTTCATCTTCACTACCTCCAAGTCACACAACATCTTGGCTTGCCTGGCATCCAGTACTGGATGAACAGAAACTTCCTCCCTTTAAATACTGGGAAGACAAATGTCAACCTTGAGTGTTTGTGCCTTCAGCTGCCAAGGCCGTAAACTATGGAATTTCCTTTCTAAATCTCTCCACTTTTTGACCTCATTCTCCTCCTTAAAACAAACCACTTTGAGCTGTTGATCACCTGTCGTAATATCTCCTTATGTGATGGATAACTCAAAGGCAAGTCAAATAAAACAGAGAACTGTAGGTGCTAGAGATCTCAAACAAGCAAAAACAGCAATTGTTGGAGTAATTCAGCAGATCTGGCAGCTATTGTGGAGAGAACACAGGGCTAACATTTCAAGTCCTGTGGACCCTTCTTTAGACAATTGTCTGCTACAATGGTTGACAGGGTCCTTAGCCATGTCTGATCCATTTCCCACACTTCCACTCTCACTTGTTTTCTTTCCTCTCACAACAATACGATTTCCCTGGTCCTGATTTTCCGTCCCACCAACCTCTGCATCGAAAAGACCATAAGCCACCATAGCAGGCAATAGCCAACAGCGCTAGGAGGGCAAAATCACATCACATACACCACCCCTTATGACGTCCAACAACTAAGAGATATAGCCAAGTGCATAATGGATTGTCAGCCTGGGGATGACACCCAAGAGGTGTTAAAAACGTGTATCAAATACTTAAGTACTTAATACATTAATGGAGCTTTATACAGCTCCAAGTGTTTCTGCTGTATCTTCCTTTAATTATATTCTATTGTCTCAGAGATGGGTGACAGAATTTGGTGCTCCTGGGTAGGCATCGTTAAGAGGCAGGTTTAAGTTACTCCGACGCCGGACGTAGTAACCTTGGAATTTTCCAACACCCTGCCTAAACTCAAATTAAAAGGTGAACTGCCCCATATGACAGCCAGGATTTAAGTTGGTGCTTGGAGGGAAGACATGGAAATTACGCTGTGAGAAAAGACACAAAGAGAACAGCTGACACACTGAACAAATTAGCACTAACAGAGAATGGTTGGTCTAGAGACTCTGACTGGAGAGGATTTCTCTAACAGTACGTGGCCGGGAAATGACTGAATTACTGTGAGGATACTGCAGGACTGGTTATGGAAACGCATGGAGACACTGTCTGGAGGATAAAATGGGAAAAAGGAACTGCAAGGAAGTGCAGTAAGTGGTAGCAGTAGGCTGTATGTTGGAGACTGGGCAGAAAGTCAGCAGCAAGAGCTTAAGTTGTGATAAAGGTAGCCAAGTTTAGAGAAGATATAAAGGGATTGACCGAGAAGGTCAGGAATTTACAAAGCCAGAAAGATATAGATCACGTGCATATGAACCAGTATCAAATGCAGTGTGAGAAATTGATGATGGAAAAAGGAAAAAAGCAAAGAGGAAATGAAAGGGCTCATGTGCAGACAGAAGGGTTAAAGAAACAGTGTAAAGGTTTGAAAACGGCTATGAATGTAGTGTATAAGTCAGCACAGGAGCAAAAGGGGACCTCAGGTGATCATATGAAATGTACAAATACAGAAGTTACTGGGATAATACATGAGTTTGCAACCCAACCCTTTCAGAAGGGATGGGAAGAAGATGACAACATTGACTGAGGAGGGCTGGCAGACAAAGCAAAAGCACCCCGACATCATATATATCACCCCTTATGATGTTCAACAGCTAAGAGATATAGCCAAGTGTATAGGGGATTGTCAGCCTGGGGACAACCTCTGGGAATTATTCCAAGCTACCCACAAGCAGCGAACCATACAGGAGTTAGATGATGAGGAAGAGAAAAAAATTAATACTGATGTATTATACATTCAGTCTTGCCTGAGCCACAAAATGCAGGAGGGGGGACACTATATGAATTAAAAGAAGCTATACTGATGTAGCTGCTTTTGTTGCAAGGCTGTGGCTAGTATTCCAGAGTGTATTTGGCCCAGGGCTAGACCGGCAAAATTTGACTGCACCTTTTGAGAATTGGTGGTCCATACACTACTGTCCCATGGGACAGAGGAGTCATGAAAAGTATATGACATGCTTGACCTCTCTGACAACACACTGAGGCACGGCTGTTGAGGACAACGGTCAGATCTTAGGATATGAGAGGATATAAAGCACAGGGAGGATGAATGGCACTTCTTAGAAATCAAGGGGAAGCATGAAGAAATGAAGTAAAGGGACCAGTCCTAAGGGGACAACCACTGCCCTATCAAATGGTAGGAAGGAGAAGCAGGCACGGACGAGGAGTCCTCCCTGTGGCCACAGGGAGTGGTAGGACCCCTAGGGGCTCATGGAAGTGTCTAAATTGTGGCAAAGGGCACTATGCCACAGATCAGCACTATGCCAAGCCCTCAGAGGGGTGGGACGAATCAGATGCAGGCCAACCTATTCCAGCAGAAGGACCCCAGCTCATGCTACAAAACAATGTGCAACCAACTGAGGCAACATGTGGGCTGTACCCCAACCCACAATGATGGTTAAGGCCTCTCTAATATGGATGTACGATGCAAAATGGGATGGGACACAGGGAGGCTCTTCGTGAACGGTAGGGTAGGAGGCTGCCCTACTGCTAGGAGGCAGTCCCGCACCTCCCTGAACATATCCATTGTAAACAGCGATGATAGGAAAATGAAACAGAAGTAATCTTGAGTGGCTTTACTGGACATTCTCAAGTAGGACAAGTGACTGAAACAAGTAAGCTGCAAGTCATTGTGGACTCGATGCGCCAAATGGCCTTCTTCCACATCAAAGGGATTCTATGATCCTATGAAACTAGGAACATATCCTGGGAAGTGATTACATTGCCAGAGCAGGACTGTGCTTTGATCTGGTGAACTGAATGATATGGCAAATGATGGGAATATGTAAGGAGCAGTTTCTTGCTGAAATCCCTGCAAACAGTATAAGGACAGTGTGTGTATGATGGGAGAAATGTGGATCAGTCCTACCGACCCGGGTCAGGACCTGACAGAACAAGGAATTATTGGAAGAAACCAGGAGGCGTTTGCCAAACATGACTGTGGACAGATGCAAGGGGAGGTGTGTGAACAGGGGCCAGCTCCAAAGCCTCAAAGGCAGTATGGATTTCCCAAGCAGGCTGATTTTTGTGTAGAAAGGTAGCGCAAAGCCTGACAGCACAAAGGGTGTTAAGGTGAGATGCCTCTACGAACATTTCACCTATTTGGCTGGTAAAGAAACCTGATGAGAGTTGACAACTGATTATCAAGAACTAAATAAGGTAACAACCTTAACGGCATCTACAGTGGCTATTAGTCTCGAAACCATGATTAAACAAACAGAATATGCACAGTGATTTACAATGTTGAATATAAGTAATGGATTTTGGTCAATCCCCTTGACTAAAGAGTGCCAGTATAAATTTGCACTTACCTTTAAGGGACAGCAATATATGTGAACAGCTTTGCCAAGGGGATTTCACAATTCCACATCAATATTTCATGAACACTTAAGCAATGGGTTGCAGATTTTCCCTAGCCAGACTGCCTGAAACAGTATGTTAATGATTTGCTTTTGCAAACAGGGACCAAACAGGAGCATTATCAGCTCCTGAATGAATTGTTGCAACTACTGAAGGAGGTTGGGTTGAAAGTGAACCCGAAAAAGGCTCAGATAATGAGGCAGGAACTAAGTTACTTAGGAGTGGTACTAACACTCGGAAAAAAAGATAAACAACAAATTGAAACAGCAGCTAGTCTTCATATCTCCATAGATGTGTAGGGATTAAGATTGTTTCTGCGCATGATTGGGCATTGTAGAGACAATATTGATGGTTTTGCCATAAAGGGAGCTCCACTAACGATGTTACTGAAGAAAACTGCCCTGAGAATGAAAGCCAGAACACATACATGCAATATTAACTTAGAAACAGGACTTGGCGAGTGCTCCTGCCCTAAAAATCCCAAACCCAACTGAACCATTCTCCTTGGAGGTAGCTACAACAGATTCTACAATCTTGGCAAAATCACTATAGGAAGTACATGGTCAGTTATGCCTCATGAATACTCATCCCATTAGAATAAGGGTATACTACATGCAAAGATACTTCTTGGCAGTGTTTTGGGCGGTACAGCATTTTACCTACATTGGGTTGAACCGACTGACAATTTTGATGGAGCATAATAATGTATTTATTAATGACAGCACTGTGAGCCAGAATAGAATTGCTAGACAGACACTGTTATTACAAGGAAGAAACACAAAGGTAAAGAGGCTTACGAGCATTATGTTAGCCGATAGATTGGTTTGCCGGGAACACCCCATGAGTGTCAACTGGTGGTAGCAAATGATCATAAGGAACCACTTATATCAAAAAGGATGGGGTAGGATGAGTAATCATAGAAACAGCAAAGGAGTAATAAATAATGCCCAAAGCCAAAGACGCGAAAACTGTCAAGAAACTAACTCACCTTCAAAATCCTCCCGAAAGGGAACATAGAAAAAGCTGCGAGATTTACATGGAAGACAAGCAGGGTCAAGGGCTGTTGGTGAAGAATAGCAACCACAGAGGAGATAGAAGCCCAGAAGGAAAAGGAAGCTGCCCCTATTGATCTGGCAGCTGAGCAATGAAAGGATAAGGAGCTACAAATGATACTAGAAGGAAGAGAGTCTGATCAATACTCATAGGGGCATAGACGTGAAGGAAGATGTAATGCCATGTGAACAGAGGCTTGTGGTACCTAAGGCAGATTGAAATCAGATGATTCATTGGTACCACAATATATACGGACACAAAGGGGTGGAGAACACTTTGGATAGATTAAAGGAGGTATGTTGGTGTCCATGAATAAAAGGAGATGTGGGATCTTACATACCTACCTGCATCCTGCATTCAGCAAACCTATCTGCAAGGATGTTGGTTCCAATGTGGCTCAGATGCAGACTGTTCTGTTCGTACATGTCCCACCTTCCACCAAAACGGTCCCAGTGATCCAGGAACATAAACCCTCCATCTTGCACCAACTCTTGAGCCACACATTCATCTGCCTATTTTCCCATTTCTGTACCGCTAGCACTTGGCACTGGGAGTAATCCAGAAATTATGACCATTGAGGTCCTGCTTTTTAATTTGCTGTCTAGGTCTCTGAATTCTTGATGCAAGTTCTCATTCCTCATTTGCCCAAATCATTGGTACCATCATGTACCACAACCACTACCTCATCACCTTCCCCTTTTAAGACACCGTGCAGCCATTCAGTGACACCAGGGAAGCAACAGACAATCCCAGAATCATGTCTTCGGCCACAGAAATGCCTGTCTGCTCCCCTGACTAAAGAATCCCCTATCATTATTGCTCTTCCTTTCTTCGTCCCTCCACCCCCTGTACAGTCAGGCTGCTTGTGGTGCCAGAAGCTTGGCTCTGAATGCATTCCTCTGAGGTACCAGCACTCACATCAGATTCCAAAATGGAATACTTGTTCGTGAATGGGATCCCAGGGGACTCCTGCACTACCTACCTGTTCTTTCTGTACTGTCTGATGGTCGTCCATTCCCTTCTTTCCTCTAGTTCCTTCAGCAGTGGTGTGACCACCTCTCCACGTAACGCTCAGCCTTGCGGCTGCGCTGTGGTGTTTCTGACTGTTGCTCAAGCCCCAAGACCCAGAGCTCCAGCTTTTGCAGCTGGGAGCGCTTCCTGCACATGCGGTCGTGTATGACACTGGTAAGCATCTATGAATCCCCAAGTGACAAGCTACACATTCTACTCGGTTGGCCTCTCCTGATATCTCTTAAAATTACAATTGATGCCTTAGACTAGAATTGTTAGACTTATTCTATTTGACTTCCTATTCTATCACTAAAGTTATGAAAAGGTTAACTGCAACTAAGTTCTCACTGGTCTAAATCTGTAGGATAAGAAAGGATTAACCAGTAAGTGTCATGTGCCCAGTGCTCATCAATGCAGAGCTTTTGAAGTTATGATGTCAACAGCAACCGCACTGATGATACTTGCAGTGTTCCTGCAGCTTATTAGTTACTGTGTCCCTCCCTGCCTCCCAGCTGCTGCTCCTAGCTAAGTGCCCTGTAAAGACTAGGCCTATATCCGCATGTGCTACATTTAGAGGCTTACTAGGTATTGCATTCTTGCCTTCCCAGTTGCAGATGTGGGATTTGCCTGAATACTGCTCGAAGCTAAGTACCCTGTAAAGACTTCATCACAGTTGTCTGCACCTAATATATGACTCCTCCTTATTTTTTACCACAGCCTCAATATCATTATTCATTCATTGTTCCTTGCTCTCACCAGCCTTACCTTCACTCTAACAGGAACATAATGCCTCTGAACTCTTGTTATCTCACTTTTGAAAGTCTCCCACTTGTCAGTTGTCCCTTTACCTGCAAACAGCCTACTCCAATCAACTTTTGGAAGCTCCCGTCTGACACCATTAAAATTTTCCTTACTCCAATTCAGAACCGTAACTTTTATACAAGGCCTATTCTTTTCCCTTACTATTTTTAAACTAATAGAATTATGATCACTGGTTCCAAAGTGCTCACCAACTAACACTTCAATCACTTGCCCTGCCTTATTTCCCAACAGCAGGTCAAGTTTTGCTGCTTCTCTAGTAGGTACATCCACATTTTGATCAAGAAAATTTGCTTAAACACATTTAACAAATTCATCACCCCTAACACTAAGGCAGTCCCAGTCAATGTTTGGAAAATTAAAATCCCCTATGATTAAAACCCAATTATTCTTACATATATCCGAGATCTCCCTACATATTTGCTCCTCAATTTCCCTGACTACTGGGGGACCTAAGGTACAATCCTATCAAGGTGATCATTCCCTTCTTATTTCTGAGTTCCATCCATATAACTTCACTCAACAATCCCTCAGAAAGAAGTACAGCAGTAATGTTTTCCTTAATCAAAACTGCCACTCTTGTCCTCTCTTGCTTGTTGTGAAGTTGGGTAGAGTACTTGCGGAATGGCAAGCGGGAAGTTAGAATTTGGTGAATGTAAAAAGCTAGGGGCGGGAAACCATTGCATGGTCCCTTTAAAAGATGATGTGCTTTTTCTATGCTTAGAGATTTTAAAAAAGGCTGCGAGCAGCAGCTTGAAATTTTGCAAGTACACAGAGAGCACCCGAATTGAAATGTTTACATCAGAAGACGATTCAGTTGGCAGGCCAAGCAACAGTTTTTACCAAGACAACAAATTTTAAATTTAGCCAATCAATTTGAACCAGACACTTAGATACCAAATTTAAATCTCATGGTTTTGACAACAAAGGACAATCCTATTGTAAGATATTGCTATGTCAGCAAGGGTATAAAAGAAGGGACAGTTGGGCAAAGACAGGAGAGCTAACTGCCACCTGCCAGAGTTAACAGTCCACAGCTCTCAAGAGAGAATCGCTGACTCTCACAGACTCTTCTAAGTCTTAGAGAAAGCACCATCTAAAGAACAAAGGTACCCATGGCACAACTGGTGAATACTCCTGGCAGAAGAATCAACGGAGAAGGCATATAGCATTCCAGTAGACATGTAACCTGGCTGTAA